>NC_086187.1:10299500-10631000 GCF_023053635.1 Elgaria multicarinata webbii | reverse complement strand
ATAGCTGGATTTAAACAGGGCCACATTTATTAAATGATCTACCAAGGGGTTGAAAACCTAGAATCATAGAATCATAGAATAGCAGAGTTGGAAGGGGCCTACAAGGCCATCGAGTCCAACCCCCTGCTCAATGCAGGAATCCACCCTAAAGCATCCCCGACAGATGGTTGTCCAGCTGCCTCTTGAATGACTCTAGTGTGGGAGAGCCCACAACCTCCCTAGGTAGCTGATTCCACCGTCGCACTGCTCTAACAGTCAGGAAGTTTTTCCTGATGTCCAGCCGGAATCTGGCTTCCTTTAACTTGAGCCCGTTATTCCGTGTCCTGCACTCTGGGAGGATCGAGAAGAGATCCTGGCCCTCCTCTGTGTGACAACCTTTTAAGTATTTGAAGAGTGCTATCATGTCTCCCCTCAATCTTCTCTTCTCCAGGTTAAACATGCCCAGTTCTTTCAGTCTCTCTTCATAGGGCTTTGTTTCTAGACCTCTGATCATCCTGGTTGCCCTCTTCTGAACACGCTCCAGCTTGTCTGCATCCTTCTTGAAT
Organism: Elgaria multicarinata webbii; assembly: GCF_023053635.1. Lineage (NCBI taxonomy): Eukaryota > Metazoa > Chordata > Lepidosauria > Squamata > Anguidae > Elgaria > Elgaria multicarinata. The sequence continues at coordinate 10,630,455 of NC_086187.1, read as the reverse complement.
TGTGGAGCCCAGAACTGGACGCAATACTCTAGATGAGGCCTACCGGGCATCCAGTATGGCCTGTTGCCAGGCCCCTGAAGTTGGGTGAGCTATTAGTAGTCCTAGGGGAGGTGCTGCACCTTTCGCCTTCCCCCGGGCCTGCCCCTTATGGGGTAGGGGGACCAACCTTTGTCACGCCCTATCTCAGGCCACCCGGCTCAGAGTTGGTGAGTAGGGTTGGCCCCAAAGGTAAGCCTTATCTCCCAGGCAGGCCTCGGGGCTCAAAGCTGGGAGCCTCAGATCTTACCAGTCACTGTGAACAGTGCCATGTGAATGCTCACCTTTCCCACTCCCACTCTGGATGCCCGTACCTAGTACCAAATAGCAAATGTGACCAAATTAAATTAACAGATTAACCTAATTAATACACCCAAACTCTCTCACAGTGAGGAGTAGGCAAAAGAAACTCCTGTACAATTCAGTACAGGAGTAAAAAATTCCTACTCCGCTCCTAACAGCAACCAGCAAGCCCACACTACCTACAGGGAGGGAGGGGGAGCTGTGCAGCAAAGAGGGGGAGAGCCGTCCTTTTAAGGACTCGCCATCCCCTCCCCCCATGTGGCACCATCCCAGCCAATACCAGCCGGGCACGTCTCCTATCTCTCCCGCCCACAAACGCCTCCCCACGCCCAGGCTAGGCCTGTCACGGCAGAATGGCCATTCTGCCTTGGATGGCCATATGCTTCTGAGTTCAGAGACTTATGACCATCCCCATAGAATTGTGCCCTTAGTGGATAAGTTTCCTGGACACATGTTCTGTGGGAAGACCCAAGGCTCCCTGGAAAGAAAGGGCTAGGTTTCACACATGCACGTACAAACTTGCTGCTGCGCTCAACGCAATAGCCAACTTGTTCGCCTCTCATACCATCAATCCGACCTCAGTTGCCGTAGGAATGTATGCGAAGACCTCATTGTCACAAATGGGGATTAAATCATCTTAAATCACAATTAAACAATCTTTTCTGGTTTAACTAGCATGGGGACCAGGCTGCTAATGGTGTAAGCGCTGTGAACTCCAGCCTGCCGGTATCAGCGGGAGCCCACCTTGATTATGTCGGTCTCGATGGGTCTCCCGCCAATGCGGTTGTTTTGACGATGGGGCTAGGACTGGAAGCACCAGGGCTCCCGAGTGCTGATCTCAGAGGTATTTTGCAAGCAGCTTGAAATCATCCCAGCAGGAGGGGGACTCAGCTGAGCAGGATTGCATTGTGTTTGCCAAACACACGCTATCAATGCAAAGGGTCTCCAGCAAAAGCATTCAGCTTGGTGACACAAAAGGAGAAGATTGAGTATGACAGGCATGCATTGGCACACATTATACAGGGAGGAGGGAGTTTTGCAGGATGCACCTGAGTCAAAAACACCTCTTTTAAATGGATGTTTTAAAATTCATTACTGTGTCAAGTTCCATATGCATCTGATACGGCTTGTCCAGGCCATGATTCGCTTCGAACCGACCCAAAGAATACAGACTCTGGTGAATACATTCAGGGTTCTACAGCTAGAGATGGCGGAGAAGTGTTGTGCAGCTAGTTTGCATTATGTTGTGAACTTGCCTGATGTTGTGCTTTTGAACCTCAATGAGAAACAGCACGTAGTTATCTTTCAAAGTTCGCACTCTGCCAAATTTTGAAATAGAGTTCTCCATTTTAAAAAAAACCCCACACACCAGTGTATAGTAGGGGGAAATATCATTTTAAAATCCATTCCATTATGAAAATTGCTTGTGAAAAAATGTCCATTATGCAAAAATGCTTGCAAAGATTCATGTATCAGGAGAACTGTGCAAACCAATTCTTGTGAATTTTCATGCACGTTTAAATGAAAAACCCTCAAAGTTCAGGATGAACTGAACTGAAGACTGGAGAAAAGAGAAACTGGGAGAAACTGACATTGACAGATTTGTCTTTCCCTATCTACGACCGTGCTGAATATTTTCTATTTTTTATATTTGTTTATTGTTGCAGCACCAGAACAAGTGGGCAGAAACTGCAGGGCAGCAAATTTCAGCTGAGTGTTATGAGCAACTTGTTAATGATAAGAGCAGTTTGACAGTGGAACAGATGGCCTCAGGAAGTGGTGGGTTCTCTTTTGTTGGCGGTATTTAAGTAGAGGTTGGAGAACATAAGAAGAGCCCTGATGCTGGATCAGACCAAAGGTCCATCTAGTCCAGAACTCTGTTCACACAGTGGCCAACCAGCCATCGGCCAGGGATGAACAAGCAGGAGATGGTGCAACAGCACGCTCCCACCCATGTTCTCCAGCAACTGGTGCACCCAGGATTATTGCCTCGAATACTGGAGGTAGCACACAACCATCAGGGCCAGTAGCCATTGATAGCCTTTACTTCCAGGAATTTATCCAACACCCTTTTGAAGCCATCCAGATTGGTGGCCATCACTACATCTTGAGGTAGTGAGTCCCTGCATCCTGTATTGTTGATCTTTCATTTAGCAGGAAGTTGTACAAGATGATCTTCAAGGTACCTTATAACTCAATGATAGTATGATTTGCTTCAAAAAATAGCCCATCTACTCTCACTAAAATGTGCTATTATTGCCTGGAGGATACTAGCGTTAGCTAGAGATTGCATTTAATCCATTCCACATGTGTTTTGTGGATGGGATGGAGTTTTGAGGTCCATCTTTTGCAAGCCCATGAATTTGGAGCTCAGTTTTTTTCAGATTCTCACATCCCTGCTCAAGGCTGACAGATGATAATCATCAACAGCCTGACCTGTCCTAGTTAAGTTTGGGAATTTTCCTCCTTCCCTCCTACATGGACACTAAACTCAACTTTCTCTGCCATTTCTCCTGTAGTGCCTCTTCTCTTCTTTTACTACCATTAAAACATTCAGCTAGGGAGCATCATTGAGAGTACTGAAATTGTGCAGCAGTTATTCAGTCACCAGAGAGGTGATTTCAGTCAAAGAGACTGGGAATGCAGGTACAATTTTTGCAGGTTCTGAATTTTTATCTTTCTCACTTCCAATGCCTCAAGGAGACGTTCAGCCACATTTGAGTGGCCCAGGGCCATCCAAGCAGATGGATGTGAATTTGACTAGCCAAGAACCCAAACTGTCTCAACTACAATTCCAAAGGAGGGGATGTCCAGCGCAGAAATAAATAGCTGCCTGCCCTGAGCATCCATGCCTATTATGGACTAGATTGGCTTTTCTCAAATGATTGGAATAGGTCCCATTTGCATCCCATTGGCCTATCTGGTCCACCTGCCATGTAGCTCATGACTGCAGGCTTCTATGCCAAATTATTTTTTCTTCTGTTTCTCTCTCTCCTAGTCATTCACTGCCAGCTATTCACCCAGCTTTTGTTCCTTAAAACATGAAAAAAATGCAACTTCCAACACCCTTAATTGAAGAAAATTGATGGTGGGAATAATGTGGGTAACAGTTAGAAATTAAATTTGCAATTGCAGTAAGATAATCACTTTTATAAGAAAATATCACCCAAAAAAGTGGATTGCCACAATCCATGATTTCATTTTTAAAAATTGCAGAAATATCAGATGCAGAGAGAAGGTGAAGAGTGCCAAATTTCCTTCAGCAAGGCACACTCAGTGGTCCAACTCTGGGAGATGTCTCAACTCTTGCTCTCTGGTGCTGTCCATCCAACGGCTCTTTCTTTCCAGACCCAAACAGTACAACTACTCAGGGTGCTGCCCTATATTATCTCCCTTTAGTCATGCTTGAATGTTGAGAGACATCAGTGGGGGGCAGGTAGATATAACAAGGAGGTAGGGGCAGTGAATTAGCTAAACTCAAGCTCTTCCAAATTCTCCAAATTCAAGGCAGTATCCAACTGTGGCCACAGCTAGACCTAAGGTTTATCCTGGGATCATCCCGGGTTCGTCCCTGCCTGAGTGCTGGATGCCCTGTGTGGCACTTAGATGAACAGGTTTGACCCCAGGACAATCCTGGGATAAACCTTAGGTCTAACTACGGCCTAGGTGACACACAGGGGATCCAGTGCTCAGGCAGGGGCGAATCCTGGATGATCCAAGGATAAACCTTAGGTCTAGCTGTGGCCTGTGTCACTCTGCAGATGCAATTGATGTTGTGCTACTGGAAACTAGGTTCTGAACTTTGCGCTGGAGGAATATCCAAGCAAAGTTATGTTTGCACGAGAACAGTTATGCAAGCAGTTGGGCATTATGTATGCATCAATTGTGCACATTTCTGAAATGAGCACATTCTTGTCCTTTAATTAAAGCATATTTGGCCCATTTTTCTGAAGTATACATTTGTATGTGCGTTTTTCAAATGCATGCTGTCAAACACATTTTTTTTGTGTGTGGGGGAGGGCTGTCTTCAGTCCAGAAGGTGCAAACTGGGTAAAATCATGATCAAAAATAAACTGAAACAAATTTCCCATACATATCGACAAGGAGGAGGAGAATATGGGCAGGGGGCTATAGGCCTTAGATTTATCCAGCAAGTGACAGGCAAAGAAACCTGGCCAGCCCCTCAGGAGTAGTTGCTCCTAGCGCTGGCTAAATGGAGAGGTGGTTCACCTCCTACTCAGCTTCTTGAGTGTACAGGCCTCGCATGAGTCTTGAGCCAATTTTGCTCCTCCTCTCCTTCCCAAGGAGCAAAGGCAACTTAAGGAGTGCTTCTCTAGCTGTGGATCAGTTGTTCTCCCAGCTTCTGTTATTTCTAAATATGTGTGGCTTTGGGGAGGAAGAGGAGGAGGAGCCTTGCTCAAAGTACCATCAGATGGGTGGACCAACCTTGTGAACTGAATTGGCCTGCTGGCTGACAGTTCCCCATGTCTGCTCTAGAGATTGGCAGTGGGACCCCTCCAGCCCAGAATACTCAGAGGCTCACTGTCAACAAGACTAAGAGCGTCATCACACAAGGGAAAATCATGTTCGCTTACCGTCGCTTCTCCGCTTGCACATTTGTCCCTCATTACTTCCTCTTTTGGAAGAGGAAGTAAACAATGTTCACATGGCCCATTCAGTGGGCTGTTTTGATCGTGCTGCTTCTCCTGCACACAGCAGGAGATAACGACAACTTCCACCTTTAAAATAAGTTGGACGTACTGGTGTATTTTTTTGCCACACGAAGAAGGCTAGAATGGGAGGCACATGGGAGGCAGGCGACATCATGAGAGGGACCTGCAAAAATCCATGAGTGCCCAGTAATGAGCATGGAAACACTCATCTGATGGAGCTCAGTATCTACACTAATGAGAGTGCAAACACTCATGTTATGGAGCTCAATATCTACACTACTGCTTTATAGGGATATTGAAGTGCACTGATAACTGTTGGGACACAATCCATATTCCATACACCACTTTCATGGTGCTATATCCTGCTTTTTATTCCACATTTGTAATGATTTGTAGATCTGCCAAAGATTGCCTGATTCTTTGAGGATAAAGTTGCTCAGATTCATCTTGACATGGACTACAGCACTGGGGCAGATTATGTGGATGTAACTGCGGCAGGGTCGTGGCTGTTCAGATTCTTTCCACCTTGTGGGTTTTGAGGAGGTGGACAATGTGTCGCAGAGATTAGGGTTACCATTTGTCTGCTTGACCCTTAACCATCCTGGCTGTTTAATGAGAAATATGTGTCTGGTGGTTCTTCATTTGGTTTCATGGGTGACAGTTCAGGCTTATGCTAAGCCCACTTCCTCTGGGGCTGACCTCACGCCTTTTGTGGGTTTGCTTCTGCCATTAACACCCACTGACCCACCCTGAATTCTGTGTATTGACTTGACTTGACTATAGATTGAGCCAATATCAGTGGGTGGAAACAAAACAAAATCTGCCAGGGTCATACCAGGAAAAAAAAGTGATCATGTTTTCGCATGCACACACACACACACACACACACACACACACACACACACACACAGAATGGAATTCTCATTCATCCTTAAATCATACAGATGGAGGTTGGAGAAACTGTAAAAGCTTCTACCACTCTTTCTTCCCTGCCTGGCTCTTCCTACAATGCTTATATAGAGAGAACCCTCTGTCTAGTAAGACTGCATCCTAATAATAATAATAATAATAATAATAATAATAATAATAATAATAACAACAACAACAACAACAACAACAACAATAATTTATTTTTTTATTTTTTTATTGCATTTCTATACCGCCCAATAGCCAGAGCTCTCTGGGCGGATATATATATATATATATATATATATATATATATATATATATATTGGAAAGGACTTCTACATGGTCCCAAAGTGTCAAGTTACACAGAAAGGAAATAGACCCATCCCTCGGTCCAGGATCTGTTACACTTGTTATCAAATTATGGGCAAGGGAAATCTATTCAGCTCTTCTGTGTGCTTCACTGGATATTGGAAAGCTTTTCTTCTTCTTCTTTTTTAACCTCCCTTCTACCTGTCAGACACACACTGTAAATAGATATTGATGCTTAATATGACTTTCTCGGCTCACATAATTGTATTAGGGTGAGGGCTGATACAAGAATCAGCAGTCAAACCTTCTGAGTGAACAGAGCACTTGTTTGCGATTGGAAGAGGCCTTTGACAGAATTTCATTCACTTAGCACAACTCTATTCTTCTCCCATTTATAAGATGGTAATGAGAAAGGCCTTCCATTGTGATGTGGAGGTAATAAAAAGCAGAGAGCAGCCTATTAGGTGGCAGGCTGCTGTTATATTTTCTTAAATGCAACAATTGGCCAAATTTAGAGGTTCAAATGCAAAAGGTCATTGCAATTTCGGCTGGAACTTTACATCTCAAACCTTAACACCATATCTTATTTGTTTTAATTGAGCCATATTGGACTCATTGTTCTTCCAAAGGCTGCAGGATTAGAGATAGACAGATCAGTCAATTTCCAATCCGTATCACTTTGATATGTCTTCATTTGTAAGTCCATTCTGTCCTGTTTCTGCATTAATCTGGTTCTTTAGAAATAAATAAATGGCAAGCTTCCATTGGGGGAGTCCATAAATTGTGCACACACACACACACACCCCTGCACTAATGACAGCCTTAAAGGCCCCATTGACATAAGGGTAAAGATGTGAATGCTCCATTGATGCAGGAAGGAGGAAGTGCACAATTTTGGGGGGTGGGATAACCTACAGGGAGGCTTTAAGATCCTGTGGATCCTGGCCTCTCCTCTTCCCCCCTCTCACCATTCACCACCCTTCCCTCTTCCTTTTCTCCTCAAGCTCCCCATCCTTACCTCTTCTCCTCCACTGTTGCAACCATGGAAGAGCGGGCACTATGGTTCTTCTGCTGTGGCTGTGAGGGGGTAGGAGAATGATCCAATCTAAGATTCCATCCCCAAGGCCATAGCAGCGTCTACAGCCTTTGGCGGGTGGGTCCACCAGATTCTATGGTCCCTGGGATGCTCTTCCAGGGACCGTAGAATTACCGGCAGGGTCTTGCTATTTACTGTTTTACTCTGTACAGCACCATGTACATTGATGGTGCTATATAAATAATAATAATAATAATAATAATAATAATAATAATAATAATTTAAAAAAATAACAATATTTTTGCTGTTTATATTATGGAAAAGGAGAGAGCAGGAGGCAAATCAAGCAACATTGGTCTTCAGCTCCATTTCCAACTTGTTTTATTTTGTGTGCAGTGTAACGCTCTTCACACAGTCAATGCATTTTGAGGGCTTAGGTCAGAAGACTACTTACAAACCTACTAAATAAATAAATAAATACAAATATGGATAAACCCCAATTAAAATACAACATACACCCATAAAAGAACAAACCAACCAAAAAGAAACCCTCCAGCCATAAGGTGTGACACAAAAGGATATGACAGCTTGTAATCTCCTCGTATGAGGGTACTCTTGGAAGACCGTGACACCAGTACAAGGCATTCCTCTCTTTCTGTCTCAAAAATAAATGAGTGCGTTAAATTCTTGTTAATCCTAGCAGAACTATATAGCTGACAAAGTAATATCACATTCCTATGTTTGATAATTCCACCACTCTGAAATATATTGCATCTTGTTTTCTTCCGGCCACTCCTTCTCCTTCTTCTCCTTCTCCTCCCTCGCCTCACTCTCCTCCTCCTCCTCCTCTTTCCAGTTCAGCAAAATTAAATAAAATGTACTGTCATATGATAGTGAGAGAAAGGCTATGGAAAATAATTGGTGGCGTAGTATTGATAAATGCTTGGCGCAGTAATAGCAATATGCCATCTATCATCTGGGCTCATGTTTGATGGCATCATGCAAACTAATTCAAGGTGGATGTCCTCTGCTTTCACCTTGGACATTCTTGCAACTTAAACTGGAGAAAAGTAATAATCTTTCATTAACTGCTATGCATGGCACATGCTATATTAGGAGGTGGGAGGGAAGGATTTATAAAGGCACTCGGCGTTGTATAGTTTGAACACGTAAAATCATATGCCTTTTCTTATCAGGAATCCCAACCCAATGAATTTTCTCACACAGGGTCTCCATCAGCTGTCTCTTCTAGGACTCAGAATCTGAAATAGTTTGGAACTCTTAATCCAAACTCTTAAAAAAGAAAAAACATGATAGAGGTCTATTAAATAATGGTGCGACGGTGTGGATGTAACAAACAGAATGTGTGTGTGTGTGTGTGTGTGTGATATACTATTAGAACTGGGGATCTTATGATGAAAGTAATACTCCAAAGCATATGCAATTTGTCATGGCAAGTCCCTTCCTTCAGCCCCAAGCTTGTCTCTTAAGGAATTCATTCTTTTCAAACTTTCTCAGAGAACTATCAGCACATGCTTAAGCCTTTCCATTTTCCCCTCAAGAGAGCTGAGGGTAGGGAATGGAAGAGAAGTAGGTCATGGAGAGCTTCCTTCTAGCCATTGATCTTAGAGAGGACACTCTGGAGACCACAAAGACCTTGTAGGCCTCAACCTGAAAACATCTGGGCATGACAGGGATGCCATTTCCAGATGGCAGACCACCATGCCACCATTGACTTCCTGCTTCCTAGGTCCTGAGCATGAAGGTAGGGAGAACTGGGGAGAAGGAATGGGGATGAATAAGGGGTTTTGGAAGATCCTGCTGCACATGTGGGTGCCACATTGGCAACCCCTGAGTTAGACATAACTGAGTAGTGTCTGAGTTCAAGGTTCCATGCATAGGGACAGCCTTTTTAAATAACTCTAATCATCCCAGAGGCATGGACCTGAGATACACAGTGAGGCCAGGCAGGAAATAACAACAACAACAACAACAACAACAACAACAACAACATATTTATTTATTTATTTATTTATTTATTTATTTATTTATTACCTGCCTTTCCCTCTGGTTCAAGGCAGGGAACAACACTGAATACAAAATACTATAAAATACATAAAACTGATTGAAAACCTATAAAACTAATACGTTATTAATACGATATAAAACCATTTACATACAAACATATAAACAGACAGCACACACATACACATGACAACAACAATAACAACAGCAACAACAATTTTAACGATCAGCACTAAGAAATCCAGGGCCCAAACGTGACCTGCCCAGCTGATTCAGTGGGCCTTTTGAATACCCATGTGTGTATCACTCCCTCCAGAAAACCTCTCTTGTCCTTGGGACCTCTGTTCATGGTCATGGCAGGACAGTTAGATACAGTATTCTGGACTAGGTTGACCCATGGGCTACTCAATCATAGACATTCTTTTATGCTCATGCTTCCACATAACTCAGCAGTTCTGGGCAACCTACTTCTAGAATGAGATTGGGAGATGCTGGAAGATGCATCTCCTCATATCAGTCTAAACATCCCCATGTGTGATGTTGTGTGATGTTGTTCTGAGGAATCTGCAGATGAGTTATGAACATATTAATCAATTAAATGGTTGGGTGGGTCAGCCACAACCTCTTATCCTGCTACCACGGGACTATCTCTTGTCTTGCATAATTAATATACCCATTGATCAGGGCACCTCTAACCTGCACATTACTTTTCATTTTGGTACTGCATAAGCTCCTGAAAAGTATAATTAGAAAATACCATGATCAAAAAAGGCCACCAAGACCAGTAGAGAAAATTGTGGGGTAATTGCAAGGAAGCATGAGAACTGGCAAGAAGAATAGCCTTCATAGGAACATTGATGGAGCAGCTGTTGAAGGATGAGACCCCTGTGCTGGTGGTGGCCTATCAGGAACTTGTGATAATGGATGGATGGATGGATGGATGGATGGATGGATGGATGGATGGACAAAGAGCAAGGTGTGCAATGCCTATCAGAGAGCAATCTTTTGTCCTTTTTAATGTTCATGGACAATACTGTGCATCCTGCCCAAAAGTAGGGATGGGTGAAATTGCTGAGTCCTTGCCTGATGGGCATCCGCCCTGCTACTGCTGCTTCCTGCCCCTGTGAGCTGGGCCACATGCCTGCAAGGCTCATGCCCACAAGCCCCAATGTATCTCCAGACAACTTTCTTGGCACCCACCAAGATGCCCTGCCATGCCCACTTAAAAATACTAATGCATTTTCTTACTGGCAGCTGGGATTGCTGTGAAATAGGTTTCTGTTGGGGCTGAAAAGTGTGGGTTCAAAGTTGTTCAGTGTGTTGCAACTCAAACCCCACCTATGCTTTGTACTTTGTATTTGAGCAGATTGCTCATCCTTTGCTGTGCCTCCCAAGGCAGGCTTTTTGTGGTGGTGCCCAGGATAATTTCTCAAATTGCCAAATTGCTCAACATGATTGCCTAACCCTTGGCCTATGTCTCATGGGTCTGTTTGTTTTCCCAGCCCTACCTGAAGATGCCAGAGATTGAACCTGGTACCTTTTGCATGTGCTGTGCTACTGAACTCCCCTAATCATGTAGGACATGTAGGATTGTACAGTGCCCAGCAACTACAAAATACTACTGTACTTACTTGGGGGGGGGAAGGTTATTGTACCCATTGAGTCCTTTCAAGTGGATCCACCTTACTAATAGCCTATATAGCTTTCAAACATAACCCTGCCCAAACATTGTCCTTCAGCATTTACTTGGGCTAGCTGGATGGTCCTTTTTGACCTCTTGACTACCTCCCAACTCCCTGGTTCTTCAATACAGTAAATATTTCTCTCCCTCTCTGTCCAATGTACCTCTCAGTTTGTCTGTCTCTAATTCTCAAGGGCAAAACCACATCATTGATTTTGCTACGGCATTCATTCTAAGAAGGCTGAATGAGATAGCATTTTACATTATGCATTAAGAAGATGCTTGTAATTAGGCAATTGTAGTAATGGCCCCCATTCTCAGATGGAAGAGCTCTTTTCCTTCTTTCCCATTAACTGCGCCGGGGAGTTTATTTGCACAGAATTGAGTTTAATTCAATTAACAGGAATTGTGAGACATTTACAACACAAGGTATATTAGCATAGTACTTTGTTTGTAATGAGAGCCAAAAAGCATTTAGGGGAAGAGCTAATTATCTGAGAGGGTTGCCCCCTCCTTTTCCTATAATAAGGAGGGTTTATTCCAAATATCAAAAACCCCTAAGCTTTAATTAATAGCTAAGAGAGTGCAGAGGTTTGGTATGGGGTTCTTCTCAAATCCATGTGTTGTGTTAAAGCCCGCTGGTTTTCATTTTGCAAGCAAATGGGAAATGTAGCTGCTAATCTGAAAATTCTACAGTAACGTCTCTCCTTCTGCTGCTTCCAAACATGCTCTAATAAGGAAGCAAAGTTTCACTGAGAGGAAAACTCTGCATTTTAAGTCCAAGCAAATGCAAAGTCTGAGCAGAAACCAGATTCGAAAAGGAGGCCTTCATTTGGTCAAAGTTCAGCACTTTAAGTTCAACTGTTTTCCGTGGGAGAGATGTAAAAATATGATCCAGCCTCTCATTGAAATCAAGGGGGACTTAAAAGTCCCAGGTCGTGGTATGAATGCCCTTGATGACGCAACCTTGCTGAAGTGAAGAAAGTACTGGATCTGGTCAGTGTATATCAGGTATAGTATTTTGCCAAATATTTTAAATGCAAATGTGTATGTCATGTAAAAAAAAAAATCCTCCTGATGTAAAAATGCATGTATTTGGAGAAATGTGAAGGAAAATGCATACAAATCTCAAAGATTTTGATGAAACAAACTTCAGACAGGAAAAATTCTCAAAGTTCAGGATGCCCTGAACTTAAAATTGGGGGGTGGGGGAATGAGAAACTGAGAAAAACTTTAATGGAAAGATTTGTCCATCCCTACAATGAGGTGATATTCTCTGGGTAGTAATGGGTGAGCACAGCTGGGCCATGCCCTGTGAGTGCTCACCCTCCTGCCCTGTGAGTGCTCACCCCCTGCCCTGTGAGCGCTCTGCCCTGTGAGTGCTCCCTGCCCTGTGAGTGCTCACACCCTGTGTGCCCTGCCCTGAGAGTGCTCCACCCTGTGAGTGCTCACTGCCCTGTGAGTGCTTACCCCCTGCCCTGTGAGTGCTCACCCCCTGCCCTGTGAATGCTCACCCCCTGTGAGTGCTCACTGCCCTGTGAGTGTTCACCCCCTGCCCTGTGAGTGCTCACTGCCCTGTGAGTGCTCACCCCGGCTCATGCAGTCCACTCCAACAATATGATTCTAATTGAAATTAATGGGATTTAAAAGTCTAATTGAAATCAATGGGATTTAAAAGGTCATGGTATGAATGCCTTTGATGCAGTAACCTTGCTGAAGTGAAGGAAATAATGGATCTGGATAGTCCATTGATAAGAAACCACTTGGGAACTCTATACACATTGCCTTGCATTCCATCATGGGTCGTGATCACGGATCATCTCCAAAGTTCTTATAATACCGACTTACATGTTATTGTAATAACTGGGAGTCGGAAACATACGGCCGAATCTGCCCCCTTTCCTTTTTATGCATTCTCACAGCCACCAGGTCATGCTATGTCGCTGAATTTGCTTCTGAATTTTGGTGGCACAAGGATGGCAATGAGGAAAATATAGAGACATTTTTAAAAGCCAAAAGCAGTGTTTTGCTATCAAAATTCAGCACTGCAGTGGTGGTGAAAAAACCCAAGTGATTTTAAAGGGAAATAGTCCCTTTACCCCACTGGCGCCATGATTTCAGCCTTAGCATGGAGGCTTTTCCCCCCTTGCTGCTGCTGGCATACCACTGAAATTTTCATATCCTTGCAATTTGCCCCACCTCTGCTCAAATGAAATAAGTCATCTTACATTGAAATATTCAGTAGCCCTTTTGAAATAGTTGGTAATTTAGGATTGAACATTAAGGGACTTTCAAATTCAAAATAAATTTCCATTTTCCGTTCAGTTATGTTCACTTGCCTGGATATTGCCATTGCATGAATTTTCCTTGCCTCCCTCCTTGATTGTGTACCTTTCAGAAGTAATAATCATAGTTGTGGATCACTCCCCATTCAAACCAAAATCAGCTAGATGCTGTGCATTCATCTGGTCTCCCCAGTGTTCAGTTGATGTTCAGTCTTTTAAACCACATCTGGTGATTTCACATTGGTTGGGATTATTGCTGTTTTGTTCCCTTCCTCAAGTAATATACAAGAGCTGCATTTCTCCTAAAACATGTAACCTCATTGGCTTTTGACAACAATTTATACCATTAGAGTTGCTACTTACATGAACTACCCAACATATTGAGGGAAATAACCCCATTGTACCTTGATTTGAATCATGCCTAATTATATAAGAAACCCTGTGGTTAGCTGGATCTTAATTCTAACTAGAGTAGACCCATTGTGACTAACATAAGTGTCATTCATTTCAATGCGCCTGCTCTAGGTAGAGCTAACATAGGGTGCTACCCAACAGTGAATTGTGATTCATAGAAGCCCCATTCCCACCCTGGCAGTATGATTAGGGTGGGAGAAAGTATTTGCGGGCAGGGAGGATGAAGAAAGAATGTCCAACATGCCTTGGGCACATGCACAGCATCTAGCATCGGGGGGGGGGGAGAAGCTCCCAGCTCCCATTCTATAACCAGTATGGGATTAGCCAGTCCCTTTGGAGGGGGTGCTGAGAAGGAATTTTACCTTCCACAAATTAAAAGGTTGTCACACAGAGGAGGGCCAGGATCTCTTCTCGAACCTCCCAGAGTGCACGACACAGAATAACGGGCTCAAGTTAAAGGAAGCCAGATTCCAGCTGGACATCAGGAAAAACTTCCTGACTGTTAGAGCAGTACGACAATGGAACCAGTTACCTTGGGAGGTTGTTGGCTCTCCCACACTAGAGGCATTCAAGAGGCAGCTGGACAACCATCTGTCAGGGATGCTTTAGGGTGGATTCCTGCATTGAGCAGGGGGTTGCTCGATGGCCTTGTAGGCCTCTTCCAACTCTGCTATTCTATGATTCTATGAAATTGGCTCTGGTGTACAGGTTGTTTGCCTACTCCATACTGGTATTTAATTTAGTCAAGGGTGTGTAAATAGGTTGTTTGGAATGTGCAGGGTTCTGGAGGAATCTTAAGACATCAGAAGAGGTTGGTAACCATTTGTTGGCATCTTATGGTGATTGGCAAGTTCTGAGGCTTGAACCTTGATGGGCTGTGTGGCTCATGGGTCAGATATATGTTGTGCCTCTCTGTCTCATCTACTAGGAGCTGTGCAGCTCTGAGGAGGGGTGACATGGGGTGATTACCCCCAGGCATGCAAGTGTAGCTCAAGAAAGGAGCTAGGTTTTACCTGACTCCTCACTTGGCCGAGTGGCTCACCCATAACACAGTCTAGTTGCCTGGAGAAAAGATTCATTAGATTCCCGCACTCTCACAAGCAGATCCAGGGAGGGGTGAATTGCCCAAGTTAAATAAAGAGGTCCTAGTTATCCCAAGCTCTGGTGTCTGTGTTGTTATTTCTGAGCTTCCTTCTCTATCCAAAATTAAATAACTGTAGCAAGGTGTGTCTCTCCACACACACTTCTCTACTGACTTCAGGAGTGAAACTGGTCTGCTTGCAACTAGGGATGTCTTGGAATTTCCTTTCAGAACTCCTCAGAATCATTTCCAACCATAAACAAGAACAGGAACACATTTTTCCAGAAAACTTGCAATCACATTTGAAAATTATTATTATTATTATTATTATTATTATTATTATTATTATTATTATTATTATTATTTGTATCCCGCCTTTTGCCCAATGCTGGGCCTCAAGGCGGCCTTACAAAGTTTGGGGGGGGGGGCAGAACAAAACCATAAACGTTTAAAATACACAACAAAATTATAAGACATTAACACAGATGGAGGGCCAGATTATTCTCCAAAGGCCTGATGGAACAAAAAAGTTTTAACGTGCTTCCGAAAGCCCATCCAGGAGGGAGCCAGCCTAGCTTCCTGGGGAAGAGAGTTCCAGAGCACCGAAGCAGCCACCGAGAAGGCCCTCTCCCATGTTCCCACCAAGCGCGCCTGTGAAGATGGTGGGACTGAAAGAAGGGCTTCTCCAGAAGTTCTCAAAGCACGGGCAGGCTCATAAGGGAGAATATGGTCTTTCAGATAACCTGGACCAGAGCCATATAGGGCTTTATAGGTCATAACCAGCACTTTGAATTGTGCCCGGAAACAGACTGGAATCCAGTAGAGCTGTTTTAACAGGGGAGTTGTCTGCTCCCTGTAACCAGCCCCGGTCAACAATCTGGCTGCAGCTCTTTAAACCAGCTGGAGTTTCTGAACACTCTTCAAAGGCAGCCCCATGTAGAGCGCGTTGCAGTAATCCAATCGGGATGTAACTAAGGCATGTGTCACCGTGGCCAGGTCCGACATCCCTAGGAACGGGCGCAGTTGGTGCACGAGCTTTAACTGTGCAAATGCACAGTTTCCATTTAACTGTGCAAATGAAAAGTGTCCATTCGGAGTGGGGGGTAGGAGGGATAGGGACTTTTTTTTAGTAAAGATTGTAAAGACATCTTTACACTCACACTGTGATTTTCCCAGAGGTTTCCCAATATATACTTTTATTTTATATGCTGGGACACAATTATTATATCAGTTTACTTGATCAAGACACCTTTTTTTCCCTGGTGAGCATTATCTTACTTCTGTTCCAAATAAATTGAGATTTCCACCTCTCTAAATTACACTAAAATTCTAATATTAACATAATTCTAATAGTCTTGGTGTATGTGTGTGTTTACAAGGTGAAACACACCTTGTTTCTATGGTTCCAAATTTTGGTTCCAAATTTTGGTGTATGATGATTTGCAGCATTGTATTGACATCCCATTATTATGTACATGTAAATTGCTCGGTGATCACTTTGTTTATCTGGTCTCATTTCCCTGCACAGAGTTGCAGTGATTCTGATTGGGAAATAGATCCTTTGACTCGTGTTTCATTCCTGCCATTTGGATGTGAGGAGCTTGTAATTAGAACAGTGCAAATATTGCATGTACACAAAAGCTGTTGCGGATGGTGGTTTAGAAATGTTTAGAGCAACATGCCTCCACGATGTGTATGCACACCTGTCTGCTGTTTGCCTACCACAAATATTTTAACAGATGACTGTAGACGATGAGCTTTCTGGCATCCAATGTTAAACAAACATGTCTAAAATTCAGCAGAACAAGAATTTCAGATTTGTGGAGTGGCAATAAATTTCTCATCATTTTTACCCTTTATTGGCTTAGTAATCACCTTTCTAGATGTAATATGAATGAATCCAATATTATTGCATGTTCTGCTCTTCCTGAAGTGACATGAGGTTCTTGGAGCAGCAGTATTGGGATGTATTTTCTTTCTGTGTGTGTGTGTGTGTGTGTGTGTGTGTGTGTGAGAGAGAGAGAGAGAGAGAGAGAGAGAGAGAGAGAGCACTGTAAATGTAGATTTTTTTAAAAAATTATTATTATTATTATTATTATTATTATTATGTTTATAAATAAGAAAGTAGAACATGACTAGTGGAAAAGATGAACTTCTACATATCAACAAACCTGCTAACACCAAACAACTGGGTTAGGCTTACTGTTGATCATAAATATAATTAAAACAAAGTCAGATAATTTTATTTATGTGTGTGTGTGTGTGTCCATCCCCACACACTACACTGTATTGTGCTGTAATGAATCATGCATCAAACTAATGAGAAAGAATACAATGTGGTTATGTTACAAAGGCCTAACCATACCAAAAATAACCAATACCAAATAAATCAAACGTGTTTCAACATGCTGACTGGGTTCAGACAACGCGATAACCAACACTAGTTTAAATAGTCAATGGTTGGTTATTTATCCCAACATGGATTATCGTGTTATGGAGGGGGGAGGGTTTTTTAACCAACGATTGGTTATTCGGCCGAAATAACCAACGCAAATAACCAACGCTGTGCAGTGTTGGCTATTTGAACCACCGTTGGTTATCATGTTGTGTGGACGGCACTATTGGTTACATCCTCAGCCACCATTGGTTATTTCCTCAGCCACAGAGTCACAAGGCAAGAGCAGTCAAAGGAGTGGCTGCCCCATAGATAAACAACCATCAAGTTGATTATTACCCCACTGTTGACTTCGTGTTGTCTGAACGCAGCCATAGTCTTCCTCAGTAGACTAGTAATAGTGGTATTGTCTAGTATATAACTAATATGGCCTGATACAACCATAATATAATTTGGAATGGTGAATGGGATTGCCTGCTTTGCAAACAGAATGCCATTCTCATACATCCATACCCTGGGTGGCCTGTATCCCATCCATAAAACATGATGCTCCTCATGCTGTCTTTCTTTCCATAGTACAGAATACTAGGAGACTCTTTAAGTGCTGGCAAACACAGCTCTCCGCTCTATTAAATGCTGCCTCAGTTTCTAATGAACTGCCTTTTTAATGGATGATAGTGTAGAAATAATACATGGGGCCTGGAGGTGTCATTTGGTTCTCAAGATTAATCACTCCGATTAGGGATAAGCCTCCCTCCCTCTCTCCTTCCTCAGTCTCCCTGGCAAGAATGGAATGGGGGGGGGATGTGTGTTCATTCTTTTCTCACATGAGAGCTAAAGCAGATCACGTTCATAGAACAAATAAAATAAAACCAATATCTAGCACTTTTCTCCCTTGCCTTTTGTGCTGCCATTTTTATTTCTGACTTGTGAGCTGATCATGGTACGCTCGGTACCTCTGGTCTTTGCTTTAATGATTATTTATTATTTACTCGGAAGCCATTTCGACGGGTTTCTTTTCCTCATTGGTGTGTGACAGTGTTCGAAAACTACATCCTCCTGTAACTCTCCTGCAACCGTAGGATTGGCCATCAGATGTTATGTCTTTCTTCTTTCTTCTTCGAGTTGCGTCTTCATCCCAGCACACTTCTTGGAGCAGTTGGGGCAGTCTTAAATTTACTGGTGTGCAAACGCATCCCTCGTGACTGCCTTAAGGTTGAAACAACTACAGAGGAGGCAGGATTGCAGGCATGACACATGTTCATGTGATGAGGTCAGAAACAGCTCCCCCTTGGGATCTAAGGACTGTGTAACATCAGTTCTATCTGAGTTTTGAGAATTGTGAGCCAACTTTTGATCTGCTGCCTGCCCATCCATGGCATCGAATATATATATATATATATATATATATATATATATATATATATATCCAAATTTTGTGCAGATTTGCACATGTGAAAATGCACAATTTTCCCCACCAAAATATGCAAATAAGCATTTTCACATTTTAGTCTATGGGGAAAATGCATATTTAGGATGGGTGTATGTGTGTGTTGAGCTATGACAAAATTTGCACAAAATTCCTGAAGGTTAGAAAAACCATCTGCAAGTCCATGGAATCTGCCCAACAGAACAAAAGCCAATCTGCTGTGGAATCCCCTGGTTGGATTCATAAAAATCTAAACTCATTTTGGGTTCTTTTGTGGATTTCTCCAACTTCCCTAACTCCCCCACATGTGCAATCATGAACACAGTTGGCTTTCAAGGGTCCTTTCAAGGGTCCTTTCAAGGGTCCTTTCCTTTCAAGGGTCCTGATAGCATTGTGGGAGCTGTGCACACATGCAACTGTATGCATAGGGAGCCCTTTCAGATGTTACGACTGGGTATATGTGACTTAGGGATGAACTGGCCAGTCACTTTCCACTGTCTTATGTATTCACTCATACATCCATTCAAGTCAATTTCTGTACTAATCTACCTCCACCTCCCCCATTTTTTAAGGGAGGGGGTTCACATGGAAACCTGCATTTAAATACACCTGCATTTTTTAGGTCAGGAAATGGATGGAATTCATTAAAACGTGAACTAGCCCTAGTGCCATCCTGCCCCAACTCCACGTATTCATCTAACATCTCAAGTACCTTGAGAAATCTACCAGCAACTTAGTGCTAGGATTTTTGGCACCAACAAAGTATCCAGGACGGGTTTGAAATGCAAATGCTTTTGTCCCACCCCTGAGCATAAATCTGTTTAAAATCAAACCAAAACAAACAAACAAAACCAAGCAGCCAATTAAAACAAATTCAAGCTATGTTTTACAAGGCCTGGAAAAAGGAAACAAGATATTTACTGATCATCCATTCATTTAATTGGGGTTGACAACCAGTAAATTTTTGACTAGTAACCAAGTTCTATCAGGTAACCAGTATTGGAAGTTCGAAAACCACTAAACTCTTCTTGCTTCAAGGCATAATAATAATAATAATAATAATAATAATAATAATAATAATAATAATTTTATTTCTTGCCCACCTCTTCATTTTGATCAAGGCAGGGAACAACAATAAATGATAAAATACGTAATAATCAATCAAAACATAATATACATTGTTAAAAACATCCTAAAAAACATCCTAAAAACATTTTTAAAACATCTTAAAATGTCCTATTTTTGGTTTTGGCCTAAACCAACAGATGCCACCTAGGGTCCACTCCAGACTTATCAAATTCTATTCAGGACCAGCCCATACTGAACAACATTACCTTTTCAATAAAGGAGACAGAAAACCCCATTGCCAGCTCCATCATGTACAGTCTGGGATCAAGAGGAGTCAACATGTCATGATGAATACCCTGAGCCTGTCATCCCAAAAGATGCCCTATTTCTACAGAGCCTACATCTCAGAAGATTCTCCATGTCTAATTAGAACCATCTGTCATCAACCCCAATACTGGAGATGGTGGCAGGTCCAAGCAGAAGAACATGATTGACAGCATTAGGCATTACATATCTGAGCTCAAATTGGTAAGAGGAAACAAAAATCTCAGCGTACCCCTTATCAGGGAGCCTGGGATGGGAGAACCAGTGATGGGTAGGGGGATGAGGATTTCAAAATTGAAAAGTGTGCATTTTCCCCCTATTGACTAAAGTGTGGAAACGAAAATTTTAAAAGTGTGCATTTTTAAAATTATTCATTTCTTAAGGTGTGCATTTTTTTAAAAAAAATGGCCCACTTTTCCACCATTAACAAAAGCATGAAAATGTGAATTTTAAAGTCTCTGTGTGTGTGTGAGTGTGTGTGTATGTGTGTGTGTGTGGTTTCTTTCTTTTTTAAGTGTGCATTTTGAAAGAAGTGTATGTTTGTTTGTTTGTTTTAAAAAAATGCTCACTTTAAATTGTGCAGTTTTAAAAGTGCACATTTTGTGAACATTTTCAGAGAACTTGTGCGCTCATTAATGTTCCGGTTTGCGGACAGTGCATTTTTGAGTAATATGCAAAATGAAACCAAACTTTTGTACAGACCAAATCAGGGCCCTGCTGTTGTTCCAGGAAGGATTTGAACAGCAGGGGCAGCTATAAAACCTTGCACATCATGCTACCTAGTTCTGACTCACTGGCTAGTTCCCACGTTGCTTCAGCAAAACTTGGATCTTCTATTTCCATTCTGGAGAGCTCTCTGCCCATTGTGGGAATGTGGAGTGTGGGAAATAATGAGGTGGACACAAGATTGGGATTTAAACAGGGCCACATTTCTTAATAGATCTGCAGAAAGGGAAAATCTAAGCGGGCATCTTCTCTAATCCGGCCTAATGCCGTAGTTTTATCGGGCGAGACATTCACAGCCTGAGAGTGGCACCTAAACGTTCGCCATCTCCCAGTCATTATCTTTTGAGGTAGGGAGGCCTTCCGTGTCAACCGCCCTCAGGCCTCTGAGTCGGTGAGAAAGGTTGGCCTCAAAGGTAACCCTTATCACCGCAAGTTGGGCTGCAGGACTGGGACCTGAGGTGCCTCAGGAATTAACAATTAGGGGTGTGCACAGACCCCCCGCTCCGCCCCGCGGGCCGATCTGAAAATTTCGGATCGGCCTGCTCCGCGCCGCTCCGCCCATGCTCCGCTCCTCTTCGCTGCAGAGCTCCGGCTCCGAATCGGAGCTCTGCAGTGGAGGGGAGTGGCACCAGGTAAGGCTGGGAGAGGAGGGCGGGGGGTTTCCGGGCCCTGCCGCCGTCGCCACCCATGCGGAGACAGCGGCAGAGCCCGGTAAGGGACCAAGGGGGAGGGGGCCTTACCTGCCTCCGTCCGCGGTCCGTCGGCGTCTTCAATTGAGCCCGCGGTTCAACCAGGAAGTCTGGGCCGCAAGTGTGGCCTAGACTTCCTGGTTGAACTGCAGGCTCAATTGAAGACGCCGACGGACCGCGGATGGACGCAGGTAAGGGAGAGGAGGGGGGTTTACCGGGCCCTGCCACTGTCGCCACATGGGCGACAGCGACAGCGGCAGGGCCCGGTAAACCCCACTTACCTTTCCGGCAGCGCTCTGGATCGAGGCGAAGGATCCGCCTTCACCTCGATCCTCTTCGCCACGCTCCGCTGGCCCCCCAATCCTCTTCGCCTCCGCCTTAAGGGGAGGCGAAGCGCTCCGCTTCTAATTTGCCGGTCCGATTAGAAGCGGAGCACATCCCTATTAACAATCACCGCAATGGTGCCTCTGAATGCTCAACAAACCTAACCCTCTCAAGATGCCCGCGCATACCAGCTTATCATCAAATGTGACCAAATTATTAACAACACCAAATCAACCTAATTATTTCTCCCCGATTGTGAAGTAGGCAAAAAACCCTCATAATCAATGAAAGATTATGAGCAAAACATCCCTAAAGGACAACCAGCAAGCCCACACTGCCTACAGGGAGGGAAGGAGGGAGCCGCGTTTCCAAAAGGAGGAAGAGGGAAGGGGCAAGAGCCAATGTATGTGCTTGGATTCCCCTCCCCTCTCCATTGGCATCACTGGGAGGCTAAATATGGCGTGCCTCCCCGCCTCTTCTCCCACCTCCACCCACAATGGCCTCCCCATGCCCAGGCTGTGCTGGGCGTGGAAGTAAGGCATTTCCGGTACAATGGGAAATCCAAGCTACACCTCCCAGTGTGGGACACCGACTTCTTAAATTCTACCCACTTCTTAAACTGCTGCTGATGGACTCAATATTTTTTTTTTTAATCAAAAATAGTCAGTTTTCCTTCTCATTGTGAATTATGTCATGGATTCCACTTGAAGTGTTTTTTTCTTCTTCTTTCATTTGTCATCTGCCCACCATCTCCCTGAAGCATTTACAGACTGCCCTATATGTAGCCCAGCAGGATTCTGATCCTAACACAAAATTAAATGTCATACACTAGATTTGTTTATCTCTTCACATCCTTCTCTCACAGATGTTTGTCCTTTGGCTTGTTCCTTTTTTCTAATTAATTTTTGATTGCGGTTAGAAGCACCTTCTGTCTCGTCCATTTCCCTCATCTCCATAGGTTCATTTCTATCTCAGCTACCCATGGCGATTTCCAAAACAAACCTCCTGAACTTTATTTACTTTAAGCTGAAAGTGACCTCTCCTTCACAAGGGAATGGGCTGTGGGTAGCAGCACTCGCTATGTGGAAGGGGAGACCATCTAAGCTGGGCAGAATGATTGTCAAACCCTGATATGAAGAACAGGTTTTAAAGCAAAACTGTGCTATTCTACCATAATTGTTTACAGCACAGATGCTATACTGTGCAACTTTTTTAAATGTATTTAGTTCTGACTGTTTTTAAAGGCATTGGGTTGGATCCAGGACCTGCCTTCCATCAACGGAAGGGCTACCCTCATGGTATGGACCTTTGCCTGATTTTGCAGGACCCCCCTTTCCCCACACACTACAGCTCACCTCCTTCAGCAGGGTCTGCCATTCCTCTGTTTAGCTTCTTCAGGGTGATGGAGGGGCTGCTATGAGGAGGAAGGGGCAACAAAATACATTTCCACCCTCCCATTTTCACATATCTAAAACTGGATCCAACCCTTACATATGAGCATACGATAATTCTTTATGACCTCCTACTCCTACCTGGACCTCCTGCATCCTAAGCGACAGTCCTACCCCAGGACCAGCCTTCCACGACTTGAAACAACAGCTCTAAGGGTTCCTGATCATTTGCCATGCTGACTAAGACAGACAGGAGTTGAAGTTCAAAACATCTGCAAGGCACCAGGTCATGCAAGCTGGCCATGGGTCAACAAGCCAAAAACCTGTTGTCACATTTACACATTGTCATGTAATGACTGCAAACTCAAGTGCCCTGGAGAGAAAAGCTCTTATCTCCAACCAGCAGTTGATTGGAGGTAAACATTTTTTTCCCTGCTTAATACTGAAAGATCTCCCAATCTCATAGAATCATAGAATAGTAGAGTTGGAAGGGGCCTATAAGGCCATCGAGTCCAACCTCCTGCTCAATGCAGGAATCCACCCTAAAGCATCCCTGACAGATGGTTGTCCAGATGGTTGATAGGTAAGCATCTCAGTGCTTACCTATCAAAAACACTTATCACTCATTAACTACTGATCTAGAGTACAGCTTTTCCCTGCAGTGGGGGTGGAGCCCTGAAAGGAAGCTGCTGACTGATTGAGCCCTGCTTCCTCCTAAGTCTTGTCCTTGCCTAATTCTGAGTTATCGTGGAGAGGCTTGTCCTGCTTACTTCCAAGTAGACATAATGCTTAACTTCTAAGGATGGGGGAGGGATTTGTTCAGGTCTCATTTTAAAGCAAACATACCTAATTTCTCACTTACTGTTGTGTGCTTGCCTGTTCTCTCTGGCATTCACACATTATGGCAAACTGACATGAGACACTCACATCAGTGAGACTTCTTCCATTGAGGAAATCTCACAGTAACAGGCTGAATGGTTGTACACTCTCCAAAACACACTTAAAGCTAGGGTGACCATATGAAAAGGAGGACAGGGCTTCTGTATCTTTAACAGTTGCATAGAAAAGGGAATTTCAGCAGGTGTCATTTGTATATATGGAGAACCTGGTGAAATTCCCTCTTCATCACAACAGTTAAAGCTGCAGGAGCTATACTAGAGTGACCAGATTTAACATAGAGCAGGGCACCTGTAGCTTTAACTGGTGTGATGAAGAGGAAATTTCTCCAGGTTCCCCAAATATACAAATGACACCTGCTGAAATTTTCTTTTCAATACAACTGTTAAAGTTACAGGAACCCTGTCCTCCTTTTCATATGGTCACCCTAACTTAAAGCTCCCCTCCTCCTCCTCCCTCCCAATCCCCTTTCCTTTTGTGTCATGTCTTTTAGATTGTAAGCCTGTGGGCAGGAACTGTCAAGAAATACTTTTGTAAGCCGCCGTGAGAGCCTTCTTTTGACTGAATGGTGGCATAAAAATGCTCAAATAAATAAATAAAAATAAATAAATAAAGCTGAATGATGGTCAGAACACTTTGGGCTCCATGCTTCAGGCAATCACAAAGGGGGGATTCTTGAAAGGCTGAGCAAAGCAACCCAAGGGAGGTTCTCCAGACGCTGCATACACTGGTAACTCGTGGGGACATGACTAAAGCCAAAACAAGATCACGGGTAGGGTAAAGCACCCAGGAACAGGAGTCCCATGATTTCTGCTTAGCACTGGCAACACCCTGTCACCTGAGTTGGGCAGAGAGAAAGATCATGCACAAGTCAAACCCAGCCTGCCAAACGCTGAGGTGAACCTGGTAAGCAAGATCACAGGGAAGGGAATATCTCAGGCAAAGGAACTCCCCTGCATGTAATGTTAGCTCCTGGGAAGCTCTCTTGCCACCTGAGTCAGGACACACACACACACACACACACACACACACACCACAGGAAATGTAAGTCTAAATCTATGAAAAGCCTCACAGTACTTTAGAAATCCAAAGTCCAAACAGCAAAGCATCCATATGCAGAGTGCTTTCGAAGTCCCAAGTGGAGATGGAATCCAAAGCAGGAGAGATTTCAGGCTTTGCGTTGAGAGATGAAACCTAGCAAATCTTTTTTCAGCTTTGCACCAGCATTTAAAGCCTATTCAAAGCCACTTGACCGACAGGTCCTCTGACCTGTAAGCCATGCCCATGTGACAACAGGGCAGAACTGGACAACCCAGTGAGGTGACATTTCTGTGCCCCCCACACCTTTCCAAGAAACTCCCAAGTTCCCAGAGAAGTTTTTCCGGCTGCAAGGCCACAACAGGGAGTGAAAGCTGAGAAACTCTAGCAGAGAAAATCTTGCAGAGGCATTGACAGTCTCAAACTAAGTCCTAATAAATCTACCTGTCTTCAACTAGAGCAGTGATCTCTGACCTACACCTGACACTTTCAAACCGATATGTGAACTAAATCTCAGTTATCCTTCAAAATTTGCACTTCTCCAAATTTTGCAGTAGAGTTCCCAATTTGTTTTTTTAAAAATGCAGACAAATATGTGCTTCCCGAGGAAAACAATATTCCAAAATATATTATAGTAAGAAATGGGGGGGGGGAATGTATACATATGGCAAAATGCACACTGTGATTGACAATTTGTTCACCAAACGTGAAGTTCAAAGCAAATTTATTTATTTATTTATTTATTACATTTCTATACCGCCCAATAGCCGGAGCTCTCTGGGCGGTTCACAAAAATTAAAACCATTCAAAGTATAAAACAACAGTATAAAGCCATAATATAAAATACAATATAAAAGCTCAACCAGATAAAAACAGCAGCAATGCAAAATTACAATTTTAAAACACCATGTTAAAATGTATTTATAGATTGTTATATTTATTTATTTATTACATTTCTATGTGAAGCTCCTTCAGCTTAAATATTTTGCAGGACGTCACATTTTCTCAGGAGATTCATCATTCCTGTTGGTTTCTTCTAGATGCTGTCTGTATCCAAAGTATTATTTGTCGGGTAATCACTGTACTTATACGTGCTGTAAGTTACAGACAGTGCTAGTGAATAGCAGAGTTTGCAACGGCTCTTATTTAGGACACAGCGAAGACCAATAAATATAAGGCAAAGATTGTTTGTGGTTATAAAAATAAATACTTTACTGACAGACATAGTTTAGTTATGGCAAAACAATGTACATATCAATACTCACACATGGTCACAGAAATACAGCTTACATCAGGGATCACAGCAATGAGAGTGGTGATGAGAAGAGATATAATGATGATGATGATATGATTAACAATGGTTCAAAACACTCTCCTTTTATACATATCTCTGTACAAATGATGCAACCACTAATTGGCAATCATAGAAAAATACCACTATGCAATAGTCCAATTATTCAATAAACGTCCACCTGCAAAGTTGACCTTTAAGTGATTGTCTTCTGCTGACTCCTCACTTCTTCCAGGATTTGCAGAACATTACAGAAATAAGGAAAAGATAAAAACAGAGTCCATTCCAGGACTCAACAGTGATGACTCCTCAGTGTGGTGATGACTCCTCAGGAATAACATTGGAGGGGCTTCCAGGAGAACCAAAAGGAGGTTGATTGTTCAAGTTGTGCTTACACAAGTTGTGTTGCACTATTCAGATAACAAAAGAGCAGTGGGCAGATGGAGTGTGTAGGGATGTGGAGGCACATTTGTTGCATCACCACCAAAGTCTCTATGAATGTCAGATCTTCCTGCTTCACTGCTGACCTTCAGCTCCACATGTTTAGAATTATCCCTGTGAGCAGGCACATTGAATACACAGAGTTCCTTCTGACCACAGAGATTGTGAATGTGTTCATCCAAACATGCTTGGAATCGCACATTAGAACTCCCTGAGCAATACAAAAAGATCATGGGTGAAGTATTCCCTCCACATGTTGTTTGAATGCCCAATGAGGAATAGTGTGGTGGTAACAAAGGATCAATTGATTGGGTGTACTTCTGGATTCAGCCCTGAGCCTGGATGCCCAGGTTTCGGCGGTGGCCTGGAGTTCATTTGCACAGTTAAAGCTAGTGCGCCAGCTGCGCCCGTTCCTAGAGATGTCGGACCTGGCCACGGTGACACATGCCTTAGTTACATCCCGATTGGATTACTGTAACGCGCTTTACGTGGGGCTGCCTTTGAAGAGTGTTCGGAAACTCCAGCTGGTTCAAAGAGCTGCAGCCAGATTGTTGACCGGGGCTGGTTACAGGGAACAGACAACTCCCCTGTTAAAACAGCTCTACTGGATTCCAGTCTGTTTCCGGGCACAATTCAAAGTGCTGGTTATGACCTATAAAGCCCTATATGGCTCTGGTCCAGGTTATCTGAAAGACCGTATTCTCCCTCATGAGCCTGCCCATGCTTTGAGGTCTTCTGGAGAAGCCCTTCTTTCAGTCCCACCGTCTTCACAGGCACGCTTGGTGGGAACATGGCAGAGGGCCTTC
This sequence comes from Elgaria multicarinata webbii, assembly GCF_023053635.1. Lineage (NCBI taxonomy): Eukaryota > Metazoa > Chordata > Lepidosauria > Squamata > Anguidae > Elgaria > Elgaria multicarinata. The sequence continues at coordinate 10,602,884 of NC_086187.1, read as the reverse complement.
TCGGTGGCTGCTCCAGTGTTCTGGAACACTCTTCCCAGGGAAGCTAGGCTGGCTCCCTCCTTGATGGGCTTTTGGAAGCAGGCTAAAACTTTTTTGTTCTGGCAGGCCTTTGGAGAATAATCTGGTCCTCCATCTATGTTAAAGACTTGTAAAATTGTCGTGAATTTTAAACATTTAATGTTTTAATATTGTATTTTTTTTAAAAAATTGGACATTTCTTTTCCTAGGTTTAAAATGTATATGTTTTAAATTTTGTAAGGCTGCCTTGAGGCCCAGTATTGGGCAAAAGTCGGGATACAAATAAATAAATAAATAAATAAATAAATATAATAATTGTGGGTATTTCCCTTGTCAGCATGACCTTAACGCCACTGCTGCTTCCATCTGTCTTGTGCTGTGTTCCTCACTGGTGAAAGAGCCCGCTTGAAGTTATTTGATTAGAAGCCAAAATCCAAATTGAGAGCTCTGCCTTTCTATAATAGCCAGCAGGATGAGTGTTTGTTGACAATGTAGAATTGCAATTAAATAACCTAATTAACTCTTCCTGATAGAGAAAAGCTAGTATCCATACATAAGGCTGTCGTTCTTCCCCTGTAACAAAGTAAAGTGTATTGCAAGTTAATTTTCTTTGAAAATACAAGCTGACCAGATAATATAATGTGCAGCATCAAACAATTTAAAGAGGGAGGGGAGAATTCCTCTCTGCAAATATGCAGGCTATACTTGATGATGGGAAGTATGACTGAAATTAAAATCCTATCAATATAGGTATGTTGGCTATAGCTATCACAGCAAAATTAAGTAATATCACCCATAGCTTTCATGTCATGACATGCAAAAAGGAGTAGACATAAATTAGGACAAAACTCTAAATTCTTTCTACACTGCAACTAATATCAGATGTATAGCACACAGAATCTTGGGAGTTGTAGTTTGGTGAGGTCATAGAATCATAAAATAGTAGAGTTGGAAGGGGCCTATAAAGCCATCGAGTCCAACTCCCTGCTCAATGCAGGAATCCACCCTAAAGCATCCCTGACAAACAGCTGTCCAGCTGCCTCTTGAAAGCCTCTGGTAACTGGTTCCATTGTCGTACTGCTCTAACAGTCAGGAAGTTTTTCCTGATGTCCAGCCAGAATCTGGCTTCCTGTAACTTGAGCCCATTATTTATTTATTTATTTATTTATTACATTTTTGTACCACCCAATAGCCAAAGCTCTCTGGGCAGTTCACAAAAATTAAAACCATAATAAAACAGCCAACAGTCTAAAAATACAAATACAAAATACAGTATAAAAAGCACAACCAGGATAAAGCCACGCAGCAAAAAAATGATATAAGATTAAAATACAGAGTTAGAACAGTAAAATGTAAATTTAAGTTAAAATTAAGTGTTAAAATACTGAGAGAATAAAAAGGTCTTCAGCTGGCAAAGAAAGGAGTACAGTGTAGGGGCCAGACGGACCTCTCTGGAGAGCTTATTCCACAGCCGGGGTGCCACAGCGGAGAAAGCCCTCCTCCTAGTAGCCACCTGCCTCACTTCCTTTGGCAGGGGCTCATGGAGAAGAACCCCTGAAGACGACCTTAGGGTCCAGACAGGTACATATGGGAGGAGGCGTTCCTTCAGATAACCTGGCCCCAAGCCGTTTAGGGCTTTAAATGTTAATACCAGCACTTTGAATCGGGCCCGGACCTGGACTGGCAGCCAATGAAGCTGGAAAAGGACTGGCGTAATGTGATCTCGCCGGCCAGTCCCAGTTAGTAACTGTGCTGCCCTGTTTTGTACCAGCTGAAGCTTCCGGACCATTTTAAAAGGCAGTAACGCATTGCAGTAATCCAAACGAGAGGTTATCAGAGCATGGATCACTGTAGCTAGGCTATCTCTGTCCAGAGAAGGGCATAGTTGGTATATCAACCTAAGATGATAAAAGGTGCTCTTTTATGCGCTTTTGAATTCTCCGCTGTTCCTTGAATCCTCTGTAAGAGGCCGTTTTTGTTGTTGTTTATCCTGGTTGTGCTTTTTATATTGTATTTTGTATTTGTGTTTTTAACTTGTTGGTTGTTTTATGATGGTTTTAATTTTTGTGAACCGCCCAGAGAGCTTCGGCTATTGGGCGGTATAAAAATGTAATAAATAAATAAATAAATAAATAAAAAATAAAATTGTTGTTGAAGACCATAGCTGCATGCCCCAGGTTGAATCCTTGGCTTGTGTACTTGAAAGGATCAGAGAGCAGGTGGTACAGAAGACCTCTGGCTAAGATCATGGAATGCCACATTTCTTCAGAGTAGCCCACACCAATACTGGGCTAGATAGATGGACAAATAGTTGGTCTAAGGCAGTTTCCTGTATCCCTGGGGTGAGTTTCTGAAAAGGGGGAGATATTAAATCCCTTGAGAATACTAAGGGGGAAATGGGTAAAATCCAACATCAGTCGTACTTAGGGTTGATCCATTGAAATGAATGGGTCTTACATTATTTATTTATTACACTTATATACCGCTCCCATAGCCAGGGCTCTCTGGGCGGTTTACAGAAATTCTAAAATTGAGATAAAAACAAGTATACAAAATTTAAAATTCTAAAACACAGTACACACATAAAGCATGAAAACCGTTAAAATACTAAACATGTGGGTGATTAAGATGTGCCGCCATATGCCTGGGCAAAGAGGAAAGTCTTAACCTGGCTCCGGAAAGATAGCAGCGTTGGTGCCAGGCGAGCCTTGTCAGGGAGATCATTCCATAGTCTGGGGGCCACCACTGAAAAAGCCCTGTCCCTCGTTGCCACACTCCGAGCCTCTCTCGGAGTAGGCACCCGGAGGAGGACCTAAGATGTTGAACGTAGTATATTCATGTATATTCACGTCGGGAGAGGCGTTCCGTCAGGTATTGTGGTCCCAAGCCGTGTAAGGCTTTATAGGTCAAAACCAGCACCTTGAATTGGGCTCGGAAACATACAGGCAGCCAGTGCAAGCGGACCAGAGCAGGTGTTATATGTTCAAACCTTCTGGTTCCCGAAATCAATCTGTCCGCTGCATTTTTCACGAGCTGCAGCTTCCGAACCGTCTTCAAAGGCAGCCCTACGTAGAGCGCATTGCAGTAATCTAACTTGGAGGTTACCAGAGCATGGACAACTGAAGCCAGGTCATCCCTGTCTAGATAGGGGTGTAGCTGGGCCACCAACCGGAGTTTGTAGAAGGCACTCCGTGCCACTGAGGTCACCTGAGCCTCAAGTGACAATGATGGTTCTAAAAGAACCCCCAAGCTACGAACCTGCTCCTTCAGGGTGAGTGCAATCCCATCCAGAACCAGTAGAACACCCTCCATCCTGCCAGCGGAATCACCTACTAACAGCATCTCAGTCTTGTCTGGACTGAGTCTCAGTTTATTAACCCTCATCCAGTCCATTGTCGCAGCCAGGCACCGGTTCAACACACCCACAGCCTCTCCTGCTGAAGATGAAAAGGAGAAATAGAGCTGCGTGTCATCAGCATACTGATGACAGCACACTCCAAAGCTCCGGATAACCGCACCTAGTCACTGCTACCTTAAGTTCCATTAAGTTCCATTAGTCACTGTTACCTTAAGTTCCATTCATTTTAATACGTCTACTCTAATTAGGACATATAATGCGGACATTAAAGTCAAGGTGTGAGAAGTTTAGGCTATTTTTTCAGCTCATTTATTTATTTATTTATATTTATCAAATTTATATACAGCCCCATAACCAAAGCTCTCTTGGTGGTTTACAAAAGTTAAAAACAGTGAACATTAAAAAGTATACAAAATTTAAAACCATCAAAAATGTAAAAACAACTGTATAAAACAGTATCCATTTAAACAACAACAGTTCTGGGGTCCATTCAAAAAGAAACAAACATAGTATATGTTGTTAAATGCTGTTAAATGCCTTGGAGAAGAGAAAAGATAACAATGTTGGCACCAGGTGAGCCTCATCGGGGAGATCATTCCATAATTGGGGGGGGACACCCCAGAAAAGGCCCTCTCCCTTGTTGCCATCCTCCGAGCTTCCCTTGGAGTAGGCACTCGGAGGAGGACCTTAGATTTTGAGCATATTTAAATAGTGTTCATGTGAATATAAGGACAGATTACATACAAGGAAAGGAAAGGAGAAAAAAGTATTACAAATCAGAGACATGGAAACATTTCTACCTATCTCTGGATTCGTACTTCAAAAATTACTGAGGCTATACTTGTGTTAGTGACACATTTATTTTTTATGAAGGCAAGGGAATTACTGAACTGTGGTAAGAATCTTTTTTGTTTACCTGTATGCAACTTCATGCAAACATAATTCGAGTTTCCCCAAGCTGAGAAGGTTTGGTTGGCACTCATGTTGTCCCATCCATTATTTACATGCTTTGGTTCCTCGGCTACTTACAGCAATGTCACAATAACCTCCATGAATTCTTGATTGAAGGATAAAAAATTAACCATATGAAGTGAATTACTATTCAGTCAAGTTTCAAAACAGCTGCCATGGATTTTCAGAGAAAGTAAGGACGGCATTTAATGGTACAGTGCAACCATCTCCCTTAATTGATAGGATGCTTCCAAAATTCTTCTCATCTGAATTTCTCCCTGGATTTGGAAGATCCAAATTGCAATGGGTTGGATCCAAAATCTGCCTTTACAAGAGGAAGGACACTTCTACACTAGGAACTTCTTTGCTCATGTAAAGTCCCTTCCCTGAGTTTTAGGGATCACTCTTCCCACCAAACATCCATTCAGCAGGGTCTTCAGACTCTCTGACCCTGTTCAGATGACATGTTAAGCCATGGTTAGACCACTAACCCTTTTTGCAGCAAATGGTTAGTGAGCATGTTTAAATCATAGTTATGTAGCTACAATGGTTAGGAATGGTTGACAAGATATGCTAAGTTCACGAAGGGCATGTTCAGAAGACACCTTAAACTCTGCTGGATGAGGCTTTTGGTTAAGCAGCAGGATTTAAGCAGGGCCGGTGCTACCATAGAGGCCACTCGGGCGGCCGCCTAGAGCGCCAAGCTAAGAGGGGCGCCGGGCACAGCACAGCACTCACACGCGTTGGCTGTGAGCTGGGCTGGCCCGAGGATTCAGCTGGGCCTGGGCAGGTGAGATGGCAACCTGTGCCTGCCCAGCTGAAGCGAAGCCAGGGACGCTGGGGTGGGGGTGGGGCGGCTGCACCTTCGGACTTCCAGAACGTGCCCGGAACAGAGAGAGAAAGAGAGAGAGAATGTATGGGTGAATGGGATGCATGGGGTCTTTGAGTGAATGCATGTGTTCATGCGTGTGTTTGTTTGGAGTGAGTGATGCTGAGTGTGTGTGTGTGTGCACGTGCGTGAGTTGGGGGGATGATTTGGAGGTGATATTCCTATTAAATAATGCATTTTAGACCCATAGACGTTCCTTTCCAATTTGTTTGCTATCGTTGGCATGACGTATTTCTTGCACTTTAAAATAAATTTAGCAGTTTCAAGTTTTGTGCTTCTTATTTTTTCCAGGAAACATATGCTCTTAAAAATCAAAGTTGTTATTTTTTTGTGGGGGGTGGGTGGGGTGAAAGTAGCTCACCTTGCCTAGGGCGCAAAATAGTCCAGCACCGGCCCTGGATTTAAGGCATCTTGTGTGATGCATTTTGCTAAACCCTGCTCAGTCACTAACCACAGTTGGACTGTCTGAAGCAGGGTTAGTGGCTCTAACCATTGCTTAACATGTTGTGTGCAACAGCACAGCTTGTGGTTAGTGCTAACACCAGAGAACCACACTGCCACTAACCACAGAGCCTGAAGTGTCATCTGAACAGGCCCTTAATGTTTAGCTCAAAATGCTTAACCGCCATGGCTCAGCATATTGTCTGAACGGGGTCATTTTCAGAGATCCGGACCAACTGTCATGGGAATGAGGGATTTGGGAAGTCAATTTCTGCCCATAGTTGATCCATCATAAATCTGAAACCAATGCATTAGGAATCCTGCATTGCTACATTAAACAACATACAAACTCCAAATATTGTATGGAGCATGGTGCAGGTTCACTATGCCACAGTTTACCATTTATCCATGTGTTCCCCTCTCTTCTACCTACTGATGTTCACATACACTTCTGTACGTTGATAAATAGCTAAAGTAAAGAAATCCGGATATGAGATTGTACACATGGTTCAATTCTTCCACAGTAACTGTGAGGATGAGGAGCAGGGTCCAGGAGCACCAGAGGTTAGCAGTGGGCCACCTTGTAGGGGTGGGGTGGGGGCCTCAACCCATACCCAGTGACATCTACTCCTGACTCTGTCCTTCTGCCAGCATCTGACATAGAATGGTGTGTGTGTTGGGAGTGGATGTAGGGGGTGGTCAGGTGGGTGAGAAGGACAGGCAGGAGAGTTCTTCCCCAGCTCAGATTTTGATCCAAGCCAGAGAAGATTTTTTCTTAAAATAAAAATGTGAACTTTGCCTCCTATGCAATCATGGCTCAGGAGTCCTTTGCCAGCATCTCTGAGAAGTTTTAGGACTATGGCACTTTTGTTCAAGTATATAGCACCTCGGAAGTACGTTACGGGAACACTGAAGCTCTGCATTGAAACGGGATCATGACGCCATTTTCCTGAAATGAGTCAAGTGACCCATTGGTTACCCATCACGAGATGGTGCAGAGTCAATTTCAATCAAAACTCCAACGGTGCACGTGGTTCCTTTACCCACACGTAAATGGTTTTGTTGACACATGCCCTCTGTATTTGCTTGCTGCGAGGTGTCTATTTTACCCTTGGGGGGAATGTGTCGTTCCACGAGAATGAGCTAAACGCCCTCCAGCCATGGATGGAAATGAGATTCAGATTAAAATCCAAGCTGCACTTTACCTGTCTTCGACTCATGTCATTTTGCCTCTTTAGAGCAGCATTAGGGGGGGAAAGAGCCTTAACAGCCTCTCTTCTCCCTTGTTGATCTGCTCCCCTCCCATCTCACTTCACAGCGAGGAATCCAATTACCTGTAGCTGACTTGGTAGGATATAGGGACGCTGAAGTAAATCAGGGGAAATGGGTGTCCAGAACACGGCAGGGATAACAAACAGTCTAGAATCAGTGGAATCAAATTGTAGGTGACACCCTCATTTTATTAGACTGCAGAATAATGATGAGGATTATTCAGAAGAACACAAGTGTGTAGGTGTGTGTGTGGGCAGCAAATATGCACAGTTTTGCTTCCTCGTCACAGTGGAAGTGAAAATGGTCTGTGAAGACACAGCTAAGCAGTGCATTAAGAGTTCTCTTATAAATCCTTTCTTTGGTGCACTTAACCTGCCCTTTCTTCCCCCCCCCCAAAAAAAAATAGGGTTTCCCCCCTTCCCTTAGATAGGTTGAGCTTTACAACACAATCCTGATGGATGTCTACTCAGAAGGACATCCAACTGATTTCACCAGGTCTCTGAAGCAAGCCTATGTAGTTTAACTTATATCTGAGCCAAAATTTCTCCAAAGAGGTTTCTTGAGAAAAACTCTGAGGTTTTTCCCCACATTCCACTAAAAGAAGGGGGTCATTTCACAGAATTTTTGCTGAATATGGTGGTGGTGGTGGTAGTCACCATTTCTCATCTCACAGCCATTTGAGGAGGCTTTCGTTTAAACAGTAGCTTCATCACCCTGGAAAAGTTGAAAGTGAATCCATCAGGAAATGGATGAAGCTTGGTGGTCTGTATCAATCTATAGTGGTGATGCTAATTAGTTTACGAAGCACCTGACGTTGCACTAGGTAGGCTTGTCTTTTTCTCTCAGTGCAATCGCCAAAAGTCAACAGACCTAACCTTTTACTGGCAATGCGATCCAAACCAACAGCTTCTGGTAAAAAAATAACTTGAACAGCAAGTGCTAAAGGATACAGGAACTACTTCTTTGTCCCCTGGTAATAGTCCGTGAAAGTTTAGAATTATGAGATGACAAAGAGAGGTCAACATTTTTTTTTGTGTCCCCTGACACAAGGGACAAAAATTAATATTTCCTCAAGAAGTACCTTTGCCCAGGGGAATCTTACAATACACATTTTTAAAAAAATGATTCCTTGCTTCCTTGTTCAGCTAACCCTTGTTTTAGACTTGTCTTTTGGGATTACCTTCTCCAGCGCCTAAGGAAAATATTTTTTGGTTTCATTCTAGAATGACCAAACTGTTCTCCTTTATTTGTTCCTTGATTCTAACATTTAGGGAAGCTAACAGTCAATTGTGCTTATATGCTACTCTCAGGATAAGAGTAAGAATGGCTCTGAGTAATAATTGTTAGGGAACATGTCCAGGATGCACTCATGTCCTGCTTGTGGACTTTCCATAGGTACTTAGGGGTCATCTGCACCAAGCAGGATATTCCACTATGAAAGCGGTATATAAAAGGCAGGAGCCAGTGCACTTTAGGATCCACACTGAAGTGCACTGACAACTGTTGGGGCCCATGACACATCTACGCCAAGCAGGATATTACACTATGAAAGTGGTATGAAAGCGGTAGATGGTCTGTGTCAATGGGCCCCAACAATTGTCAGTGCACTTCAATACCACTATAAAGCAGTTGTGTGACTCCTGCCTTTTACATACTACTTTCATACCACTTTCATGGTGGAATATCCTGCTTGGTGTAGATGAGCCCTTAGTTAGCCAGTGTTGGATACAGGATCCTGACCTTGATAAGCCCTTGATATTATCCAACCAGGCTCTTCGTAGGTTCTTATGATATAAAGAAGAAGAGGAATCCTAATTCAGCCATCCCAAATTTCATAGCGTCTCCAGGCTCTTCTTTCCAGCTTGTGAACTACATAACCTATTGTTACCTAACTGGGCAATGCATGACCCAAAATAATGCATGTCTCCTTGTTAGTAAGCCCCATTGTGTTTGATTAAATTTACTCTCAGGGAAGTGTGTGTAGGATTGCAGCCTAAATTGTATGTCAATTGCCAAAGCTTCAAGTTAGGATAGCAAGCTCATTATGAGATCGTGTGGTGAAATCTACAAATATGGTATCAATATTTCCCAATTTTGTGTTGAGTACATGCCAACATGTTAAAACTAGATGACACCCTCTGTACATTTGCTGTTCTAAAAATCACAAGAGGATTGTCATTTCTGACTGGAGACCAGTGGAACAAGATCCTTCTTGGCAAAGTTTAAAGGCCTCCTCTCAAATATGTTTAAAAGGAGGACAACAAAGATGATACAGGGACTTTATGACAGGCAGAAGAAACTTGGATGTTCAGTCTAGAGAAAAGAAGGTTTAGGGGAGACATGCTCACAATGTGCAGGTATATAAACAGGTGCCACAGGGAAGATGGTCAACAACTATTTCCCATAGCCACAGAAATTAGGACCTGCCTAGATTTTGATTAAAATACAGCTGCCTATATTTTGATTAATTACAAGGAAAACCTTCCTGATGGTAAGAACCATACAACAGTGGAAAGTCTACCTATGGAAGTTGTGGGATCTCTATCTCTTTGAGTTTTTAAGAAGAGAATTGGTTTTCCTGCACATTGCACATGACAGATTTCTGTTTCTCTCTGCTCCCCAGAAAAATAGTAATAATAAGAAATCATGGTGATAAAAGCAAGAACCTGTGCTACTGCTATGGCTGTATGGATCTTTCTGTCTCATGAATTGCCTGTCATCTTTTGCTCCGTTGTCCTCTCATTGACGCAATTGGATGGGTTTTGTAGGGATGTACAAGAATGTTGTCCCTCTTTTTTCAAATGCACATTTGCATGAATCCACACTTGGAGGACTGCAGATTTGTGCAAATCCCCTAACAACAACAACATATTTATTTATTTATTTATTTATTTTATGACAATACTGCACAACAGCCTAGACTCTCTGGGCAGTTTACTAAAACCATAATATAGCAATCCAGATTAAAATTTAAAACTTCAAAAATCACATAAAACCAGAATAAGTTACATTTAGATGTTATATTTTTCACCTCCCAAACCGCATGAGGGAGGGTTTTCCAGGGTCTGCTGTTCTGTGGAGTAGGAAGAAGTTGGTTTACCACATAATTAATAGGTTGGATTCATAGAAATCCAAACACAGTTGAATCACTTTGGGGTTTGTCCAACACCCCTAGCTATTGCATCTGATAATGGCAAGGCTCACTGAATTTCTATGCCCACAAAAAGGGAATTTCAAGATGACATTTGCACATAGCTTTGTCCTCTATGCATACAGTATCTCAAAACACGGAAAGTAAGGTTGCAATCCAGTGTGGTGTAGTGGCTAGGGTATTGGACTGGGTGTTGGGAGATCTGGGTTCTAGTCCCCACTCAACCATGAAGCTCACTGGGTGATGTTGGGCCAGTCACAGATTCTCAGCCCAACCTACCTCACAGGGTTATTGTTCTGAAGATAAAAAGAAGAGGAGAAGGGTTATGTATGCCACCTTGGGTTCCTTGAAGAAAAAAGGTGGAATATAAATAAATAATAAAATGAGGCCAAGGACCACATGCAACATGAGGACTGCAGGTTCCCCACGTCTGATGTATAAGGTGCTCCACAGCTGCAATCCTATATGCTAGGGTGACCATATGGAAAGGAGGATAGGGCTCCTGTATCTTTAACAGTTGCATAGAAAAGGGAATTTCAGCAGGGGTCATTTTTATGCATGCAGCACCTGGTGAAACTCCCTCTTTATCAGAACAGTTAAAGGTGCAGGAGCTATATTAGAGTGACCAGATTTAAGAGGTCATCTGCAGCTTTAACTGTTGTGATGAAGAGGAAATTTCAGAGGTTCCCCATATATACAAACAACACCTGCTGAAATTTCCTTTTCAATACAAGTGTTAAAAATACAGGAGTCCTGTCCTCCTTTTCATATGGTATATTTCATATGCATACTCTATGAAATAGGGTTGTATTTCAACTGCAACAAAAGGGTTGTATTTCCTCACCATATATAGATGAGGATAGGGTGTTGGCTCTTGAACTGTGTTGATCACATCACATTGTGATTAGGGCATTAATCTTTACAGTGCAATCTTAAGCATGTCTACTCAGAAATTTATTTATTTATTTATTTATTTATTTCTATACCGCCCAATAGCCGAAGCTCTCTGGGCGGTTCACAAAAATTAAAACCATGAAGAGCATAATAAAACAACCAACAATTTAAAAACACAAATACAAAATACAATATAAAAAGCAATGGTGATGTGCTGGAGATTCATAAGAACAGAAGAAGAGCCCTGCTGGATCAGACCAAAGGTCCATCTTGTCCAGCACTCTGTTCACACGGTGGCCAACTAGCCATCGGCCAGGGATGAACAAGCAGGACATGGTGCAACAGCACCCTCCCACCCATGTTCCCCAGCAACTGGTGCACACAGGCTTACTGCCTCAAATACTGGAGATAGCACACAACCATCAGGGCTGGTTGATAGCCTTTTCCTCCAGGAATTCATCCCACCCCCTTTTAAAGACATCCAAATTGGGGGCAATCACTACATCTTGTGGTAGTGAGTTCCATAATTTAACTATGCACTGTGTGAAGAAGTACTTCCTTTTATTTGTCCTGAATCTCCCACCACTCAGCTTCCTGGGATGACCTCGGGTTCTAGTATTTTGAGAGAGAGAGAAAAATGTCTCCCTATCCATATTTTCCATACCAAGCATAATTTTGTGCACCTCTTATCATGTCTCCCCTCAGCCTCCTCTTCTCCAAGCTAAACCATTCCAGTTGATGTAACCTTCCCTCATAGGGGAGATGCTCCAGCCCCTGAATCATTTTAGTTGCCCTTTTCTGCACTTTTCCCAGCTCTATAATATCCTTTTTTAGATGTAGTGACCAGAACTGTACACTATTCCCAATTCATGTCTGTTAATATTTTGTTTAAAGAGTGTGGATAATCTCAGGTGCTATTATGCATAGACAGCGTGAGGCTCTAGGTGTTACACTTACATTTATAGCAACGCACCCAGTTCAGTGTGTTATTTTTTTTAATCCTAGAGAATGATAAGGATCAGCTGTTATGGTTCATCTTTCTAAGGATGAAACACTTCTTCCTCTTTCTTGTTTTAAGTGCATCTTTCTGGAAGATTACAATAAAATGCCAGCAATCTGCAAACAATAGTCAGTAGGGTACCTCTGAAATGGTAGAACAGGCTGCCCGAATTCTTCATATGTTAATGGGCTGGTAATCTCTTAAGGTCTCATTGAGAAGATAGCAGCAGAGAGGACAGTTTTAAGATCCCAGTGGATGGAGCCACAAACGTGCAAGGGCATTTTTCATTTCCATTAATTACATTTACAGTCCAATAGCTGAAGCTGTCTGGGCGATTTACAAAGAAGTAAAACCGTTAAATTATATTAACACCAAAAAAACAACAACATTTACATACAAACAGCACCACACCAACTTATAAACACACATCACACAGAGAGATGCACTTACATCAAAACAATTTTAAACAATCAACAATAAGAAAACATCAGAACCTGCTTAAAACCTCATCACGTGTTGCCAATTGCCAGAGAAAAGTTGAAGGTCTTAACCCAGCATCGATATGATAGTAGTGCTGGCATGAAGCAAACCTCATTGGGGAGTGCATTCCACAATTGGGGCCATCACTGAGAAAGCCCTTCCCCTTGGTGCCACCTTCCAAGCCTCCCTTGGTCTTTAGATGATGAATAGACTGTATGAGAGCCTCGTGTGGCGCAGAGCGGTAAAGCAGCAGTTTCTGCAGCTGAAACTCTCCCCATGGCCTGAGTTCGATCCCAGCGGAAGCTGGTTTCAGGCAGCCGGCTTGGGTCGACTCAGCCTTCCATCCTCCCGAGGTCTGTAAAATGAGTACCCAGTTAGCTGGTGGAAAGGTAATAATGGCCGGGGAAGGCAACGGCAAACCACCCCGCTATAAGGCCTGCCAAGAAAACATCAACAGAAGCTGGCATCCCTCCAAGAGTCAGTAATGACTCAGGCTTGCATGAGAGGTTCCTTTCCTTTTTTCCATGCTGGCAGAGGTGCTCCATCAGGTATTGCAGTCAGGTATTTTAAAAGGAATGAAAAGAAAAGGATACAAGAGGGATTTTCAGTTTGCAACTTGCCCTGCTTACAACCCTGAGTGTGAAAATGAATAGGAGTGTGAACAATTCACCTTTATTTTTGCACACAACTTTCCCAACGATGCTTATTTTTGTACACATTTCCCCGAAATCTAAACGTTTTTATGCACCTTTCTCTAACATGCAGGACTTTTTGTATGAACTTCCCCTAATATACTGTACACATTTCTGTATGCAATTTTTGCACCAAGAAATATACCGCAAAGTGCACAGTCTAAACTATTATTGTTTGGATCAAAAGATTTGTGCACGTTAGATTGGTTTGCTTCCTGTCCCTTGTGCCCCCCTCCTTGTCATTTCACCTCTACCTCTGCATCATCCCCCAAACTAGAGAAGTAACTATTTAAGGGAACTGCAGATTGACTACCATGCTGGTGCAACTTGAAAACCCAGGAAATTACACCAGTGATGTTGACAGTGTCTGGAAGGCTCTTTATTCCACCCCACTTCCAGGACAGGATAATAGCTTGTGTCTATATTGTAGATTTTGAGACATTTGTCATTTTCTGAAACACTGCAAGACTTACATTTAATGTATTTGGCTGGGTCCCCTTGGTGGCATTAGTTTGCACAATGGCAACCTCTAGCCGTTATAGTCCAGCACGATGCCAGCATGTGGGACTAATATGTTAACATCTGTTCCGTACAGCAGATGCACAATGACCTTGGTGTATCATCATTAATTTTCTCTCCAAACAAACCAGCCAGAACTATTGCTAGTAGAAACAATTTGAGGAACATCAGCATATAGTCAAACTTATTTAGTCTGTGACATTGACAGAAGGCTTGTTGCTGTTAGAACCACAAATTCATCAAGGCAGCGGAGGCAGAACAGTCGCCTTGACTGAACATGCAGAAACAGTTGGTACACTGGAGACATTTCTCTCCCCCCCCCCTTCCCCTCCTGTGCTACCTTTTTGCAAACACAGAATGGACCACGCAGCTTTTAAGAAAATCCTGGGTGGGTAAATGTAATCCAGGCACATCCAAGCTTCAATAGAGATATTTGTCTTCATTTCAACGCATTGTACTTCCATTGATGAAATACTTAAATCAACAAATTGCTAACAAGTCCTCTCCATAGAAAATTGTAGGATGCTATTCAGCTTAGATACCAAGAGTTGTATTGTAGACATGGGGCATGTGTGTATCTTTTGTATCTTACAGTCTTTAAATGACCAAACTGCAAAAGAAAGTCCTACAAAAGAAAGTCCTACAACTATCAGCCATGCAGAATAGAGAATGCTGGGAGATGTAGGACTTTTTCTGTCTAAGCTTGCTTAGGTTTGCATGCTAAATGTGGTTGGGTAACGGTTGGCCACCAGAGAAGTATTACCCCTAGTGATGGGGAAGAAACATTATTGGTTCACATTTTGATGTGAAACTACCAAATTTGCACTCCTTGAGCCTAGACATACAGTGAAATGCAGTTGTCCTTCAGTTTTATCATTTCTCCACATTTTGTGACAGTTTTCCTGTTAAAGGATAAACACGAAAATGCATTTATCAGGGGAAATTACTTGCAAAAATGTGTACGTTAGGAGAAACGAACACCAAAATACATATGGATTTTCACGCTGACACTTTTTTTCTTTTCTTTTTTAAAGACAATTGATACAGAAATGGGATGGAACCATCTAAGTCTGGATAAATGGGAAAAATGAAATTGGCAGATTCTCCCATCATCAGTTATAGCCCAATGAAACAAACAAATGTGAAACCAGCTTTGTTTGTTTGTTTTGAGGAGTCGATCAGGATAAACCGTGCCAAGCCATAACTGGTGATGTTACTGCCCTTGCATCAGTTTTCACCAGTTGCATTCAGTTTTGAACATGTAACAACCCTAAGGCACTAGTGAATTACTTTAGTGATGATTAAGGGCTGCATGTACTCAGGATGAAAGCAAGCCTCCCAAGACTAGAATCTTAGGAACTATATTGGTCATTTTATGACTGCTTCACATGTATACATGCTGTTAGTCTCCAGAGCACACCATAATATTGAGTGGGTTGCTTGAATCCAAATTTAGTCATGCTTAAACTATCGAGCCTCGTGTGGCGCAGAGTGGTAAGCGGCAGTTACTGCAGCCAAAACTCTCCCCACAGCCTGAGTTCGATCCCAGCGGAAGCTGGTTCTCAGGCAGCCGGCTCAGGTCGACTCAGCCTTCCATCCTTCCGAGGTCGGTAAAATGAGTACCCAGCTAGTGGGGGGAAGGTAACTGCGACTGAGGAAGGCAACGGCAAACCACCCAGCTACAAAGACTGCCATGAAAACGTCAGCGAAAGCAGGCGTCCCTCTAGGAGTCAGCAATGACTCAAGTGCTTGCACAAGAGGTTCCTTTCCTTCCTAAACTATTGAATTGAATGGGACCTGGTAAATGACTGAATCAGGTATCATTGATTTGAATGGGTGTACTCTAAGGAAGTCTAAGGCCATAGCTAGACCTAAGGTTTATCCCTGGATCATCCAGGGGTCAAACCTGTTCATCTAGGAGACACACAGGGGATCCAGTGCTCAGGCAGGGGCAAACCCTGGATGATCCCGGGATAAACCTTAGGTCTAGCTGTGGCCTAAGTTTTGATCCAACCCAGTGGGCAAAACCCTATGTTGTAATTCCACAAACTGAAATAATGCTGGCAGCGCTCTCCTGAGTCTACCTGTGGTGCAAGCAGTTTTTGTTGAAGTGGGCAGCCTCCAAATGACTCCATGCCATGACAGCATGTATACTGAATGAAAGAATTGGGGTGAGAATTCACCCATCCCTAGTGAGAACCAAACCATGTGGTTGGTGGACACAACTAATATATCCCTGCCTCCTTAGAACAGCACTTCATACATCTGATGAAGCAGACTCTAGTCCATAAAAGCTTATGGCATGATATATTTCTCAGTCTTTATGATGCTATAATTGTAAGGTATGATAAAGCATGAGAGAGTGACTAGCCCAATGTCATCTGGTGAGATACATGACTGAGAGAGCCATGTCCAAAATTATAAGCATTACCCCCCTCCCAATCATTACATAGAACAAATCCTGTTCTCAGTTATGGTAGCTATTCTACACATACGTTTGGAGTAGTACCACCACCAGAATGTCTAGGTCCAGCTTGGGCAAGATGGCATCCTTTTCTAGGAACCCAGTGTCCAGTCGTGATAGACCATCTGGAGAGATCAGGGCAGAGAGAAAGCACTAGAAAATGCATTAAGTTACCACCAGCTCCCGGAGAGGTGGACTTCTTTGGAATTCTAAACTACAGTTCATTCTTAATGGAGTTACTGTGCCAAGTTCGGCTGACTGTTTGACCTCCCCTTTTTAAGAGTGTGGTGATGTGTGAAAGCCTCGCTGTCAGACAGAAGCAATAGTGATGCAATTTTCGGGGCTAATGATTCTGCTGACCTAATGCCCTCTTCCAGCTGCTTTCTATTACTGTTGCTTAACTGGGACGGTGCAGGCTCAAGGGACCGGCGTTATATAATGAACTCACTGTGCAATTATGAGCGGCTCCAGCAGGCATCTAGAACTAACTCTGCCTCCTCAGTGTTGGATCCTACATCTGTTTGTTTTTAACCTTAGCCTGGCACAATGAAGACTTGCGGAAAATTCTGGAGTGCCGTGATGCGAGCCCCGGAGAATTTCTGGTGGGCCTTTGGAATTTCAACTGGTCCAGACTGTACAACTGGTCAGAATGTGGAAGCCAGATGATGCAGCAGAATTGGGCAGGATGACCAAGGTCATAGTTAGACCTAAGGTTTATCCCTGGATTGTCCAGGGGTCAAACCTGTTCATCTAGGTGACACACAGGGGATCCAGTGCTCAGGCAAGGGTGAACTCTGGATGATCCCAGGATCAAGCTATGGCCCAAGTCTCACATGTTCTTACAGACTTGCATTTTGTTTCTTTTGTGAGGGAAGGAGGCGGGACAATAAAGAGATGACACAATTGTATGGATTGAGAATCAGGCCACATTTATTAAATCAATTTGCAAAGGGGGATTCCCGGGAGGCTACTCCACTTTGCCAGCACTATCTGGTCAATGTAATCAGGCAAAACATTCTTTGCCTGCTGGATGTTGATTATAGAGTTGGCATTTTCCCCATTTGGGGCAAGAGGGAACATCCCCTGGCACATCCTCCCAGGTGGTGAAACACCAGGTGCGTGAGGAGGGATGACCCCACAGGCAATCCTAACCCTCGGTGAGAGGCCCTCAGGCATCACCTGTCACCACCAACGATACTTCAGAAGGATCACCATCCCTAAGGAAAGGAAAGGAACCTCTCTTGCAAGCACTTGAGTCATTGCTGACTCCTAGAGGGACACCTGCTTTCGCTGACGTTTTCTTGGCAGACTTTGTAACGGGGTGGTTTGCCATTGCCTTCCCCAGTCGAAGTTACCTTTCCCCCAGCTAACTGGGTACTCATTTTACCAACCTCGGAAGGATGGAAGGCTGAGTCGACTTGAGCCTGCTGTTTGAGAACCAGCTTCCGCTAGGATGGAACTCAGGCCGTGGGGAGAGTTTTGTCTGCAGTAACTGCTGCTTACCACACTGCGCCACACGAGGCTCTGTCATCATCCCTATCTAGACAAATATAGCCTTCCTAAACCTAGGAAAATGTGACCAATTGACCCAAAAAGAAAACCCATCAAATCAACCTTAGATGTTCTCACCCCGTTTACATTGTGAAGCAGCTAAAAGAGACACAGCGAGCCGATCGGGCAGTGTGCCCAAAAATTCCTGCTCAGCCCCTGAAAGAGTGACCAGTTAAGCCCCCACACTACATACAGAGAGGAAGGGAGCCGGCTTTGAAGAGGCTGGGGGGCGGGGGCTCCATGGGCTCGTATTGCCTGGTAAGTCCCTCCTCTGGCCAATGGCCTAACCGAGCCCTGCCTATGTTGGGGCTTACTGGCACATCTCATCACTCCCCCTCCACAACCACAACGCCAACGCCCCCCACGATCAGGTAAACTGAACGCATGGTGTGGCATTTCCAGGCACAGTTGAACGAACTAGTTGCGACTTTGAGAGCCACAAATGACCTAAGACAAGGGAGGCATGGATTATGTGGATGCCATTCCACCTGTGTTTCATGGATTAGGCATCTTTAATGCCATCACCTGCTCATTGATGGAATGCCGGTGGGGGATGCATTTCCCAATTTCCCAATGTTGGAACTATCCACTGGTGAGAACACGCACTTCTGAGCATGCACATTTGCACAAATGTGCAACCCACCCACCCCCAGCTTGTGTTTTCATGCTTTATCTTATGGGAGGATGCACATTTCTTTTCATACGTTTTTGTATTTTTGCATGACTAAATTTGTGTACAATTCTGGAATTATTATTTTTTAAATGGTATGTAAGTCCACAGAACTCACATGACTTGGAAAAAGAAAACCAATAGCAGAATCCATGGTAGGGCTGTGCACCTCTTACCCAAACCACTTTGGAACGCGATCCGGACCTCCCGGATGGGACCCAAACCAGTTCGGGTCGATCCGAATCTCCCCTGCTCTACTCCAGAAACAAATCCGGAGCAAGATCCGGAGGTCCAGATCGATATTCAGCCCCCATTTTGTCCCCCCTTCCCCACTTACCTGCCTCTGCCATCCACCTGCCTCTGCCCACCACACCGAATAAGCCCCCCTCTCCCCTTACTTGGCTCCACTGCCCACTGCCACATGGACCACGGTGGCAGCGGATGGTGGAGCCAGGAGCCAGGTAAGCCTCCCCTCCCTCACCCTGAACTTACCTGGCTCCATTGTCCATCGTGGTCCAGGCAGCAGCCTCAACTGCAGCCCAGGCCTCAGGCCAGAAACAGGCCACGACCTGTTTCTGGCCCTAGGTCTGGGCTGCAGTTGAAACCTCGGCCCAGACCGCAACGCACCCAGGTAAGCCTCCCTCCCCACTACCCCACTTAGCTGGCTCTGCTGCCATCTCCACACAGACTGCAGCGGCGACGGACGGGGGAGCCAGGTAAGCTCCCCTCCCCACTTACCTTGCTCCGAAGCTTTGGAATGGTCTGAATCGCTTCGGACCATTCTGAACTGCTTCAAGCCAATCCGGACCTCCCTTGATCCACTCTGGAACCTGGCTTCAGAGGTCCGGATCGGCCCACTCCGCTTTGGATCCGGGGATCCATAAAGGAGCGGAGCACACCCCTAATCCATGGGTTAGATTCATAGAAATTATTTGAATCTGCTATAGAGTTCTACAACATCCCTTCCTGGGGTTAGATACCTCAAAGGGTGCCTGCCTTCTGTGCATTTATTTATTTATTTATTTATTTATTTATTTATTTATTTATTAAGCATTTTTATGCTGTTATTCAGCCAAAAAAGGCTCTCACGGTGGCTTACAAAAGTATTTCTTGACAGTCCCTGCCCACAGGCTTACAATCTAAAAGACATGACACAAAAGGAAAGGGGATTGGGAGGGAGGAGGAGGGGTAAAAGGAAAGCAAATTCAGGCACTACAATCTTAGTTACAAAGTTCAGCAGTGACAGTTGGCAGCAGGAGGGAGGGGGCTCTCAGCTGGAGCTGGACCCAGGCACGATGGAGACGTGCCTGGCTGCTGCTTCCTTCCTCATTGGTGGCCTCTGCAGTGACAGTTGGTAGCAGGAGGGAGGGGGGTCTCAGCTGGAGCTGGACCCAGGCACGATGGAGAGGTGCCTGGCTGCTGCTTCCTCCCTCACTGGTGGTCTCTGCAGAGACAATTGGCAGCAGGAGGGAGGGGGCTCTCAGCTTGAGCTGGACCCAGGCACAATGGAGAGGTGCCTGGCTGCTGCTTCCTTCCTCACTGGTGGTCTCTGCATTGACATCCTTTGGCGAAGAACTTCTCAGAGGGCCCCTACCTCCTGATGTTGGACATGAAACTACAAGGAGCAGTGCCTTCTTAGTGGTTGCATCCACTTGGTGAAATACTTTGGCAGGAAGGCCTGTTAGGTTCCTGTATTTCTTCAACACTATCGTAATCTGCAGATTGGCATCAATTTGCATTTTTTCTCCTTCTTAAATGTCTGCGAAAATTCATTTTCATGTGAATTTCTGCTAATCATATCAGTACATACTTTTCCAAATATCCTCATCCTTATACACATTTTCTCCAAATGTAGCCATGTTTTCCAAGTGTTTTACCCTAAAAGGATGTGATTTTCGTGTGCACTGTCTTCCCCTATTATGCATATTTTGTGCACATTTTTTTTATTATTTGCATCACAACATTTGGTAAAGTGTGAATGTCATTGTGTTCCAGTCTGTGTGTGGGTTCAGGAAGTGTGAGTTTGTAATGTTGCCTTCATATGCAAACCCAATGAATTTCTAACTGATCCCTAATTATAGTTGATAAAAAAAACAAATGGAAACAGAGAAGTAGGTTTTGATCAGCCTTGTTTACTTGGTTGAGAATTATTATAGCCAAGATAACTGGGGCCTGGGAGCTCAACAGATTCCTAGGGTTTGGCCCTCTTCAGCCCCGGCAAATGCACCTGATTTATTTTCACCCCATGGTCCTTTAGGGAACTATGGGCCCACTTCACCAGTCGAGTGAGGGGGGAAATGTGCAATTTCCCCAGCCTTGGGGAAATTATGCTAGTCTCTCTTGCTCTGCTAATGGCCTCCCCGCATTGCTGATGGAATTCTTAGGCCCTAGAGTGCTTTCCCCCACCCATCGGGTCCTGAAAGTGGAAGAGAGGGGAAGAGGCATGGGATAGTGCACTTTCTGGGCCTCCATAATGTGCACAGATTCCCCCAGCCACACCATTAGCATGGTCTGCATGCTGCCAGAGGACTGGAAAATGCACTTTCCTGTGCCTCTCCCCCCCTCACCCACTGGGGCCTCTGAAAACTTGCATCAAGAGGCCCTTTAAGGCCCGGACAGGGGTGGGGGGGAGGGAAAGTGCATGTCCAGTAATTGTGTAAGTCCACCAGCATGCTAATGGCATGCTTTGGGAATGACACACTTTCCAGAAGCCTTGGACATGTGCGCTACCGAGTGCTCACCGGGCCGGCTTGGCCAAAAGAGGTCTGAGCAGGCTGAGCTCAGCAAGTGCAGGAGTCAAACGCCCAGGCTGCTCACCATTCCCTTGGCCTGCCACACCAAGTTTCAATGGGCTCAAGTTGCAGGAAGCCACATTCCAGCTGGACATCAGGAAAAACTTCCTGACTGTTAGAGCAGTACAACAATGGAATCAATTACCTAGGGAGGTGGTGGGCTCTCCCACACTAGAGGCATTCAAGAGGCAGCTGGACAGCCGTCTGTCAGGGATGCTTTAAGGTGGATTCCTGCAATAAGCAGGGGGGTGGACTCGATGGCCTTAGAGGCCCCTTCCAACACTACTATTCTATGATTCTATGAAGTTCAGAGGATTTTGGTGAAGTCAAACATCCCTGGCCTCTACCATCCCTACTAATGCCAATTAAAACTGGCCCTCATGATCAGTGAGCTAACTCTTTAGTTGTTTACCCAATTAAACAATTATAGAATGTAGCCTTCTTTTTTTAGTACTGGTGTGTGTGTGTGTGTGTGTGTGTGTGTGTGTGTGTGTGTGTGTGTGTAGCTCCCCTCTTCTCTAAGTGGTAAGCAGTAAGTAGAGAACACTGGTGACTCATGGGTGTTCTTTGATATTTATTTACAAACAAATGCACTGAGCATCTTGAAGGTGGCAAGAACTCAGATAGTGTTAGTCATATGAAGCAGCATTGGTTGATCAATTTTTCTCTGTGTGTCCTGCCCCACCAAAGTAAAGAGTCTCTAATCAAAACCAGTCTCCTCCAAAAACTTCAAAATTCAAACCTGTGTCTCTTTTCTGCCTGCACTGCAAGGTCCAAACAGTGTTGCCAACCTGCATCTGAACATGTGTTGTATGTCATAGACCAGTAGCCACCACCAAACAAGGCTCATTGAAGCAATGTCACCTGCCTTTCAAAAACCTTATAGTGAGCATTTTCAGCTAGTTCTAGAAGTATCTGTTGGGTCCATCAACATTCACAAGGAAGGAAGTATATGAAAGATGGTCATAGTACGCTCAGTCCATCATCTTGAATAATTGTTGATAAGTTTTAATGACAATAAAATACCCACAAATAACCAAGCCTGTAGTCTTTCCTTTTCAGCTCAGATGTTTATGTAGAAGGTGTTTAGAAGGCAGAGTGACTCATTGTCTGCCTGTGTCATCAATCTATAAGCTAACATGAACCGTGGTTTAAGCAATCCTGCTAAACACATCAACATTTCCGTTCCAAACCTTGGCATCCTGATATCCCTTGCCCTCCCTAAGACCAGATGAGTGAGCAGTCTTTGTCCATTATCCCTCTTCTGGAGCTGATGGAGGTGAAACCTGACCTCATTTACACTCCCTTGTTATTGGCTCAAAAATGCTAGAATGAATTCCAAGGAGAAGCATTCATCAAAGGCAGAATAATTAACTGTGGTTCAATTGGCTGCTCAGAAAGTTGTCTCCAAGAGATGATCTGATACAAATCTGTCAGGGACATATTTTCATGAAGAGCATTAAAGTGAAAGCGTCACGGGTGCATTTCAAATGCGCAAGCACCCCAGGGTTGTAAGCATGTTAAAGGTTCATCATCAGTTTTCAGTATAGTTTGAGTTTTGTAAATGGATGGTGTATGAAGGATAGCTGCAACCTTTGCAAGCTGGATAAGACTGCTTTCAACATTTACATGTTATGAGATTGTCCCTGACAAAGGAGCTTTTGTCTATGAAAAGTGTGGGGTTCAAATAAGCATGTCAAAGGTGCCCAACTGAGTCAGAGGCCACAGCTAGACCTAAGGCCATAGCTAGACCTAAGGTTTATCCCTGGATCGTCCAGGGGTCAAACCTATTCATCTAGGTGACTCACAGGGGATCCAGTGCTCAGGCAGGGGTGAACCCTGGATGATCCCAGGATAAACCTTAGGTCTAGCTGTGGCCTATGGTTTATCCTGGGATCATCCAAGGTTCGCCCCTGCCTGAGCACTGGATCCCCTGTGTGTCACCTAGATGAACAGGTTTGACCCCTGGACGATCCAGGGATAAACCTTAGGTCTAACTAAGGCCTGAGAGTCTGATGGACTCCCTGTGTCCACTCCTGGAACTGCAGTACATTCACAGGCCTGCGGGTTCTGTGCCCACTGCAGCCTGATGAACCCTCAGCAGTCATCTGCCCTCGTCCGGAGCCTCCGGAAATCATGCGCTTTCCCCCATGAGTAATTGACAGCCACAAAGGCTCCATTTACACAGAGAGGGGAATTACATAATTCCTAGAACCTCCAATGATTTCCTCCCTAATTGCAAATCTCCCCAAAATGCAAGCATTAATTGTGCACATCTTTGAAATGCATGCCTCTCTTTCATTCATATTTTCCCCAATGTATGGATATTTGGAATGCATTTTTGGGTGTGGCATAAATTGCAATCTGTACAAAAATGTACCGATATGAGCTGCAAATTGTGTTTGGGTTCCTGTCCGGGTTTAGAAGGTACAAATTGGATAATTCCTTGCCAAAAACAAACAAAATCGAATTTCACATGCATCCCTAATTGGCAGCAGCAAAATGTGAAAAGAAAAGGAGAAGAAAAACACTCAGGTCAGACTAAACAGTCAACATAAGCATATAAAAGTTTTCAAATCCCAAACTTTGCATTTTGAGGAGGAGAGGAAGGCATGGCAGATTCAGGCTTTGATTTCTCCTGACTACGGTGTCGGCATTCGTAAATGAGAGATGGAATGTCAAGGATGCAGCAACAAAAGGAAGAAAACTTAATACATCATGAAATTCATGGGAGAAAGAACAACAACAACGAAGATGATGACTAAAAAAGAAAAAGGAAAGAAAGCGGCTGAAAGTGAACGGATCCGTTAAGGCATGCAGTGGATGCATGGAGAATGATCAAAGATCTTTGAGAGACATGCTGTCTCTGGCGTACGATTTCACTTCTCATCTAGCCTTGCCAGTTTTGCTCATCAGGTGTTACAGTCGCTGTTCCTCTTCTCAGAAATTGGCAGATGTTGCCACAAGAGAAAAGAGCGGGGACGTACCGCACTGTGACAATTTAGGGAAAAGAAAAGTAATCATTCGAAAACATACGCCTGCAGGGATGTTTGAGCTGCTGAATAAAGGAGGTGATAGGTTTTTATGTATATCTACGCCGGCTCATCAGATTCCAAAGTAGGGATGGCAATCAATCAATCAATCAATCAATAAATCAGGTTGCATTTTGATGCACACATTTTATTTTATTTTTAAAAAATCACTCTATATGAACTGAAACTCAATTGTCCTTCGAAATCCTCACTTTTCTGAATTTCATGATGTAGTTCTCCAATCCCCCCAGCAAACAATGCATACAAAAAACCACCCCCCCACAAAGGTGTACCTGAGCCATTTACTTTCCCTCCTTTAAGTGTATGGCTACCATTCATAGAATCATAGAATTATAGAATCATAGAATAGCAGAGTTGGAAGGGGCCTATAAGGCCATCGAGTCCAACCCCCTGCTCAATGCAAGAATCCACCCTAAACTATCCCTGACAGATGGTTGTCCAGCTGCCTCTTGAAGGCCTCTAGTGTGAGAGAGCCCACAACCTCCCTAGGTAACTGATTCCATTGTCGTACTGCTCTAACAGTGAGGAAGTTTTTCCTGATGTCCAGCTGGAATCTGGCTTACTTTAACTTGAGCCCATTATTCCGTGTCCTGCACTCTGGGAGGATCGAGAAGAGATCCTGGCCCTCCTCTGTGTGACAACCTTTCAAGTATCTGAAGAGTGCTCTCATGTCTCTCCTCAATCTTCTCTTCTCCAGGCTAAACATGCACACTTCTTTCAGTCTCTCTTCATAGGGCGTTGTTTCCAGACCCCTGATCATCCTGGTTGCCCTCCTCTGAACATGCTCCAGCTTGTCTGCATCCTTCTTGAATTGTGGAGCCCAGAACTGGATGCAATACTCTAGATGAGGCCTAACCAGGGCTGAATAGAGAGGAACCAGTACCTCATGTGACTTGAAAGCTATACTTCTATTAATGCAGCCCAAAATAATATTTGCCAAAGTAAGCTGCTTCAAAATGTTGTGGTGAGGGCAAAATTCACCTACCATCCCATACTAAATGCCCTAGTCTCCACCAGTAAGTATTTCATGATGGGGGAGTGGTGCAATGCATCACAAAACACACAGAGACTTGTAGCAGCACTCCTCTGCCCCAGGGCCTATGCCTTGGCTGAGCAAATGATTGATTTGGATCTACTGGTTCTATGGTTTGTAGTACATTGCCAAGGATTCCTGACTCCATATGAACACAGGAAGAGCCATGCTGGATCAGACCAAGGGTCCATCTAGTCCCCCATTCTGTTCACACAATGGCCAAACAGCTGGTTATGGAAACCCACAAGTAGGACGTGAGTGCAAGAGCACCCTCCTGCCCATGTTCCCCAGCAACTGGGGACTAGGAGCCAATGGTACTCTAATCCTCAATGAAGCTGTCCAATCCCCTTTTAAAGCCATCGAAATAGCCATCTCTGCTATGTCTCTCCTATGAATTACAGCTTCCCTCTATTCATGACGGGGGAGGGACCAGAAAAACCATGAGCTCGTGGGGAAGCAAGGCGGAGGAGTCTGGGGGCTGAGCCGGATGAAAGATCAGCAAACTCCACCACCACCACCCCAACAGGTTCATCTGATATCTCAAACTAAATTATTCTGAGTGAAATAAAGAAAGTTTTGGGTAACCAGGAATCTATTTTGCTTGGAAAGACTGAGGCCGTTGCTAGATGAGGGTTTAGCCTGGGCTGATACCTGGGCTCACCCCGTGCGTCCAGATGACGCACAGGGGATCCCGGGGTCAGCCTGGGCTAAACCCTCTCTTGGCCTGGGATAACCGGCACCGTTTGTGGCACGGTATTTCCGCAGCCCCGGGGTGAGCCCGGGGCTGCGGAAGGTCTAGCCGGTTCTGCGGCTTTCTCCAGCTAAGTGGCTTACTCGCGAGTAGGTAGGAGAAGCTGCACTGTGCCCATCAGGCCGGGGGGGATTGCAGGGGGAGGGAGAGCGGGGCCAGGTGGGGAAGAGCAGACCCAGTGGGAGAAATGGGAGGAAGAGTGGAGCCAGGGTGGGGAGATCGCGGCCGGGGGGATTGGAGATCATGGCCGGGGGGGGGGGGCGGATGGGGCATCAGACATGGCAGGCGGGTGGGGGGGCAGGCAGGGGATCGCACATGGTGAGCAAGTGGGAGGGACGGGCAGGGGATCGGACATAGCGAGCAGGGGGGTGAGTGGACAAGCGGGCGGGCGAGTGAGCGAGCGAGTGGGGGGCAGGCAGGGATTGGACATTGCAGGTGGGGGGGGCGGGGGCAAATCAGACATGGCAGAGGGGAAATTGGGGGCAGGGGGAGCGGGGAACCCTTTAAAAAAATGACCTATCTTGTCGTTGGTGTGCTCCTGCACACATGGCCCCTTTAAGTTAAAAAAAATGGCTGACGCAATAGGACTTTCCCTTACCCCATCACATGTCAAGTGTAGACTGAGGCAACGGGCCATGCTAGCTGCAGCGCGGGCTCACCCCTACTCCCCACCAGATTCACAGGTAGGTCAAGCAAAGCCCTGAGCTTCATTCAGTTCCGGTCCTCAAAACAGCATAGAATTCTTTAATTCTAAGTTTAAGATCAGTGGATCTTGGGGTTCTAGAGAGAGAGAAAATCAAATGAAAGCAAAGTAGACACCAGGGACCTGAAGTCTCCTCACCCCTGTTTTATGCCATCTCTATAGGCCACACACAAATAAATAGTACCCATAATTAGTGATAGGCGAATTCATCTCAAAAATCATTGCAATTACTGAAAGTAATTAATTTTGTCAAGTTTCCTAGAAAATGCCTGAAAGAAAATGCCTGAAATTACCCACAAGAGTTCAAAGAAACACAAAAGGGCAAGGCACCCTACCTCACTGACCGGTTCTACCTCCCCTTTCCCAAAACCGACCCCTTACATTTGAAAAGGGGAAGGAACAACCAACAATGGTGAGACAGGAGGGGCATTTTCGGCCTGACCTCAACTGGAAATGGGGTCCGCCACTGGGAAACCCATTTCCTTTTTGACTCAACGCAGCCCCGTGGTGTGCATGACTCACTACAACAGGCTGTTCCCTAAACTCCAAAAACATTTGGGCTCCTTATTTTTTTAATGTTGTGCAATTTGTACACATTTGTTGCACATTACACCAGTTTTAAAATCTCTTCACTGGCTGCCGATTAGTTTCCAGGCAAAGTACAAAGTGTTGGTTATTACCTTTAAAGACCTACATGGTTTGGGTCCAGGCTACCTGCGGGATCGTCTTCTCCCATACAATCCACCCCACACACTCAGGTCCTCTGCGCAGAATCCACTTCAGCTAGCAAAAACTAGATTAACAACTGTTACCCAGAAGACCTTTTCTTCCGCTGCTCCCAGACTATGGAATGGCCTACCGGAGGAGATTCGTCAACTTGACAGTCTTTTAGAATTTAAAAAAACAATAAAGACTGATCTATTCCGGCAGGCCTATCCAGTGAAATTTTAGAATGTTTTCAGGTTGTTTTCAGGATGTTTTAATCATGTATGGTATGTTTTAATTCGTTTTAATGTGTATTTTTTATCATGTTGTTATACTGTTTGTTTTACACTTTGAATTGTTTTAGTTTTTGTGAACCGCCCAGGGAGCTTCAGCTATTGGGTGGTATAAAATGCAAATAATAATAATAATAATAATAATAATAATAATAATAATAATAATAATAATAATAATTTCTGAGCAATGTGCACAAATTGCAGCCACATTTGCACATATTCCACAAATATATATTCCACATTTGCACATACTCCCATGATTGGCATGATTTGCACGAATTCCACTGTATTCTGTGCAAATTTGGTCACAATTGACACAAATTGCTCAGAAATTACCACAAATTACAGAACATCCCCCTCCCCAAAAATGAAGAAAGTCCCCAGAGTTTCTGGAACTGTGTCCCCCTTCTTGCCCCCCCCCCAAAAACATGCAAAATTCCCAGAAAAGCCATTGCAGCACCCAACTCACTGCAGATTGAATCAGGCACTGCAGCAGAAACCATAACGAACTTCAGGGAACCTAGCCAAGGAAAACCCATTCAAATACACTTGCCAAACAGATTTCTATGACATCTCTCTGTTGAAGAAGCACAATAGAAAACACAAAACAGCCATCTATCCCTGTGTGGAGCTACCACAATGGTGCAGAAAATAAGATCTCAAGTTTCTAATGCTAACATCCCCAATTCCAGAATTCTGGAGTCTTATGTGACAAAGAAACAGGCCTGTCAGCTAAAAGGCAGTTTACAAACATTTAAAGAAATGAACTGGAAGCTTTCATCTCTTATATTTGAGCAATTACAAGTTTCACGTAAATTTGAATTGACTTGGAAGTCCAGGGTTTTCATTTCTCACCCAGATAGGAGGCAAACTGTTTCCTATTGTCGTAACTGTGTGCAGCTCTGTGGCTGTAACAAACAATTGATGCTTGTTAGTTTAAAAGGCAATTAATGCAATTACTCATTCATTGAATCAATACTGATGCATGTTTTTCTCTTCTATAATTTGCAGGCTGTGACGATGCTGACCACAAGTAAAGTTGAGGTAGGACATTCTGGTTTGCACTGCTTACGTTGATGTATTTTTTCTGATTGTGTAAAATATGTGTTGCTATGAGTTATGGGGCATACATATTTGAGCTTCAAGGTATGAACTGAAAGGTTCTTTTTGTATTTACTTTTTAAATTCCTTTCTCAGGTTGCTTAGATTTAGTTCACACATGTACTCTTTTGCAATACCATCCAAATCTTTTTAATCCACTTCATTTCTTTGATTTAGCAATGGTCAAAGAGGCATTCTACCATAATTTTGACACCTCATAGGGCCTTGCTAGACGAGGCCTTAGTGCGCTTTGAGGGCCGGTTTCCCTGCTGTGCGTCCAGATGATGCACAGGGGAATCCGGCGCCAGGCCGCACTGAGGCCTCCTCTAACGCGCCATAAGCGAAGTCGCTTATGGCGCGCCTTTTCCCCAGCCCCGGCCTGAGGCGGGGGCTGGGGAACGTCTAGGAAGGTCCGTGGCTTTTTGCAGCTACTCGCTTAGCCACGAAAAGCCCCGGACCTGGCACAGCGCTCATATGAGTGCTGTGCCCATCGTGCCAGGGGGGGGTTGATCCGGGGGGGGAGATGGGGGAGGGAAGGCCGGACCGGCAGGAGAGGGGATGGTGGAGGGCGACGAACAGGAGATGGTGAGGGGGGACGGAGGGCGACGAACAGGAGATGGCGAGGGAGGGCGGGGGGCGACGAACAGGAGATGGCAAGGGAGGACAGATGGGGGGGTTAACTAAAAAAACCCTTACCATCTCCGGAGTCTTCGGGCCGCACGTGGCCCCTTTAAACTAAAAAAAATAAATGGCGGACGCTGCAGGGCTTGCGTCGTCCCTGCGCGTCCGGCATCTGGAAGCTGAGGCGGCGCGCGCTAGCGTTAGCACGCCTTGGCCCCGCCTCCCTGCCGGCTTATCCCGGCAGGTCTAGCAAAACCCATAGTCAGAGCTGTGTTCATTGCAATTCTGGAGGAATGTGACACTGGGTGCTGAATTAAGTATTCTGGGGAACTTAGCCATCATTACTTTAAAATTTTGATTGTGGACCACACGACTGATAAATGATGCTTCCTAACTAACAAATGTTATTGAGGTTGGAATGGCTTAATTTAGAACATGTATAAAAGCAGAAGCAATACATATCTTACAGCTGTAACTATCTAAGGGCAGTATCCAATTGTGTTATTCTGCTAGCGTAAATGATGTTGTGCCAATAGGAACTAGGTTCCAGACCACAGAGATGACTGTGCAACCAGTTGTACATTATGTATTGCAGTTGTACAACAGGTTGTGCAAGTGGCTGTGCATCAAGTTGCACAATGGATAGCACAATTTTAATGCACGGCCCTTGCACAGGGGATGGATATGGCAGAGCTCTTTGTGGAGTGACACAGCTGGATACTGCCTGAAGTCTCTTCATATGGAATAGAGTCAAGGGGTGAATTTGGGAGCATTTCTGGGTTGGGAACTGAACTTGTCATTCCCCCTGATGATTCATCGCTCAAGAACCTGCTCCAATCTGCATAGCTCCACCAGTTCATTTCCACAGCCACGTGTCTTTCTTGGTCACCCCAGAGTACAAGATAATGATAGAAACTGGTGTGGGTGTGGGTGGGTGTGCATGAAACTCCTTCGTAACGGCTGATCATTTTGGAGGTTTCTCGTGTGTCTTCTTAAATGCAAGAAGTTGCCAAGGCTTTTTGGAAGAGAAATCGTTCAGCCGACAACTTTTCTTTCTCAGAAGCAAGTCATTAATTCACTGTTGCTGCAAAGCCCTAGCCACACTGCCTTTTTAATAATCAACTTTATTTTATTTCAGTGAACATAGTCTTGCTCATTTAAATGTAATATCAATCGACGGCCCAGAGAGTGTTTCTATATGAAGCTGGTCCCAGCTTCACAGCGGGAAATGTGTGATGTTCACTAAAGCTAATGTTTAACTATAACAAAATGTCTAGGTGACTCCGACTGCTGCAGTCAGATAAATTTTTAATAGGAACCTTTGGTAAATTAAATTGCATTATTAAAGAGAATAGATAAACTTAGCTGGTTGCTTTAAAGAACAAGGACATAAGTTCATTTGTGTTTGGTAAAGGAATGACAATCTCATTCACTCAGATTTAACTTGAAAGTGCTGTTTGCAAGACTCAAACCTGCCTGTCTTACAAATGTGAATGCTAGATTAAATATCAAGAAGACGAGGAGGACGGAAACGGGAATTGTGGTCATCTGTGATTGGGAGAATCCCTGCCTCTAGTGGAGCATTTAAGTCAGCATTTTTGAATGAATCTTCACTTTCGCCATGGACATGTATTGATAATGCCTACACATTTCCTGAAATAGATCCCAACCTCACATGTACTCCCATTTTGAAATAAAGCTGTTTTACGCTTTACCCGTCTTTGCTTATAAACAGGCATTTTCTACCTCAAGAGAATGGGTCCATGGATCATCGTAAGCTCTCAATAGAATTAGATGACAAATTTAAATGAACATAGAGAGAACAAACAAACAAGAAATGCACATGCTCACAAAGCAATGCAAATTGCTACAGCATCTCTTGAAATAAATATACGTGCAAGTAGGAAATTTTGTAAAATGTGTTCCATCTGCATTTTGTGGGTTTTCAGATGCTTTTTGTCCCATCTGTTCACTGTCAGAATCGGATGCTTTCCCATTTCCCAAAGTTGTACAAATTTGCATTTGCACAAATTCACAGTTGCAAACATGTGGAAATCCCCCCCCAAATATGCAAATCCCCTCCAAAATGCACATTGTGTTGCTAAGCAGCGGGATACATTGAAACATATCGTTGCTGAACCAGTGCAGAGGTCCTGCAGGTTGGCAGGTGAACGGGAAGGGGCAGTGGCTGGGAGTTAGTGGGGGGGAGCACAGGGTGGGGGAGCACAGAAGGGAGCAGGAAGAGTGGGGCCCAGGCAGAGAGGAGGCCAGGCAGCTCACCAGCACACAAAGAGGCCTCAGGCAAGTATCGCACATAAGCAGGCGGGCAAGTGGGGGGTGGCGCTTGGGAGGGGACACTGGGAGGGAGCGGAGGGTAGCTGGGAGGGGGGAGTCCAATGGACTCCCAGATGGCTTCATACCCAGCTTTTCCAGGCACCCATAGAAGAGCCATGAAAGTATGGGAATGTCCTAGCGTGCAGATGCTCTGTGCAAGTCAAGGTAGTTTTTATTTATTTTTAAGAATAACTTGTGGAGTCTTGGAAGACACATTCAGTTCCTAAAGCATGCAATATGACCTCATGCATTGCTTCACCCCACTCTCCTTTACTCTCTTCCCCTGGGAAGTGCTGGTGGGGAAATATATATATCACATATAGAGAGGTAGGTCCAGGGTTACCACTTTTTTCACAGTAAATCTAAATAACATGTAATCTCTGAAAAGAAGACAGTAGTTTGCTAACGTTTTCGGCAACAGCAAAAAAGATGCATGTAAACTGCTTGCAATTGTAAAAAGGGGTTGTACATGTATTTCTTCATTTGACAAGAGATGTTTGGCTGCAGATGTGTATTGCCTTATAACTGTATGCTTGTACCTGCTGAATGTAGATCAGGATTTTTGCAGTTTAAGCTAAACCCCAATGTATAACAGAGGCAAATTCACAGAAAGCTTTTGGAATCTCTGCCCTTTTCAGTGCACACAATCGTCTTAATTCTTTGTAGCTCTTTGATTACTTCATTCCAAGGGTCCTAGGTAAATTCCAAGGTATCAAGTCCATACGTACAAGGCACCTTTCTGTTTTTATAAAGGGATGTTTTATGCAAAGGATCCCAGTATTTTGAACGGCTCCGTGCTTCTATTCTTGAGCTGTGCATCCCAAACAATTCTAACATCTGCCTAATCCCTTTTATATTTTATTTTATTCTTGGTTTATTCAAATGTGTGCTTTTCACTGGATATTGTGTGGATAAGGCACACGGAGAGAAACCCAAAGGAAGAAAAAGCCAGAGTGTTCTTATCTGTCTTACATATTTATGAATCAAATAGCTTTCCTTTCAGCATCCAGCTACTGCAGTCCAGTTTTGGAGAAACAAATATCTGGAGTAGGCACTGCCCAATTGTGAGACCTTGATTCTCTATTTTTAACTTACAGGTGTAACAGCCACTGTCAAGAGTCATTGCTGGAGGCAACCAGGTTGTCCCTGAATAAATGCCTGTTCTGCCTACATGTTGCCTTTTCAGTGTCCTTCCCTGTATAAATATTCAAATGACAAGCTGCTTTTTTTTAAAATGATAAAAAAGACTATCTCATGCATATGGATTCTTATAAAAAGATTGTTATCACAAATGGCTCCGCTCTCTTGTACAATAATACACTTAATGGGGCATGTTAATGTCATTACAAAGTAGACTTTTGAACAGGCGAGAATATGGCCATTTATTATCTGACTGGCAATAATAGGAGACATTTAGCAATCAGATTTCAGTGCAATTCATCACCACAATCTGTTGTAGGGGGGACTGAACTGCAATCTTGCATTTAAGGGTAACAACTTGTCAGAGCCATGGGTGGCTGTACTTTGAATCCAGATCAGGAATGCTGTGTTCTCACGATGCCATTTGCTGAGCGCTGGGTACAGAAGTGAATTCTATTTCATTTAAAGCAAGATGGGATTCCACTGTATTTCCATTCTGGTAAGTGGTGTGAGACTGTAGCAGATGTTTTCTCCATTTCCGGGGGGAAAAATGCGTATTTTTTTTTCAAGTTCTGTCATTTGTGCAAATTTGGGTTCTGCCATTTCCAGCGAAGCAGTTCACCACACCTGAGTTGTTCTTCCCGCCCACTGAATTTTGGAAAAGATTTCTTTCTTTATTTTGGGTGTTCCCATCATTTTTGGTTTCATTCTCCTTTTGTTCTTGGTTTCATTTAGTACACTTTACATCAGCATATACTAATAATACTAATACTAATAGTACATTTCCTCTGTTTTGTGTATCTTAAATAGGCAAAGATCAAACAGTGAAATAATCATCTTTCCAATGTCATGACATTTCACTTAGCGCGTGTCTAGATGGGGCGATATCCCGGGAATCATCCCGGAATTGTCCCTGTGTGTCCACAAGATGCACAAGGGATCCCGAAAGCAGGGAGGGATGATGCCTGCATTTCCCCAGGATATGGCCCTACACATTTTTCACAGTTTTTCCCGCAGTCTTGGGATGATCCTGAGACCATGAGACATGTGGGCAGCTATCCCGGTATAGTCCTGGCTCCTCGCAAGTAAAAGCGAGGAGCCAGGAACCGGGCACGATGCTCTGCAAGTGCTCCGTGCCCATCGGGAATGGGCGGGGGGGAGTGGGGCCGGGGCTTTTTAAAAAACAACTAACCTCCTGTTTCTTTAAAAACAAAATGGCGGGTGTGATGTCCTCTTCCTCCTGGGACTGAGGGGGATGATCTCATGATCATAAAATCACGAGATCATCCCTCTCCACCCTCCTCGTCTAGCCATGCCCTTAGAAGAGCCTTAAACTGGTTTTAAGGCATTTTAAGGAATCATACCTCCCTAGGCCCTGCACCAGCCCTTCTGATTATTATATTTTTGTAGGTTCTATTCTCTGGGCACCTCTATGATGTGTTCTATTTTCATACAAATTGCCTCCTAAAAATCATGGCAGGAGAGAAAGGGAAGTGATTCACTCCCCATCCCCAAGCCTGAGGACTTCACTGCCGCATGAACTGCCACCCCCACCTTTCTGAAACTTTTCAGGATTCTTCCATAGGGACACCTGTCGGCTACCTGTATTTTAAGAGCAATGATCCACAAGGAACATAGACGATAAACAAGCCTTCCTCAAAATGTCAAGTCAGCTCTTGCCAAATCTACCTACAGCTGTCGTTCCAGGCTGGTGGGCTTGATGCCCACGCCAGGAGAAACTATCCATGAAATTGTCTTCCAATTCTCCCTCAAAAGAATAACAATTACCTCAAAAAAATATATCAAAATATGGAGTTAAATGGGTCCAGTAGCGGGTCAATACATCAGATTGTGTGTGTGTGTGTGTGTCTGTGTGTGTGTGTGTTAATATTACAGTTGGCTTAATTCTATTTGAGCCTTTGTATATTTTTATTTATATGTTTTAATTGCGTATGTTTTAATTTTGTAAAACCACCTTGAGTCCAGTATTGGGAAAAAGGCAGGGAATAAATAAATAAATAAATGGGCTCCAAGTCAGTCTGAATCAAAACAACTTGTTCTCTGAAGTGCCAAACTGCAGTCTGAATCAAATCTTGGGGTCAGTGCACATCTCTAGTAACTGGATCTATTCAACAGCATGGAAAGAGCAGAATTTCCACGGCCAGTAAACTGGAATGGAATATTGTCTTCCCACCGTTTGCATTGAACCAGCGATTTCTCAAGAATGAGGGACAGGCACAAACATGCACTCATCTTGCACAATAAAAATAGCACGAGATACAAAGAAGTCCTAAGTTGGAAAACACAGAGATGCAGCACAGACACAATCAATATCTTAAGGTTATTTCATGACTCCTGTTCTCATTCTCTTTTTAAGCACTTTGGGTTATCATTGTTAAAAAAAAGAAGAATGTATGTAACACCATAAAATGGATGCAGTAGTTTACAAAATACTAAGTAGGAGAAGAGGAGAAGCAGTTGTCAGTTCTTTCGGAGGTTAAGAAACAAAACAACAACAACGAATAATAATATTTTTTTTAAAAAAATAAATGCTGCAGCAAAAGGGTGACCAAAGAGTAACACATTTTTTGGCCTTTTCCAATGTATGCTTCGTGCGAAGTTTGACCTATTGCTTCAGAGAATGGAAATGCATGTTTGTGAGTTGTGGGGAGAGACTCTGAATGGCATTTCTTGATAAGCAAGAAGCCGACTTGATAACTTGCTTACATTTGGTCTTTACTACAAGCATGCTTGTGCACAGATAATGTTGCACTCGGCACAGGAGCCAAAGGGAGGCATGTCACAAATCACGGAAATAGCTTCGAATATCTGTCTGAGTGAGGTATAAATCCTTCCCCGCATTACAATGTTTGTCTCAGGAATGATTCGGGAGCGTACTCCCATGAGGAAATCAAGAAGCTAACACTGGAAACGACCTTCAGTGTGGAAAGCCCTTTTGAAGCACATTTGTGTCAGGCAGAAAAGGCAGTGTGGTTCTCTGGAGGCAGACTCGGAAATGAATATCGGGGGCTAATATGAGCCCACCTCAAATGACAGGTGAGCTTTAGAAGCCCTGGAATGATTTTCCAGGTTGGATTGAAATGGGAGCCAGAGAAAAAAATCCCAGCTCCCTCCTGTGTCCACCACTCCCATCACCCTGTGGCCCTTTCTACACCTAAGGATTATCCCAGGCAAATGCAGGGATTGTCCCTGCCTGCTCCTGGGATCCCCTATGTGTCATATGCATGCACAGGGATGATCC
This sequence comes from Elgaria multicarinata webbii, assembly GCF_023053635.1. Lineage (NCBI taxonomy): Eukaryota > Metazoa > Chordata > Lepidosauria > Squamata > Anguidae > Elgaria > Elgaria multicarinata. Next base: position 10,566,746 of record NC_086187.1, on the reverse strand, counting down.
CAGGACGATCCCTGGAAAAAAAGGCAGGTGTAGAAAAGGCCTCTATGTCCAAAGTTGTCCCACCCCAAACCCTCACCCCTTCCCATTCCTTAACTTTAACTGGCAGCAAGTGCAACAGCGGACACAAGTAATGAAACATAAGAATATTATAAAAGCATGCTGGATCAGACCAAGGGCATGGCTGGAGGGGGAGGATCTTGCAATACGGTGATCATGAGATCCTCCCCCTCAGTCTACATGCAGCACACTGCGTCCCGGAGGAAGACGACATCACGTCTGCCATTTTGGATTTTTTTGCAATTGAAGAAGTGCTCTTTTGAAAAGGTATTTTCTTAAAAAAAAACACTTGTGAACCCCCCTCCCACCCCCAATGGGCGTGGAGCTCCTGAAGCACCTGTCTCTTCTGCCAAAACGCTTGTTCATGCACTGGTTATTTCACGGTTGGACTACCTCAACCTTCTTCTCTCTGGCCTTCCTTCTTCTCACATCAGTCCGTTGGTTTCTGTCCACCACTCTGCCGCAAAGATCATCTTCTTGGCTCGCCGCTCCGACCATGTTACTCCGCTTCTGAAATCTCTTCATTGGCTTCCAATTCACTTCAGAATCCAATATAAACTTCTCCTGTTAACCTTCAAAGCTTTTCACGGTCTAGCTCCTTCCTATCTCTCCTCTCTCATCTCACACTATTGCCCCGCTCGTGCTCTTCGCTCCTCTGATGCCATGTTTCTCGCCTGCCCAAGGGCCTCTACTTCCCTTGCTCGGCTTCGTCCATTCTCTTCTGCTGCCCCTTACGCCTGGAACGCTCTTCCAGAACATTTGAGAACTACAAGTTCAACCGCAGCTTTTAAAGCTCAACTAAAAACTTTTCTTTTTCCTAAAGCTTTTAAAACTTGATGTTGTGCAGACTTCTACTGTTACTTTCTACTGTTAGTTTTACCCTACCCTGTGCCTGCTTACCCTACCCTGTACCTGTTGGCATTCTCTTCCCCTCCTTATCGCTTTACCATGATTTTAATAGAATGTAAGCCTATGCGGCAGGGTCTTGCTATTTACTGTTTTACTCTGTACAGCACCATGTACACTGATGGTGCTATATAAATAAATAAATAAATAAATAAATAAATAAATAATAATAATAATAATAAGAGTTCCATGCCCCATGTATGGTTCACGGCTCCTCACATTTACTTGCGAGGAGCTGGGACAAACCAGGACAGCCGCCCACAATCCCGCGGTCTCAGGATGATCCCAGGACTGCAGGAAAAGCCAGTATTAAAGCTGTCCAAGCTATCCTGGGTCAAGGGAGAGATCATCCCTCCCTGCCCCCGGGGATCCCTTGTGCATCATATGGACCCACAGGGATGATCCCGGGGTGATCCCTGGAATACCGCCCCATCTAGCCATGCCCCAAGAGTCCATCTATCCAGCATTCTGTTCACCCAGTGACCAACCAACTGCCCACAAGAAACTCACAAGTAGGACATGAGTGTGACATCATTCTCCCATTCATGCTTCCCAGCAACTGTTGTACCTAAGCTTACTGCCTCTGGTCATTGGAAGTGGCATAGAGGCTTCAGGACTAGTAACCATTGATTGATAGCCTCCTCCTCCAGGAATTTGTCTACCCTATTAATTTGTATATATCCCCCCACAAAAAAAACCCTCCAGTCCACTCAAGTTTCATACATGGGGTGAGGAAAGACGTGCCATCTTATTTATTTGTTTATTTATTATTGCATTTCTATAATGCCCAATAGCCCAAACTCTCTGGGAGGTTCACAAAAAATTTAAATCTTAACCTTTACCTCAGGCAGCCAAATGTACTGTGTGGGACCTCACCCCTCTTTATCTCCACAGGTTGAAACACACCGTTTCCCTTCATTGTGTAATGAAAGGGATTTGCATCTTTTGTTACTCATACTTAGTCCATCAACTATTTCATTGTATATAGCAATGGCCCAGTCATCAGTGTTTAGAATGAGTGAACAGGCTGGAAATAAAATTTCTCGGGAACAATAATTTTATGTGATCTAAAAGATGGAAAAGGGGGCTCAATAGCAGCCTTGAGAGAGAAGAACACAGCTCTGGACAATCATGCAGTTAGGAATGCAAAGGAGTAGACATCTAGGGGTCTATTATCAAAGGATTGATTGATTGATTGATTGATTGATTGATTGATTGCATTTCTATACCGCCCAATAGCTGAAGCTCTCTGGGTGGTTTACAAAACTAAGACAATTCAAAGTATAAAACAACAGTATAAAACCATAATATAAAATACAGTATAAAGGCACAACCAAGATTAAAAAAAAGTATCATTCCTGCCCTTTGAATTCCACACTTCAAAGTTCATGTATACAGATTAGGAATACCTCAAACAATTGCAAAAAGTTAATCTCAGATTGAGACCTACATGGTTTGGGTCCAGGCTATCTGCGGGATCGCCTTCTCCCATACAATCCACCCCACACACTCAGGTCCTCTGGGAAGAATTTACTTCAGTCAGCGAAAACTAGGCTGACAAACATTACCCAGAGGACCTTCTCTTTCTGCCGCTCCCAGACTGTGGAATGGCCTGCCGGAGGTGATTCACCAATTTAGCAGTCTTCCTGAATTTTAAAAAAAGCTATGAAGACTGATCTCTTCCTGCATGCCTACCCAGTCAAATTGTAAAATGTCTGGCTGTTATTTTAATAATGTATTAATATTTTTATGTTTTTAATCATTTATGTATTTTATAGTATTTTGTATTTGATGTTATTCCCCACCCCGATGCAGAGGAAGAGGGTAAGAAATAAGGAAAGGAAAGGAACCTCTCGTGTAAGCTCTGAGTCATTACTGACTCTTGGAGGGACGCCAGCTTTCGCTGATGTTTTCTTGGCAGGCTTTATAGCGGGGTGGTTTGCCATTGCTTTCCCTGGCCATGATTACCTTTCCCCCAGCTAACTGGGTACTCATTTTACCAACCTCGGGAGGATGGAAGGCTGGGTCGACCCGAGCCGGCTGCCTGGAACCAGCTTCCGCTGGGATTGAACTCTAGCCGTGGGGAGAGTTTCAGCTGCAGAAACTGCTGCTTTACCACTCTGTGCCACACGACAAATAAACACATTATTATCATCATTATTATTATTATTATTATTATTATTATTATTATTCAGAAAGCATTCACACCAACACAATGCACAAGCACACACACACACACGCACACACACACACACACAAACACCCCTCAGATTGTTTCAGAAGTGAACCAATAACACTCCGAATAAAACTGGAAAATAATTATCTCATTTCCTCAACCAATCCAAGCTTCTAGGAAAATGAATGCTCCCCTGAACTTCTTCAAGCACCCACCTTTCCTTTCCCTTTGACTTGCCATTGCAGTAGTTCTTGGAATGACTACACCTCTCAAGAGCCACAGCTCTAAGCATAGACTGTGGCATGCACCAGGTCACCTCTATACACATCTATTTGGTGCATTAGATGAGGAATACAAATTCTGTCCATTGGAAAAAAATAGAACTTCCAATAATTCCTTGTCAATAGATCAATGGGCATTGCTAGCTGGGGTGATATCCCAGAGATCGCCAAGGGATCATCCCTGTGCATTCACATGATGCACAGGGGATCCTGGAAGCAGGGAGAGATGATCCCTCTCTTTCACTGGGATATCACCCTACCCTTTTTTCATGGTTTTTCCATGGTCTCAGGATGATCCCGAGAGCACAGAACGTGTGCGGGGCTGTCGCGGTTTGTCCTGGCTCCTCACGAATAACTGCTAGGAGCCGGGAGCTGGGCATGGGGCACAAAGCTCCTCAGGTGCTCTGTGCCCATCAAGGGTGGGGTGGGGAGAGCAGGGAAATGTATTTATTTATTTTAAAGAACTGTTTTTCACTTGAGCACTCTGTCTCCTTTTAAAAAAATGTCTGGTGTGACATCCTCTTCCTCCTAGGATGTCACGCACCACATGTAGACAAGGGGGAGATCTTGCGATAACCATGTCGTGATCCTCCCTCCTTTGTCGCACTAAACCCAGTAGGTCCAGCCATGGCCAATGTCTTCCTGTGCATCACCAGCAAAATGCAGCCAATTGCATTGGGTCCACTACACTTCATAAATGAAACGTCTGTAATCCTTGTCTAGTTATTACTAAAACTATGTATTTGTTTAGCTAAGTTATAAGCTCACATTAGGACTCTCTTCCCATCAGTAAAATTCCAGAGCCATACATTATTTCCAAAAGTGTCTCTGTGTGTGTGTGTGTGTGTGTGTGTGTGTGTGTGTGTGTGTGTGTTTTACATCATTTATTTTCATATCATTATACATGTCATATTTCTGACTACTTGAGATCAAAAGGAGTTATTCTCCAGGCTCATATTTCACCACTTCTCTCATATTTTATCTTGCTGGCAAATGAGATTTTACAGATCTGGTTCCGGCATGACTTTGCCTCTAAGATTCCACCTCTTGCACACCTATTATACCAGGCTTCTTCTCCTTAGCATAACAAGTCTGACACTTCCTTGACAGGACAATGGGTGGGGCTCTTTACTTTACTTTCTTTATTGCGATCTATAGATCCATAAAAAGAAAACAAACAAACAAACAAACAACCAAACACAAGAATCAGACATGAAATCATACAATTAGAGCTATTATCAACTTTAGTCTAATACACAAAGAGCTCTAATCTTGGCCGCCACTGTAAGAAATTTAGCAACAGCCAAAGTTACACTTGAAGACTTATCTTCCAACAGAAACTTAACATAAAATTTGCCTGAAGTTCTGGACAGTTTGCTCAACAATGGGGTAATCATAAGATGACGGGCCTGATTATAAAAGCTACAAGACAGAAGGATATGCTCCATCGTCTCCACTTCCGTATTCCTACAGGGGCACCGACGTTCCTGATAAGGGATACCAGCATATCTGCCCTGAAGTAATTCAATAGAGTAAACATTGCATCTGGCCTTGGAGAAGGCAATACGATATTTAGCGACCGACAAGTTCTTTAGATAGTCAGCCAGCTGAAGAGGCCCAACGTAATGAATGTGCAATGCACTGGGAGAGCAAGAGACATGAGAGCGAGCACGTAAGTCGCAGAAGGCTATATCCCACAGTCTTTGTTTGATAGCTTTAAAAGCAAAATTCAAGCCCAGATTAAGGAGGAGGGAAGAGGAGAGACCTATTGAAGCTGCCTTCCTGGCAAGAAGCTTGGACCAGCTGTTCACGTAGTTGTCCTGAGCCAGACAGGGAAGCAGACCTGAGCCCCTCCCAAAAAGACTAACTTCCATCCAAAATTTTAAGGCAGACCACCAAGCCCTAAGCGAAAGAGAGCTTTCCCCGGTTTCCAACAAAAGTACCGAATTAGGGACACACTTTGGGAGTTGAAGAAGGGTCCTCAAAAACCTTGTCTGCAGCCTATCTATCTCAGATGTTAATCCCCCTATCCAGATATTGGAGGCATATAAAAGCTGGGCTGCAGACTTGGCATTAAACACTTTGATGGCAGACGGTATAAACATTCCCCCTTTAGTAAAGAAAAAGCGTGTTATTACAGCTGAACTGACTGAAGCTTTATTAAGGGTGGCCGATCTATGGGCACTCCAGGACAGGGTATGGTGGAATAGCAGCCCCAGGTAAGAGAAAATTTTCACCTGTTCCAGGATATGCCCATCAAGGGACCACCGACGTTGAGAAAATCTATTTTCAAAGACCATGACTTTAGATTTCTCAAAATTAATTTTCAGATCGTTGGTCAAACAAAAGTTGGAGAATTTCATTAAAAGATGTTTCAAACCAGGTCTAGAGCGGGAGAGAATAACAGCATCGTCTGCGTAAAGTAAAATAGGAATTTTCCTTGCGCCAAGTTTGGGCAAGTGTCCTTCATGGTCAGACAGGGCCTCCTCAATATCATTTATGTATAGGTTAAATAGTGTAGGTGCGAGGATACAGCCCTGTCTTACTCCTCTAGACATAGGAATTTCATTTGAAAGCTGTCCCTGTGTGCCACATCTAACTTGCATCCTGCTGTCGCTGTATAGAACCATAATAAGATTAAGAAGTCTTTTGTCCACCAGGATTTTATCTAATTTCTCCCATAGTTTAGTTCTAGGGATGGAGTCGAAAGCGGACTTCAGATCCATGAAGGCGACAAACAGTTTGCTACGTAGAAACTTAAGATGTTTCTCGGCTAAGTGAAAAAGAATCAGACCATGATCAGAAGTGGAGTGATTCTTTCTAAAGGCAGCTTGGGCCTCCGTGACAACATTATTGGCCTCGAGGATGTCAGTTAGTCTATTAGATAGAAATCGAGCATAGAGCTTGCCTATTATTGAGAGGAGGCTGATAGGTCTAAAATTCCCAGGATCCTTTGGATGTCCCTTTTTGTATATCGGAACCACAATTGCGTGTCTCCAACTGTCAGGGATTTTGCCAGATTGATTTATAACAGTAAAAAGAGCGGCTAACAAAGGGGCCCACCAATCCTGATTGATTTTAATAAATTCAGCAGGGATAAAATCTATGCCGGGTGCCTTACCCCCTTTAAGTTGTTGGATTAGTTCAATCACTTCCTCCTTAGAGACTGAATTCCAGGGGGGGAGGGAAGAGAAAGTGACATCCTGCATATCAACCTGAGCTGATTGTATAGTGTCTGGGTCGGTAAAAATGGCTCTGAAATGATCCTCCCAGACCTGAGCTGGAATTGTACAACTGGGTGCTTGGCAGTTGGATCGTAAGGCGCCCGACACAATCTGCCAAAACATTTTTGAATCATTATTTAAGGAGGCATTTAACAGCAGGGACCAGGAGTTTCGTTCAGCTTGGCGTCTTTTTTGGGCTATGAGGGACTTATATTGCTTTTTTAGCTGAAAATAGGTCGAAGGGAGATAATTGTAGCCCAATTTTCTGTAGGTTATATAAGACTCCCTTAACTCATTTTTCTTCAGGTAACATTCTCTATCAAACCAAGTAGGGCCCTTATAGATCGTAGGGGCAGTATTGTCTGGGGCTGACCTGCCTGCATGAGTTAAAGCATCTTGGAAGGAGTCGATTAAATCATCATATGCTTTTATAGAGGATGCAGCCGATTCCTTGCACAAAATTGCTGATCTTAATCGAATTATTGAATCGGAGTTTAATCTTTCCTCTAGAAGACTGCTTAATTTATCAGACCATTTTACCCTTATTCTGTGTGGGCACTCAAACAGGACATCAGTTAAATGGGTATGGGGTAGTCTTAAATTAGGAGTTGGGGCACATAAAGTAAGGGTTAAAGGCTGATGATCGCTACAGGTTCTGGTACCTATATAAAAATGATAAACTAACTGGAAGGCATTTCTAGATGCCAGCCCATAATCTATTGTGCTTGAACCAAATAAATTTGAGAAGGTAAATTCACCTGAGCCTTCCCAAAGGTCCACCCCATTTAAAATAATTAAATCCAGACTGAGCTGAAGTTGAGCCAGGCAAAAGCCAGCATAATTCAGAAACTGATCTTTTGAGTTTCTGTGTGGAAAATTTCGATTTTCCCTAAGTTCACTCAAGATAGGGTATCTTGCTTCTAGATCGTTGTTATTGGAGCCAATCCTGGCATTAAAGTCACCCAGAATATATAAATATGCATCAGGGAACCTAATAATTTGAGTGGATAAATAGCTCTCTACTTTATGCCAGAGTTTCTTGATCTGCTCATTGGATTTAGCAGGAGGGATATAAACATTCACAAAAATAAAGTGACTAGCATTAATTTCCAAGCAAATTCCAAACACCAGTTGTTCACAGTTTTCTAATTCAGTAACCTTAGCTATCAGTGAAGAGGACACCAGAATGGCAAGGCCACCCCTTGGACGGCCTTTCTTATTTACCCGGTGAGCATTCAAAGAGTAGGAGGAAAATCCATTAACAACAACAGTGTCCATGGCCCAAGTTTCCTGAAGCAAGATCACATCAAAGCAAGAGATATATTGACAGAAGCAGCTATCCCAACGTTTGTTTGCCCAGCCTGCAATATTCCAGGATATGATCCTGAGGTAGGAATCACCCTGGGGCCACTGGCATCAATCCAGTGGGGTAATCCCGATCAGTGATCCATCCATGTCCCTCTGAATGCAGCCATTCCTTTTTGCTGTCATGTGGTTCGATGGAAGCTGTGGGTCGGAATCGATGATACTGGGCGATATTAACTCTGATGTCGGCCCTACTTGATTAGCATTGGGCGGCCCTCCAGACAGCTGTGGCAGTTGGCAGGATGGGATGGATGACGTCTTGCTCCCCACCGATGCATGCAGCACTCCTGGATAGAGGCACGACGTCGGACGAACATTTTCAACTTTCACAGGAGTGTCTTGGCCAAAAGTTATCAGATCTTGCAGGGTAGAGATGGTATGTTGCCCTTCGACCAAGGGCTGAGCGCAAAAGAAATCGCCCTCCACCCCCGAATGAGGTGAATCAGGAGACAGTTCCTGTTCCAAGATAAGGGAGTCGGAGGGCCTGCTCGGAGATTGCTGAATGCTTTGAGGTTGGTCTTCACACAGTAGGCAGGAGGATGGTATAAAGCTTTTGTGTGGTAAATCTGCTTCTTCAGTCACCGCAGTTGAAAAAGCCATGGATTTGCTGCTACTCAGTTTGGGGGCATTACACTGCAGCTGGAGGGTAGAATTAGAGCGGCTTTTGATGGATATTAATGGTTTAACCTGGAGATCTTTAAAAAGCCGTGATGGGTAGATCCCCACAGTGTGCAGAAAAAGTTTTTCCTTCATTAGTAAATTTGGGGTGGTAGGTTTAGTAAACTTCAATAGGTACCTCTTATAAACAGGTGAAGAGAAAAGTAGTTCCACAGCCAACAAATATGATGGCTGAATATTTAGCAGCCATTTGAGGTTTAAGTTAGCACTTTGAACTGATGCCCAGAATGGGTGTTGTCCTCCATAGGGATGTACATCTATAACCATCGAGCAGGGCTGAAGAACTAGGCCACCATTTTTTCGCTCTATTATTCCAATATCTGGTCCACTATTGGGGGCTGTAGATAAACAGCCTCCATTATTGCAGTGAGGTTTGAAGACCAGATCTAAGCGGGGAGGGCGTGGTGGAGGTTGAGCCTGGATGCCTTGGCAGAGAAGCTTTTCTGGGAGCCACGTCAACAGTTTATTTAAAGAGCTAAGCACAGTTTCTAAGTTAGAACTAATCGATTGGAGTGTCCTCGCTGTTAGAAAACATTGCTCAGCCAGTAATTCAAAGGAAGAAGCTTCACTTTGGGAGTTTTCCGTGGATTTGCCAGTTGGCTGGTTTGTTTGAGAAACGCCAGCGTCCCCTAAGATAGACTCACCGGTAACTTCGCCTCCCTCGGCCAGAGGAGCATATCTGTTAGACAACGTGATTTCATCTCTCGGAGAAGCAGCAAAGACGGCATGAGGAGGCTGACGAGCAATAAAACTGTCGAGCCTGCACTGTTTGGCACGAGGCACGTTACTTGCATTTTGTGGAGGTGATAAAACTCGTTTCCTTCTCATGGTCAGTCAAATGACCAAGAGGTAAGCAAGCTAAAAAAGTCCACCCTACTAAAAAGTTTAAAACCCCTTTCAGGGAGTGGCAACTAATACTCGAAAGCTGCCAAGTGTTAATTAAATTCTTGGTAAAAAAAAAGCAGTTTGCAGTTCAAGGAAGGAGGCAGCACGTCAAGAGCTGCAAAACTGCAAGCTGGAAATGCAGAGGCAGTAAGAGCAATTAAAAACAATTGAAAGAGTAAAACAATAAAACAATAAAACTGCTTAAAACAGGTCAATAAAACAGTAAAACTTCTAAACTAAATTCTATTGAGTCGCGGAGACTCACACAGCACTGCAGCCTCCAACGCCATTTTCCCGGAAGTCCAATGGGTGGGGCTCTGAATATAGGATAAATTATGACGAGGAGGTGAAGTAAAGAGATGCAAGAGAGTTTATTACCAATCTAGTTTCTAAATTTTCTAAATCTTTTTTAAAAAACTTAAATGGAGAAAAATAACTCAACATCACGGTTCCCATTCCCGCCAGCATTTCCATTCCCTCCATTCCCTTCAGTGGGACACTCAGTCCATGAGCTTCAAGGAATCTCACGGTGAAAAGCTTAATGGTTACCCACTTCAGAAAGACTTAAAGCTGATTGATGGCCAGAAAGCTTTAGCCTCCGAGATAACACACAGTCAAAATGCTACTCACTACAATAACAACCTGGGCAAGATCTACACTACTAGTTTAAAGTGCTTTATAACAGTTTTGGCAACTGTTGGGGCTCAGGACACACTCCATATACAGTTGTCAAAACTGTTATAAAGTGCTTTAAAGCACTTTAAAGCAGTAGTGTAGATCTGGTCCTGGTTTCCCAATTGCCATCTCAACAGTTCCAAAAATGGATTCCATACCCAACCAAGGGAGGGAAAGATTCCTGATACAATCCTTCAGGCAATCACAATGGGATGTTCTTGAAAGGAACTAGTCCAAATGCAGCCACACATTGGTAACTCAAGGAACATGGCCAAAGCCTGAACAAGGGGCATGTCTACACTGGGAAGGGAAGGGGGAGGATCTTGTGATATGCTGGTCATGAGATCCTCCCCTTTGTCCACACGTGGTGTGTGATGTCCAGGGAGGAAGGAGGACGTTGCACCTGCCATTTTGGTTTTTGTGTGTGTGTGTTTTTTACTGAAGATGAGCGCACAAGCACTCTGACGAAAAAGTCAGGTTTTTTTTTTAAAAAAAAAAACCAGATGAAACCAGGATGGCCACCCACACTTCCCACAGTCTCGGGACGATCCCAAGACCATGGGAAAATGGGGCTAAAAGCCATCCCAGTTATCCTGGGGAAATGGAGGGATCATCCCTCCCTGATCCCAGGATCCCCTGTGCATCATGTGGCCATACAGATATCACAGGCCAATCCCTGGGATGAGGCATGGTCTAGACGTGCCCAAGATTTTATCTCAAGTAGCCAAGTTTTAGCCTAGAGGAAAGTTCCTAGTGTTTAAACTCTCTTCAGGGGTGGAGAGATGTTTATTTACTGAATAAAATTTTGTGGATTACTTGGCAGACCTCTTTATTTTCTCGCATGGCAGTGGGAGGGCTTGGAAACATGACACTCAACATATAAATTAAGGACACAATCCTGTCTCTTCTCTACATGTATTGGGATAGAGGTCCATCGATATAGGATTTCTTTGAACACACTAGAAATTGGATTTGGGGAGGATCTGGCTCACCCCATAGAAATTGCTATCCTAATTGAATAGAGGCTGTTTCATTTTATTCTATAGGACTTGGTAGGGTTGTGCATCAGATTTAGATGAAATCCAAAGCCTGAGGAGAATTGGTCCTCTTTGATCTAGTTCTGGTGCTTCCCAAAGTGAGGTGGAACCCAAACAAGGTTTGGTTACTGGCTCTTGTTTTGGAAATGCAGAAGATGTGGGGACTTCATCACTCCTACAAATAGTGTCTTTCAAGGTGCAGTCCTATGAAGACTTAGGCAGAAGTTCTAAAACTCCGATCATCGATGCTGACTGGGGAATACTGGGAGTTGTAGAACATTGTTGTTGTTCTTTTGTTTTGTTTCTCTGTAAATGTGCATAGGATGTTTTGTTTCTCTAAAATGCTCATTGGAAGGAAAGAAAGGGAGTGCAGTTGAGTGACTGACAGGTCCACCACCTGAGTCTAGGGAACATTTTACCAGGAGATCCAAAGTCTTTGTTTTGGGGGGAGGGATTGACTTCTATTGAGTGTTTCAATAAAAATCTCACTGTCTTCCATTTTCTCTCAGTTGTATGTGTAGCAGTTTTGGAGGAGGAGGAGGAAGAGGAGGATTTACATTTATATACTGCCCCATAGCCAAAGCTCTCTGGGTGGTTTACAAAGATTAAAACACGGAACATTAAAAACTGATATACAAAATTTAAAACCATAAAAAGCATAAAAACAGATTATATACCATATGCATTTAAGATGTGTAAGTGATCATTCAGGGATGTCACAGTCACCTGATTGGCCCACAGCATGTTCCTGGAGGCCCCATGGGTTGTCATCCACATGGCAGCCATCCGCCCGTATCTGGAGCCTCCACTGTATGCAACAACGGCAGCTCTGGAAGTGGTGCATTTTTCCTAGTGGTGGTTGAAGTGCCATTCTGCCGTGCCTGGCCTAGCCTGGGCATGGGGAGGCCTTTGTGAATGGGGGAGAGGATGAGATGTGCCTGCCCGACATTGGTTGGGCACATCAGGGTACCACAAGACTGGTAAGGGACTAAGGGGTCATAAAAGGAAGACTCACCCCTCTCAGCCTCCTCTTTGCTGTGCCCCCTCCCTATAGAGAGTGTGGGGTTGCTGGCTGCCATTTGGGACCAAGTAGGAATTTTTTACTCATGTACTGAATGGTGCATGAGCTTTTTCGCCTACTCCACACTATAATACAGCCTGGGAGTAATAAATAGGTTATGTTCATTAAATTTGGTCACATTTCATTTGGCGCTAGGTATGGGCATCCAGAGGGATTGTGAATTGGTGAGCATTCATAGGCAATGTTCAAGGTGACTGGTAAGATCTGAGGCTCCCAGCTTTGATTACCCGAGGACCTTTTCTTCTGCCGCCCCTGGATTATGGAATGGCCTGCCAAAGGAGATTCATAATATTAACTCCCTCTGTCATTTTAAGGCAGCTTTGAAGACTAGCCTTTTCCAGCAGGCCTACCCAGATTAATGTAAAATCAAGAATTTTTAAAATGTGTTGATTCCTGTACTAATGTTGTTCCCCGCCTTGATCCAAAGGGAGAGGTGGGTAAGAAATAAATAAATAAAATTATTATTATTATTATTATTATTATTATTATTATTATTATTATTATTATTATTAAGGTGAATGGTGCAGTGCCTGTTTTTGGGCTATGAATGGCTCGCCTGACTAGAAGGGCCTGCAAGCAGGCCATACTGGATGCCTGATAGGATTTCCACCCTTTGCAGATGGTTAAATAAATGTGGCCCTGTTTAAACCCGGCTATTGTTGTCTTGTCTCATTATTTCTCGACCTATGCACCACAATTTCAGATTCTGGGCATTAACCATCATCACATCCATGCCCTCCTGATGATCTCCTGGAGGCATCTTCAGTTTTCATGAAGTCTAACTTTGCCAGAATTTCATCATTATTATTTTTAAAGTTAGTGGTAGCACTTCCAAGTGTAGCGAAAAAGCTTCACAACACAACTTTGCTGCAACCCCAAGGGCATGACATTTCTGTTTCACAAAACTATTAAGTTCTGCTGTGTCTGAGGTACTGGCACACTGAGAGCATCGATCACTCTCAGAATATCAATCACAGTTTTGATTTACAGTGGTTTTGTACATTGAACAACTCACCCTGGACATTCTCATATTGGAAGAAATTGCTTCCACCACCACCCCTCTAAAATGGTATTTATTTCTGTAGCTGTTGAAGCGTTGTACAAGCAATCCCTCCATCCTTGGAGCGTAGTTCCATCCTTAAACCAACCACCGATATTGTTGTTAAAAGCGGTCCAGTTCATACATCCATGAACAACTCTGGACATCCCTATGCTTGATTACTCTTCACTTGGTGGTGGTTAATTGGACGAGTGAACTGGTGCCATGAAAATGGACTGCATTTCAGGTGGGAGTGTGCTTCACCTCAGTCCCAAAGCCCAAATCTGTGTTGAAGCAAGCTGTTGGAGCCCACCTCAGCCCAAGGTTCAGAACTAAATTTGTCTGGCTCAGCCTGAAGCAGACAAAATGTTTTGAGATGAGGTAGACTAATGGCCAGCCACTGCCTTGTTCCCTTCTGCCCACACACAGGACTCGACTGAAGCCTCTGCATGTGCCAGTGAGCTGGCCATCCTCTATGAGAGCCATTCTAGACTGCCATAGATCTACTTCTGACCACTGTGGTTTACTACAGGAGATCTGTGGCAGCTCAGAGTGGCTCTCATAGAGGATGGGCAACTCACCAGCATGCATAGAGGTTTCAGGTAAGTCCTGCGGGCAGGCTGGAGTGGAGCCACTCTGTCCTGCCATAGAACTACTGTTGTAAACTATGGCAGCTGGAAATAGCCCTACGGCTGAGCAGAGTGGCTCTCAGAGAGGACAGCTGGCTTGCTGGTGCTCACAGAGGCTTCAGGTAAGTCCCACAGCTGGGCCAGAGAAGAGGGGAGTCCAATGGAGTCCCGATCCACCTCACACCCGGCTTTGCTCAGGGCACCCAGGAAGCTGCAATGCCTGGCCTGCTTCAGATTTGGAACTGCATCTGAAGTAGGTCAAGGCAGTGCTGAGGTGCTCTGAGTTGAATCAGGGCGATTTGGAAGCTCCAAATCAGTCATATCAAGGGGGTATGCACAGCCCTACTCTGAGGTGAGGTGATGAGGATAATCATTTTATGCCAGGTGATAGATAAAGGATGGCTCTCTCACACAGACAAGTCAGCACTTAGTGGTGCAGTCATCACCTGATGTACCTGAAAGTGTGAACCAGCCCCCAAAATGCAGTTTTCTGGCTTGAGCTGAATTAACTTGTAATTTGGACTTATTAGATAAAGATTGCTGTTGTCAGGAAACATATGTCACATTCATGTTTCTGAGAAACTTTGCTTTCATTCTTATTCTTTTTTTTTAATGTTTCTAGTCCTTAATGATCTTGGAGGACAGATCTTACAAAAGTCTCCCGAAAGTAAAACTATCCTAAAAGGGCTCCGTATAGGTGAAATGAGTTGCTCTGTCCCTCCTCTCTCTCCTTGTTTCTGCAATATGTGCTGCTTACAAGGGACATTTCACCTGTTAGATAGTATCAAACCCTAGCTTATCACAGAGATGCCACCAGACACAGGTCTCTAATATGATAATGGTACCTATGTTTTCATATATGTGTGTGCTTCATTCACACATTAAAATTTTAGTTGCAGACTTGGAGTGGGGGAGGAGACCTCATATGTGCTCCTAAAGAATGGAATGCGTGAAACAGTCCTGAGCATAGATTTCTTCCATAAAATATATATATTGAAGACAAGCATATTGAGATATTCATTGCAACATTTATGTAACAATATAAAACCTAAATCTACATTAGACGAATTAGACAGTTGCAATATGTTCATTCATTCATTCATTCATTCATTCATTCATTCATTGTATGTGTCACTTCCTATCCCCAAAGTGGCCTCAAAATAAATTACGCAAGGAAGGATACAGAAATCCATAATCAATATAACAAGGAGGACAAAGTGAGTATAAATCACAATCAATCTAACACAGTAATTGAAATATAAGTAGACCAAAAAAGAATAGAAAAAAACTTTGATGAAAAGAAATACCAATGTCCTACATGAAAGCTGTTGTGTTGCTTTGGCCTGATGAATTTTGCTGTGGAACTTGAAAGGCTCTGCACTTTCAAGTACATCTCCCCATTTGAACATGATGTCCTTTGAGCGACGAAGGGCATGCAAATGCCAAGGCTCACACATTGGCACATGTAGCATCCTAGCGCCGAGGGTAATATCTGAGTTGGCATCAAGGATCGATACAAAATCAAGTGATAATTGGGATGTACAGATTTTATAAGATCTGTTCTGTCTGCTTTTTGCAGATTGTCAAGTCCGTTTTAGTCTGTTGTCCACTAAGTGACAGAATTAGTTTTTTTTTCTCCCCACTTTCCCAAATTTGCACCAATTTGCTTTTGCACCAATTTGCACTTGTAAAAATACACAACTCCTCCAAATGCATACATTCCCCCCTGTCAAGGTGGAAGGATACTTTGAATAGGAAGTTGCAATCCCTGGGTTACTCCATGGATGCAGTCCTGAACCTAGGATATGAGAAAGCGAAAATGGATATTGCCCAAAGAATTCAAGATATAGACTTTCAAGACCAATTGAGTCGAGCTAGCCTGAACCCGGGGTTCAGGGAAAATAGTAGTTCTCCAACAATTGCCATGTACCTGATAAACTTGACCGTTCCGAGGCTCAGAAGAGCTTTTACGTTAGCCAGATTTAATGTTCTACCTTCAGCATTGCTGGAGGGTAGATTTAAAAAAATCCCTTACAGTGAACGGCAATGTCCATGTGGGTCGGGGGATGTTGAGACAATAGCCCATGTTTTACTTTACTGCCACCTGTATAAAGACCTCAGAGTCTCCTTAATAACTCCACTTATAAAAAAATTCCCAGGTAGAACAGACAAAGTGTGTTTAGATTATCTTTTCTCAGGCATGAACACTCAAGTTACTGTAAAAGTCGCAAGATTTTGTGCTGCAGCCATCTCACGCCCTAAGCCATCACTCCTCTGATGCCATGTTTCTCGCCTGCCCAAGGGCCTCTACTTCCCTGGCTCGGCTTCGTCCATTCTCTTCTGCTGCCCCTTACGCCTGGAACGCTCTTCCAGAACATTTGAGAACTACAAGTTCAACCGCAGCTTTTAAAGCTCAACTAAAAACTTTTCTTTTTCCTAAAGCTTTTAAAACTTGATGTTGTGCAGACTTCTACTGTTAGTTTTACCCTACCCTGTGCCTGCTTACCCTACCCTGTGCCTGTTGGCCTTCTCTTCCCCTCCTTATTGTTTTACTATGATTTTATTAGATTGTAAGCCTATGCGGCAGGGTCTTGCTATTTACTGTTTTACTCTGTACAGCACCATGTACATTGATGGTGCTATATAAATAATAATAATAATAATAATAATAATAATAATAATAATAATAAGGTGGCGAGACAATAATAATATTCACGTACCACATCTGTAATGTAATGTAATGTGTTAAATGTGTTAAATTGTATGGTGTTTGATTGGAGTGCTGGTTGTCATACCGTAATAAACTTATTCATTCATTCATACATTCCCCCCCCCCCAAATCCATATTTTCATGCTTTGGGCTATGGGGAAAATGCATATTATTGGGCAGATTATCATCATCATCATCATCACCACCATCATCTAATGTTTCTACAACCAGATTTGCTTAAAAGTCTGGGAAAGAAAATTGCCATTTGATTCCGTTGCAGATTTCTCTGTCATCTCTCAGTGATACACATGAATGTGGGAAGCATCCCTCAGATCCAGCATGCCTCCTTTCCTAATCCCAGATTGGCACTAGTCTTCAGCAAGAGCAAAGGATTCTTCCCATCATGCTCCAAATGCCCTCTTTTTTGATGCCAAAGCAGATTCTGAGGCTAACTACACCTCAATTAGTCCTGGCTTCAATTTAGCCCAGCCTGAAAATGACACATATTTTTGACAGGTCGTTGTAAAGCATCAAAGAGTGAAAGGAAATGTAAAACAGAGACAGCGGTGCAAAGAGATCAGCTTTAATAGAGTTTGACTCTAAGCTGATAATAAGCTTTATCTCCTTAATGATAATTAAAGGCAGGGACTGCAGGGCCAACTTCCTGGGTTAAGCTGTGAAGAAATGCTGGCAGTTACCCATTTATACTAGGAAGCATATCTACTCAAAAGTAGATCTGAGTACACATGACCAGCATGTGTACTCAGAAGTAAGCAGGAAAGTGTTACCCTGCACCATTTTATTTATTTATTTATTTACTTATTACGTTTTTTATACCACCCAATAGCCGAAACTCTCTGGGAAGTTCACAAAAATTAAAATCATGAAAACCATCATAAAACAACCAACAGTCTAAAAACACAAATACAAAATACAATATAAAAAGCACAACCAGGATAAAACCACGCAGCAGAAATTGATATAGATTAAAATACGGAATTAAAACAGCAAAGTTTAAATTTAAGTTAAATTAGTTGTTAAAATACTGAGAAAATAAAAAGGTCTTCAGCTGGCGATGGAAGGAATACAGTATAGGTGCCAGGCAAACCTCTCTGGGGAGCTTATTCCACAGCTGGGGTGCCACAACGGAGAAAGCCCTCCTCTTAGTAGCCACCTGCCTCACTTCCTTTGGCAGGGGCTCATGAAGAAGGACCCCTGTGGATGATATTAAGGTCCAGGCAGGTACACTTTCAAATAGCCCATTCCCTCTGAAGTGAGTTAAGCTAAATTCCAATCTACTAATTAGACCAGGAGGTGTGACTCAGGTCAGTTCAATTTCCAATATATATTTTTTCAAGTGTCTCTAGAGAAAACAGAAGATGGTGTCATAGTTAGGGGGAAAGGTGTACAAGCGAAAAACAACCCTTACCTACCAGTACTAACAGGAAGCCAACTGAGGTGTGCAGTGTGTCTCTGCACACATAATGCTCAGAGATGCATTGCACTCTATGGTGTGCTCCCACAAGATACAGCCCCACTTCTTCCAAAACACTCTAATAATAATAATAATAATAATAATAATAATAATAATAATAATAATTTCAGCAACAACCACAAAATGCAGCACTGCTTTAAGTAGTTGAGCAGAATGTCAATGAACTAATCAAAAACAGCCTGGTAGCTTATTAAATGCCATGCCAGCAGATGATATATTATCATGCAGATTCTCTTGATGTTCAACAATGTACCGCTACCGGTGGGGGCCATCCGTTTCAGCCATTGCTATGCAAATCATAGCAATTTGCAGCCTATTTCTATTGTGGAGTCTAATTTCTCATTGAGAACTAAATAATTTACAGCAACAGTCTGATTAGGCAAAGCATATGTACGCTATACCTTAATAAGACTGCAGAAATTATATGCATGCCGCCATACAGATGACTTCTTTTTAACTGAATCAAACATGCAGGCCCTATGTTAATGTAATTCATCGCTTTACACCCATTTAAGGCTTTAAACAGAAAAAAAATGTAGTGGAAATGGAAATACATCTGAATCTAGAGTTACAAACCTATGTTAATTCTATCAACAATCTGCTGGATAGTTTACGTTAGTGCAACATAATTTATCTTAACACTTGTACCTCATTGGAAGCTGCTGAATAGGTGAAAATCTCACTTAATCTAGAAATAAATTATATTCCTTAACCATGCAAAGGATTGTGTTGCAAGTTGTTGTTGTTTTTAAGTGTGTGTGTTGGTGGCATTGCTATTATTCTGGTTACAGTGTTCCCTCATCACCACCCAACTGGGCTGTAAAATCTTGGAGTACATCCCTTGTGATTCCACTGTGTACGTATGCACATTTGGGCTGAACTGAACACAGAGGACCACTCTCACCTGAGATTTCAAAGGGTAATGAAATTCAAGCACCAGAACTAATAATACATATGGATGGGGTTACACTCCCCCTGAAAGTATTCGCAGCTTGGGGGTGCTCCTGGATCCGTCATGCCAAATGACAGCTCAGATAGATGTGACAGCCAGGAGTGCCTACTATCAGCTTCAGCTGATACGCCAGCTGCACCCCTTCCTAGGGTTGGAAGACCTAAAGATGGTAGTGCACTCACTGGCAACCTCAAGGCTTGACTTCTTCAATGTGCTCTACATAGGGCTTCCTTTGTGCCTATTCTGGAAACTTCAACTAGTGCAAAATATGGTAGCCAGGTTGGTCACTGGTACATCTAAGGGTGACCATATTACACCAGCTTTAAAATCACTATACTGGGTGCAAATTAGTTTCTGGGCGAAGTATAAAGTGTTGGCTATTAACTTTAAAGCCCTACATGGTTTGGGTCCAAGTTACCTGTGGGATCGCCTTCTCCCGTACCATCCGCCCTGCACACTCAGGTCCTCTGGGAAGATTTTACTCCAAATCAACAAAAACAAGGCTGACAACCATCACCCAGACCACAGCTAGACCTAAGGTTTATCCTGGGATCATCCAGGGTTCGCCCCTGCCTGAGCACTGGATGCCCTGTGTGGCACTTAGATGAACAGGTTTGACCCCAGGACAATCCTGGGATAAACCTTAGGTCTAGCTGAGGCCCCAGAGGACCTTTTCTTCTGTTGCTCCCAGATTGTGGAATGGCCTGCTGGGAGAGATTCGTCAATTTAAGAGTCTTCTGGAATTTATGAAAGCCATAAAGACTGATCTCTTCTGGCAGGCCTACCCAATTGAATTTTAAGATGCCTTTTCATAATGCATTAGCTTTATATGTTTTTAATCAATTCTATGTATTTTATGGTGTTTTGCATTTGTGTTGTACCGCGCCTTGATCCAGAGGGAGAGATGGGTAACACATAAAATTATTATTATTATTATTATTATTATTATTATTATTATTATTATTATTTCTCCAACGGGGTACAAATACTAATATTGTGCTAGCATAAATTACTCTAGCACAACACTAATAGCCTTAGCTGGCATGCTGAGTTCCCTGAGCTAAGACTATTAGCATTCTGCTAGAGTAGTTTATGCTAGAGCAACATAATTTGTGTTAGCATTTGTGCCCATTAGATACTGCCCAACAGGGGCAATTACAAATAAAGAGAGTATCAATGAGTAAATGTAGACTTAAAATATCAATCCATACAACTTTCTATAGAACCATGTAAATAAACTGTCCTAATCCAATTTGAAACTAAAGAGGAGTCAGAATAAGGTGTAACACAGCAAAATGAATCCACTATATAAATATGTATTGCCACTCAAGCCAGAATCAGTCCTGCTGACCAAGGGAATGAGGTCAGTCACAGAACAAGAGAGTTCAGCTTGACCTAAGCCTGAGCAACTAGTCTCCCATGTAACTGCACACAACTGTACGAAGCATATAATGTGACTAATTCTACAACTCCACTGATAGTTGCAATCCCAAGTAAATGGGATGGGATTTATTTATTTTAATAGGACACACAGATTCTGCAAAGGATCAGCATCCCGCTTAGTCAGGTGGAGTCTACAGAATTGTGGACCATTTTTCTTTGAGAACTTTGCGCAAATTTTGCATTGAAAAATAGGCAAAAAACAACAAAAAAATGGTCAGACGTGGCCATTTGCCCCAGAGGCTAAAGCACAAAAATGCACATTTGGGGTGTGGGTGGATTTGCACATTTGTGTGTGGGGTGTGTGTGGGGGGGTGTTGTGCACCAGCAAATATGCACAAATTTGGAAATTGAAACTAGCTGGATTCCGCCGGCAATTGAATGACAGAATGAAAGTTGCTTGACAATCCACAACACAGAGATGGAACGGATTTTGCACAATGTGTACATCGCTAGCTAGGTGTCAATTCCCTTTAAGTTTGAGGGCTGAAATCAATTTTATTTATTTATTTATTTATTTATTTATTGCATTTCTATACCACTCAATGGCTGAAGCTCTCTGGGCGGTTCACAAAAATTAAAACCATTCAAAGTATAAAACAACAGTATAAAAACATGATATAAAATACAAAATAAAAGCACAACCAGGATAAAATCAGCAGCAGTGCGGAAATACAAATTTAAAATACAAATTTAAAACAGCAAAGTTAAAATTGAATTTATAGACTGTTAAAATACTGAGATAATAAAAAGGTCTTCACCTGGCATCTAAAAGAATATAGTGTAGGTGCCAGGCAAACCTCCTTCGGGCATTCATTCCACAGCTGGGATGCTACAGCAGAGAAGGCCCTCCTCCTGATAGCCACCTGCCTCACTACCTTTGGCAGGGGCTCGCGGAGAAGGACCCCTGAGGATGACTTTAGGGTCTGGGCAGGTATGTATGGGAGAAGGCGTTCCTTCAGATAGCCTGGCCCCAAGCTGTTTAGGGCTTTAAATGTTAATACCAGCACTTTGAATTGGGCCCGGACCTGGACTGGCAGCCAATGAAGCTGGAAGAGGACTGGTGTGATGTGATCTCATTGGCCAGTCCCTGGTAGTAAATGGGCTGCCCTGTTTTGCACCAGTTGAAGTTTTCAAAGGCAGCCTCATGTATAACGTGTTGCAGTAATCCAAAAAAACATTCAGAGGCATGGCCAAGGACAAAATGGGAGGGACCCTAACCCTAACCCAAAACTACCAACATATTGTAGCTTAAAGTTCCAACTGCCAGTAACTAATGCTTGTGTCAACCTTTTAGAAGTGTGTGTGTGCATGTGTGTGTATATGCAAAAGCCATAAAACCATAAAGCAGCATTCAGGGTGGCTGAGAAGGGAGCGTGTCCATTCAGGAAACCCCTAAAAGGCTAGGTTGGATCCCAAGGCAGGATCTGCACTATTGTTTTGTAACAGTTTACAACAGTATTGGCAACAGTGGGGCCCTGGACACATCCCACATAGTCTTTCAAATCTGCTTTCAAAGTGTAGATCTGGCTTAGGTGTGCCAAATTTGGCCTGGGCTAGAACATACAGATCAATTTATATAGCCATGATACACTTTGAGAGCAGAATACAAATGTTTAAATGCTGTTGCTATACCCAAATTTAACACAATCATTAAGGTTGCAATCATATACATGTTTAAACAGAAAGAAGCCCTACACCTCCATGGTGGCTGGGGCATGCTGGGAGTTGTATTAGATTGCATCCTAAATTCCATATAAGGGAAATAAACCTCCTCTCATTCTTTTTTGCTCTGTTCCGACATCAGCTCAAGAAATATTGCTGATTAGGCACTTTCTTTCTCACTAGGCTCTCATTTGAAGAACGTATTCCCTAGGTCTATTAGGTTTTGTTATTTGTCTTTGGCTTACAGCCTTTAAATATGGCCGTTCCTTAGCAGTTATAAAAAGAAAGAATAGAAAAAGAAACTGCAAAAGGTGTAACTGTTTACTTCCTATGTGAGTTGCTGTGATAAGAATTTATTACAGGACCTAAGGGAAATGTTGTAACATCTATTAAAAAAAAGTTACCATTAATTTTGTGGAATTAGAACATCGATTTAATTTGGCCTCCTTTAATTGATGTTAGGTGGCTTGGGAACGGATGTCCTCACTTTGCAAATGCACTTAATCACTTCTTGCTGTGGAAACCTTGAACATTATTTCCAATCCCCCCACCCCCCGCCAACACGCGCACGTCCCAACACCCCAGACAGTTCTAGGGTTAGCACTAAAAGATGATATGAGTCCATGGGAGCTTAGGGTAAATTCAATTGCTCCTTCTTCCAAAAATAATATTTACATTGTAAAATAAGAAGACTTTGAGTCACATGACCCTACCGAGGGCTTCTTATCTAAATACACTCCATTTCTTCATATTTGCCTGGAAATCCACTTTATTAGGGGATTGTTGTTTTGTGTTTTGTTTTATTTCTACACCAAAACAACCAAAAGTATTAAACTTCGTTTACAGTCAGCAAATTTGTTCCCAAAGGGAAAGGGTGAAATGGTGCACCCTCCTACGGATGAGAATTTTGTTTCAGTTTTGTTTTGATAAGAACTTATCAGAATTCACCAAGTTCTTAATGTTCAGGGCAAAGAACTTGATATTTCAATCAAAAGAAATCTAATGTGCCCAGAGGTCAACAGTGATAGATTCTTCTGGATATGAGAATGTCTATATTCAATCATATCAGTGCTTAATTGGAGTTGACCCGTCTTTTATTTCTGACAGGCTCCTCCCTAACAGCTATACTATATAATAGACATACACATCATGGAATATTTGGGGAGTTTGCAAGCTTTCATCAGATCAACACCACCCCAGAATTCAGCTCATTTGAAAAGAAGCCTGCTTCCCACCCAGGTGTGATATCTTGGGTGGGAGTCATTTTTTGTGGATGGGAAAGGCTCGAATGTATACCTGGAGGTTGCACCTGGGGGTTGCAGCATGAGGCAAGGGCGGAGCTAAGCCTATAAAGGCAGGCCCTGCATGCTGTCCGGCCACTTGATGGGTTGGACTTGATGGCCTTATAGGCCCCTTCGAACTCTACTATTCTATGATTCTTTCCAGCTCCCTCCCTCCATTATAACCAGTATGGAATTAGCTAGTCACTCCCTTTGGAGTAGGGGCTGAGTAGGATTTTTACCTTCCACCAAGTGACATTTTTGTACAGTATTTTTGCCTACTCCATCCTGGAATTAATTGTTAGCAGAGGGTGGGTAAATAGATTGGTTTCGTGTGGGCAGGGTTCTGCGGGAATTTTAGGAGCTTAGAATAGGAACTAGTGAGCACTCCAGAAGCTTTATAGTGATGGGCACAGATTCCAGAAAAGTGAACATAGATTTAAACAGTAAAAGAAAGAAGGTTAAAAAAAAAAAAAAGCAAATTAAAGATATTCAATTTAAAAACAGTGAGGCAGAAAAACAGTAGCTAGTCAGTTGGGGAAGGCTTCTCGAAACAGAAATGTTTTCAGGAGGTGCTAGAACAAGCGTAGTGTTGATGCCTGCCTGATCTCCAGGGACAGAGAGTTCCACAGGGAAGGGGCCACTAAGACTCTTCTCCTGATGGATTCCAATCGGTCCACAGGTCCACATGGAACCACCAGGAGCAAGCCCTCACTGAGCTGACCTCAATGATCGGGACGGTTGGTAAGGGAGAAGGTGCTCTCCCAGGTACCAAAACCAGTAGCCAATAGGTAGCCAGTGCAGTTTCCTCAGTGCAAAGGAGTTATATGCTGAAAAGATGCAGCTCCTGACAACAGCCCAGCTGCTGTGTTCTGCACTAGCTCCAGCTTCCGGAGCAGTCTTAAGGGCAGCCCCACACAGAGCGCATTGCAGTAATCCATTCTTGAGGTTTCTAATGCCTGTACCACTGTGGCCAAGCTATCCCTGTCCAGGAGAGGCCGTAGCTGGCAAGCCAGCTGAAGCTGGTAAAAGGCACTCTGAGCCGCCGTGGCTACACGGGCCTCCAACAACAATGAGTTGCCTGCTGTCAAGTTTTTTAAATCTCCCATTTAGTATCTTTGCTGTAGGTTCAGTAGCAGATATTCTCAAAACGTACAAGTGTATATCCATTTGTGTGTGTTTATCAAATGCAGGCCATTTCCCATAAGATGAAGAGTTTATGTGCACATTTCTCTGTAACCTACACATTTGACTATACATTTGTGTGTGCATTTCTTCGATGTGCGAACTTTGATTGCAAATAGATATTTACATTTAATTAGTGATGGATAAATGAACAATATTTGAGATTGCCCCAATTCTCCAAACACCATCTCACTGCTAGCCCAGGAAATTGTGTTTGATGTAGCTCAAGAAAGGGGATGCTCCGCTCAATTGCCAGCTAGTTCTTACTTAAACACTGTGAATGAGATAGAAGGGATATTTGGTCACTGAATTTTGCACTAGTGAAACGCTGTGCAAACTGAAACTGGGTTATTCTTTGAAATTCACACTTCTCCAAATTTTGCTAAGAGGTTCTCCAATCAAAGATTTCTTCACAATTCTGCATATTAACCGGCGGGGGGGGGGGGGGAGATACTTTGTCCTGTATTGAACTCTTCCCACTATTTTCAGGAACTTTTTTTTCCTCTTCCTGCCAATCATACCTCCCCATGAAACGATGAAAATGGAATAATCAACTTTTTTTGGCACAGCACCAGAAATACATTAAAATGCATCATATTAGAAACATTGCTTGGAAAAAAATAAAACAACAAATAAACAAAACAAAACCAACCATTTACTAAACCCTGTTGACTCTGAACTGACACCCAAATTCTACCCACTGACCTATCCTTGGTTCTGGCCATGACCAAGATGTTCTTTTGCTATTGTATGTATTTATTTATTTATTTATAATTGTATTTATATCCCAGCTTTTTTTTCTCCAAGGAACCCATGGTGGCATACATAATCCTCCTCCTCCTCTCCATTTTATCCCTGTGAGGTAGGTTGGGCTGAGAGTCTGTAACTGGCCCAAAGTCACCCAATGGGCTTCCATGGCTGAGTGAGGACTAGAACCCAGATCTCCCAGCTCCCAGGCCAACACTTTAGACAGTACACCACACTGGCTCTCCAGTGTTTTGTTCTAATCCCAGTTTGGCATCCCTCAAATCAGTGTGTGATATAATTCTATGGAGGAGGAAGAGGGTGGTGAAGACCAACAAAACCAACCAACAAACGCAATGCAATTATTTCCTCCAGGAGAAACCTACCTGTATCTCAGGATTCTGGTTGCCCTTGGCTCAAAGCCAGCAACTAGTTCAGCCATGAAATGTAAGCAGGTGCTTAAATGCATGCTTGTGGGCCAGCACCCTCATCACTTTGTTCTTGAAGGGGGTGGGGACATCACCAGCAATTCAGGGAAGCAATAGAGGGGAAACTCCCATCGTTATTCATTTCAGAATACATATTTCATTAAAGGAGTGAAACTGTGGGAGATTTATGCCAGGAGCATGCTAGTTTCCTACTTACTCATGGTTCCACTACACTTGTAAATAAAGGCAGCAGACACCGACGCTCATTTAACCACCTATATTATCTAACTCTGTTTGGGGAAATTATATTTTTCCCATACTTTGTATATTGGCATAGGTATGATGATGTAATGTCTCATGCTTCTTTAACTCCATTTCACTGTGTATGAGTGTGTGTGTGTGTGTGTGTGTGTGTGTGTGTGTGTGTGTAGGTCTATTGTGGTAGGTAAATAAGAGATGAATAAAAGTATTGTTTTGTTGCACAAAGTCCTGTTGCCTCAACTCTGCCCACACAATGCTGCCCACACTATACCGTGTCAAAAATAGAGCAGGGGCGAAATTTCTCAGGGTTTTTTTTATGAGAAAATATATGTGATTTTTCTTTTTCTTGCCCTGCCCCTTAAAAATAGTGTCTATGATCAATGCTCTCCAAATATCCTCCACCATTTCTTCTGGGGTAGCCACCATGCCTCCCTCTACATACGCACACTTATTTTTCCTTATTTTACCATATTTTTCGCTGAAGCATGAGTTCGCACCAGCTCCATTTCCTTTTTTAAAAATGGCCGCCTCCACTCAAGCAACATCCCTCCTCCTAGCCCAGATGTCACACTGGCCATGTGGACACGGGGCACAATCCTGGCAGGAGGTAAGTCCAGGATCACCCCCCTTCCTTCTACACCTGTATGTAGAAAGGGCCTTAAAAATATACCTAAATGTGTACTTTTTCCCATTAAAAACACACACATAGCTTGCATTCAGGGATGGAAACTAGGGCCTAATCTACACCAAGCAGGATATTACACTATGGAAGTGGTTTGAAAGCAGTATATAAAAGGCAGGAGCCACACACGACTGCTTTATAGCGGTATTGAAGTGCACTGAGAACTGTTGGTGCCCATTGACATATACCATATACTGCTTTCATACCACTTTCATAGTGCTATAACCTGCTTGGTGTGGCTCCTGCCTCTTATATACCACTTTCATAGTGCAATGTACTGCTTGGTGTAGATTAAGCCAAAGTGGACTGAGCTGTAAGGTGGAACCTGCTGATTCTATAGTCATAATCATGAGCTAATCATAAAGCTGGTGCATTTTGTGTATTAAAATTAGGGGTGTCCTGGGCACCTGACTTTGAGTGCCCGCATGGCCCAACGAGCACTCAGCCCAACAAGTACCCAACAGCTACCTGCCCTCATCCAGAGCTTCCATTGCTGCACACAATGGAGGCTCCAGAAATTGCGTATCTCCTACCTTGTGTAATCTCACATAAATGGGGCATTCATGGCCGCCATTTACACAAGGTAGAAGATACACAATTTCTGGAGCTTCCATCATGCACCACAATGGAGGCTTCAAAACAGGGTGGATGGGATCGCAGCTACCTAGGGTGCTTTCTGAGCTGTGAGAAAGTGCCAGGCAGCAGCTTGGCGAGTGTCCACCTGATCCGGACGTGGGTGAGACCATCCATCCCTAAGCAGAAGAGACATTAAACACACCAAGGGCTGCTACACCTGCAAAATACAGATTTTTTTTTGTGTTACAAAATTCAGAAATAAGAACAAGCGCAGAGAGGGATGACTGAAGTACAAATCACACACGTTGCATGTCCACAGTCAACACGGTTTAAGATGGTTTGGGACACTAGAGTGCACACAGACATGACATTGCCAACATTAAAGCAGATGGCACATGGGTATCCTGTTTCTTTCAAGGACAATGAGGTGAAAACTCTCCTTCTGAAATGGTGAGATTATTCCTCTCCCTAACCTTGAGTAATTGCTTTTCCATTCCACTCTCTTAACAGCGAAGGGTGGAAATTCATGCTTATCCTATTGTGTGTTGCTTATATCCCTCATGAGTCAGTTATTAGCAAATTTTCTGCTTTCATACAGGAATGTACAGACATGCTATTGGTGTATCGCCGCTGCAAAATTTGTAAGGGGATTTGGTTTAATTGGCTTTATAAAGTGCACAGTTGTCATGTTTGCCAAACCCCCTCCCCCATTTTAAATATTGATTGTTGGAGTTGGTATTTTGTGCCAGCCATTTTGCTAAAGAAGTGGAAAGGAACTAGTTTTTCAGCAGCAGCCAAGAAAAAAAAATTGTCGTCCCATATGGTCACGGCTAATTCATAAAATGAGTGGCACATTGCCACCTGATTGCTCAATGAGCTGCCATTTTGCAAATAAATGGTAGCTCACTGTTTTTCTGTAAATGCCCATTTATGCAAATGACAGCCATAAGTGGCCATTTACCCAACATTACAGGTGTGAATGGACCATATACAAAAAACTACTAGCCTCCATTTTTTATGCAAAATGGCAGCTTGCAGAGGGGTTGGGTGGCTGCACACCACTCACTGGGTGCTCATGACAGTGTAGTAAGCATGGCACTCTGCGGACTGGAGTCTTAGGCCTCAGCTGGACCTAGCGGTCTAGCAGGACAGAGGGGTGAAGATCTCACAATATTTTTATTGAGAGCTCTCCCCCCTTTGTTTACATGTGGCATGTGACGGCCTCAGAGGGCGAGTACGTCGCGGCCTCCATTTTAATTTTTTTTTTAAAGAAGAAGAGCGCACGGACACTCATGAGCAGAAAGGTAGGGTTTTTAAAAAAATTACACTTAATTTCCCCCCTCCCCCCACTCCATCCTCGATGGGCGCAGAGCTCCTGAGGAGTTCTGTGCCCCGTGCACAGGTCCCAGCTCCTCGCGAGGAACCTTGAGGAACCAGGACAACCCGCAATGCCTGGCCACACGTTCCGCGGTCTTGGTATCATCCCGAGACCGCAAAAAATGTGGGCTCAAAGGCGAGGGTGAGATCCTGGGGTAAGGGAAGGATCATCCCTCCCTGATCCCGGGATCCCTTGTGCGTCATGTGGACGCACAGGGACGATCCCGGGCATTGCCCCAGGATTTCACCCCATGTAGCTAAGGCCTCTGTCAGGCTCCTGCAACACCCCTACTCACTGAAGACACCTGCAAATGGATAGCCATGTGTCATTTTTCAATGTCCACAGTCCCAGAAAGCTCTACAATAAGTAATGGCTTCAAATATAGATATCCACCTGTATGTACCTGCTCTTCATCAGAGCAGGTTCATTCACCTGCTATATGTCCCACCCCCTGGACAAAATGAGGTTGGTGGGCATCTGAGATAGAGCCTTCTAAGTAGCAGCACCCTAGTTGCAGAATGTCCTTCCCAGGGAGGTTGGCTGGCTCTCTCACTATTGGCTTTTGGACAGCTGGCAAAAAATGAACATTTCCACAAATCCTCTGCTGATTAAAGGTGTTCTTTTGATTCTAGAATTTATTTATTTATTTTATTACATTTATATACCACCCCACAGCCGAAGCCCTCTGGGTGGTTTACAACAATTAAAAATGGTAAACATTAAAAGTATACAAAATTTAAAAACTATCAAAAACATAAAAAAACAGTATAAAAACAACAGTATCCATTTAAAAACAACAATTCTGGGGTCCATTAAAAACAAACTTAATGTTGTTAAATGCTGTTAAAATGCCTGGGAGAAGAGAAAAGTCTTGACCTGGTGCTGAAAAGATAACAATGTTGGCGCCAGGCAAGCCAGGCGAGCCTCATTGGGGATATCATTCCACAGTCGGGGGGCAACCACTGAAAAGGCCCTCTCCCTTGTTGCCATGCTCCGAGCTTCCCTCGGAGTAGGCACTCGGAGGAGGACCTTAGATGTTGCCTTAGAAGGTCCCCTCACCTTTTTTATTGTTCTCTGTTCCATCAGTTTTGTTTTAGTTTTGACAGAGTTGCATTTTATTGTCCTTATGGTTTTATTGTAAATGACCCGAGGCATTCAATGAATGGACCATTTATGCCTGTAATTTTACGTAAATGGCCACCAATTTGGATGGCTTTAAAAGGGAATTGGATAAATCCCTGGAGGAGAAGGCTATCAATGGCTACTAACCCTGATGGTTGTGTGCTACCTCCAGTATTCTATGTGCACCAGTTGCTGAAGAACATGGGTGGGAGGGTGCTGTTGCACCATGACCTGCTTTGTTGGTCCCTGGTTGACAGCTGGTTGGCCACTGTGTGAACAGAATGCTGGACTAGATGTGGTCCAGCATTAGATGTGGTCCACCACTAGATGTGGTCCAGCATGGCACTTCTTCTGTTCTTCTGTTCCCTCCTTTGTCTAAGTTTCAATTACCACACTTGTCTGAGAAGTTACAGACTGGGTCAGTGTGCATCATAATCTGCAAATAATGTATTCCTCAAGCATCCCTAGCTACTTCATTCCATTAAAAAAGAATCATTGTAATATAATAAAATAATTTCTATGGAAACCTTGACTGCTGTTTTAAAATAGACCAACTAATTGTTGCAGTCATTATGTTAAGGAAACAACAACTTCCTCTTCCCTCAGAGATGATGCTTAAACCATTTTGCAAAGGAAACAAAATGGCAGAGCAAGCCCTGGTGCAGGAAGGGAACAGAGCTGTCTTCCAAAATTTTGTCCAGGCATCCGCTCGGAGACAACTTGTCCCAGCACTGTTTGGAAGCGAATCAAAAGAGACATCAGGGAACACCGGGGCATTTCCTAGGCAAGGAAAATCTAAGCCTTGAGTAATACCAGAGAACAGATTGCATTTACTAGGCTAAATTTTGTTTTCAGAAGTTGGGATGAGGGAGGGGATAAGGTTGCCTCCATTCTTATGTATACAGTATATCTGAATAAAACATAATCTTCAGGCCATAAGAATGCTTGCATTGGTGATGTCTACATGTATTTCTGAGGTGTACCAACATAATACAGCTTTACTCATTGTGGTACCAAGCCTAACATGTATTTTATTTATTTATTTGAAATGCTTGCAAATTCTTAGATCCAAGCTACCTGGGAACTCGAGTTCAGCAAACTTCTCTTGACCAGCAAAAGGTGTTCAGTTCTTGCAAAGCTTTTGGAGTAGCTGTGCTGTGCTCTAATATGGCAAACTTAGTTCTTGGAAAGGGGATTGCTTTGCAGAAGACACCGCATGGCTTCTCCCGTTTTGGCATTTTCCAGGTCCATGCAGCATATTTGTTTCTATTACAAAAACAGGTTAAGGTTGTGCAAATCAAAATTCTGATATCAGACCTGGGACTTTTCCAAGCATGGATTTATTGAGGAATCGCCATGGCTCATTCACATTTCATAGATGATCCAGACAACAAAGTTGTACTTTTGTCATCCGCCCATGCCTTCCACCAATTCTCCTGACTTCTTTGCTTAACATGGAAAATCCATTAAGGAAGGAAAGAGCAGAATGGCTGCATTTTTCATTGAAGGTGTGGACAGGAAAATGCTAGCCCCATCTGCAATGTCTCTGGTTCCATCCAAACCGCCCCCAGCCTTCCTGTTTTGAGGGGGAGGGTCTGAAAGGCGATTCTGCTCACGTTCACTTGAGTACAAGTGTAAGCCCCTGGTGCCTTCCAGATATTGTGGATTGCAGTTACCATCATCCTTGTCCATTGGCTCTGCTGGCTGGGGATGATGGGGGTTCTAGTCAAAGACATCTGGAAGGGGCCAGGTTGGGTAAGTTTGCCCTGCATCATTGGGAACTGTATTTTATGAGCTTTCCTGTTCACATGGAATCTCAAATGAAGGCATGCAGAGCCTGACCTCTCTAAACTGAGTCCTGGCTGTGACGCCCTGTCCCCCTGCATCATCCCCACTTCACCTGAAATGCCCACAAGCACCTGACAGTCCACAGCACTAGCACCCAGGACCACTTCAACCCCCCCTGTGCTAATGACACATTCGAAGGTTTCAGTCTACTGCTGCTGCTGCTCCTGCCTTGCCTCTTCTTCAGGCTCCACAGCCCAGCAACCTGGGCCTCAGTTTCCCATTCTGCTCCCACTATTTATTGTTTTCTCCTCAGACTCCTCCACAGACCACACCAGTTGGTTGTAAATATAATTAGAATTTATTAATTCAAGTATGTTAAATGTGTGTATAAGCTTAATGGTTTCCTCAGTTCAAATGTGTATGGTTACAAGGTTCAAAGCATATTGGTTTCAGTTACTTCTTTCTTTACTAGGTTCCACTATATATATCCTAAAATCTTCTACTTCTCTCATATAATCATTCACTTCTCTCTACCCCACTTGGACCTTCACTTTACAGAATTCCAACCCCCATACACAAACCCTCTCGCTCACTTAACTATATATAGATACATTTCTCTAGCTCCTCCCACTCTTACTTAGCCAATCTGCACTCCCCTGCAACCATCCAATCAACATGCAGGCATTCAACCCCCTCTACAAATTGAGGCCTACTTATTTCCTGAACTTCAAATGTGTATGGTTACAAGGTTCAAAGCATATTGGTTTCAGTCACTTCTTTCTTTACTAGGTTCCTATATATATATATATATATATATATATATATATATATCTCCTAAAATCTTCTACTTCTCTCATATAATCATCCACTTCTCTCATATAATCATTCACTTCTCTCTACCCCACTTGGACCTTCACTTTACAGAATTCCAGAATTCCAACCCCCATACACACAACCCTCTCGCTCACTTAACTATATATAGATACATTTCTCTAGCTCCTCCTACTCTTACTCAACCAATCTGCACTCCCCTGCAACCATCCAATCAACATGCAGGCATTCAACCCCCTCTACTAATTGAGGCCTACTTATTTCCTGAACTTTATACATAATATAAACAATAACTTTGTTTGTGTGTATAACACATAATGCAGCTGAACATCACACTGGCTCTTTGCTAAGCATGTGCAGGAACATAGAGAATGGAGTAGTCAATTTAGCAGGCAAATGGTCAAGCAGAGTTTTACAAGACACAGAGCAGTTTTTTCTTTTGTTTTCCAGCGTGAGATCTGAGGCACAACCAAGGTCAAAAGCCAGGAGATTAATAAAAAAATACAGCCCCAAAACAGAATCAGGTAGAAGTCCAGGGATCATTAGCACAGAGATCCAAACACAACACAAGCCCAGGGAGAAGACAAGACACAGAGAGTAGAACAGAAGGTTAAACATTTTTTCCAGCACTCCCAAGTTACCAGTGAGAGCTACTAGAGCCCCACCCTGTGCTCAGCTGCATCAAATTAGAGTCTTATCATATATCCTCTTCATGTGGAAAGCCCAATTTATAAGTAGTCCCCTCCAGTAAGCAAGCAGCCCTTCATCTGCCCACCATCCTATCATTCATCCTAAGGCACAGGAGTTCTTGAGGCTGAGCTTTCTGCCACTCCAGGAGGTATATCTAAAGGTATCACTTCTGAGGGTCCTGGATCACCTTGAGTACTTTCAGGGTCTCCTGAGGGCCCCAACTGGCTCTGAGGGTTCTTCCTCCTCCTCTTAAGATGATTCCTATGGTGGCATGACACCAGAAACCAAGACAGAGCCCTTCTTCAAATTTCCATGCTTCACATTGGAAGGTTGAGTATCCCATCCCCATTTTTAGCCTTCATGTAAGCAGCATAGGGCTACCATGAAAGGTTCCCCCCTGAATGTAACTCACCAATGGGTGTTGCAGTCATCAAGTGATGAAAATGCATGGGTGAAGGCTTACCATGGCAGTGCCAACTCCATTCAATCACCTCTCTGTTTCACTCCATGTTCTACATGCATATATCTTCCTTTGAAACACCTTGAACTGTACAGTCCTACTTTTTTAATTTCAACCTTCTGAATGATTAAAAAAACATTAAAAAGTAGCATATTAAAACGAATCTATGTGCATCTCAATCGAGTCACAGCTAATCTCAGATATACCTTTGAAGTGCAGATTTTATTTATTATAATTCTCATTCATTGTAAACTGGGCTCATCTGCATTTCTCAATTCAGACAGGAATTGCTCAGAAGTCAACCCCATTTAGAATGCCTTCCTATAGTGAAGGACATGTTCATTGTGAAAATATGAGCTGTCCTGTTTTAATACTAATGACATCTTCAGAAAGCTGGAGCTATTTTTGGGTTGCTTCAAGAGCACCTGGAAAGGTCTGTTTCTATCTTTCATTCTCTGTACTTTTGAATCCTAAAATAGAGTATAATAGAAAAGCAGGTGGGGCAAGTCACCAGGCAGGAGTCATTTCATCAGGCTGCAGCAGAGGGAGGTGGGAAGCAGGTTCATTCCATCAGTTCTGCTGAGACAACAACTAACTTAGGCTCATCAGCACCATTGTCACCTGGTGGCAGCCATTCCATTAGGTTACAGCAGACAGTGGTGGGAAGCAGGGTTATTCCATCAGCTCTGCTGAGATAACAACTAACTTAGGTTCACCCTCTCCCTCCACTGCTACCCAACAGCAGTGATCCCATCAGTCTGCATCAGAAGGCAAATAGGGAAACAGGCTGCACCATCAGCTCTGCTAAGAGACCATATGGCTCCTCCTCTCCCTGAACTGTTTCCTGTCCAGCTTGTCATGATAAGAACCACTGTTTAAAAAATTGCTGTCTGCATTTCTGTTTTTCCTCTTTATTTACCACCTTTTTTATTTTGTCTCCTCCTTTTCTGCTATGGCTTTTAAATTCTAAGCCTGTGGGCAGGAACTGTGTTGGTTTATTAATTGTATGCATGTTGCTTTGGGAGTCTTTTCAGCAGAAGAGCATGATAAAAATGCTTCAGATAGACAATCAATGAATAGAATTGGTATGCAGGTATTTATAGGTGGGAGAAATCATTTGCCTTAAGAATTGAAGCATACATCTGCTTGCCACTAACTTAGATGGCCTGTAATAAGAGCCATGCTGCCACACCCGGCCTTGCCTGGGCATGGGGAGGCCTTTGTGGGTGGGGGAGGAATGAGAGTTGTGCCGTCCCACTATTGGTCAGGACCTGAGTGGTGCCACTGGACTGGGAGGGGTTATACAGGCCTATAAATTGGCTCTTACCCCTCCCGGTCTCCTCTTTATTCATGCAGCCCCTCCCTCCCTGTAGGCAGTGTGAGCTCGCTGGTCACCATTCGGGGCCGAGTAGGATTTTTTTTTACTCAAGTTCTAAATTGTTCATGAGTTGTTTTCACCTACTGCACACTATAAGACAGTCTGGGAGTATAAATAAGTTGATCTGACTATGGTTCTACAATTTGGTCACATTTGCTGCTAGTCAGGTAGGAACGGGCACCCAGAGAGGGATTTTGGAATGTTGAGCATTCAGTGGCACTGTTGCAGTGACTGGTAATACCTGAGGCTCCCAGCTTTGAGCCCCATGGCCTGGCTGGTGAGGTAAGGTTTACCTTTGAGGCCAACTCTTCTCACCCACTCAGAGCCCTGCGGCTTGGGTTGGGAGTGACACCAGAAGGTCTTCCTACCCCAAAAGGGGCAGCAGGGCCGTGGGAGGGTGAATTGCACAGCGCTAACCCATGGGCCATGAATGGCTCGCCCTACTCAGAAAGACCTGTAAACAGTCCAGGCTAGACACCCTATAGGATTTTCTGCTCTGCAGATCTTTAATAAAATGTCACCCTATTTAAATCCAACTTTCTGTGTCTCATCTCATTATTTTTCAACCTCCGTCCCACAAAGGATCATACACATTCATTACACCTAGGTCTATCATTGACTATTAGGCATGGTTATGAAATGGAACCTCCATGGTCAGAGGCAGTTAGAAAATACTGGAAACAAAACGACTCTTGCTTTCACATCTTTCTTGTGGGCTTCTTTGAGGCTTGTAGTTGGTCTCTTCTGGTTGGTCTCATTTGTATGATCTAGCAAGGCAATTCATATCTTATATTTTTAAATGAATTAATATTTTAATGGCAACTTATATTTAAATAACAACAATAATGGCAAACATCATCAGCATATATTAACCTGAAATATGCCTTTCTTGCAGGGTGAAATGGGACTGTCAATGCAATGTGTATTTACTAGTAGAACTTAACAAACAGAACAGTGGGATAATATTTCGACCCCACAAGATATGTTCTTGCTGAACTGAAAGTGGTCATTGTTGAGCAAAAAGGGACTTCAGAGAGAAACTCCAGCCTGAAACTGTTGAATTACAACAATTCAGTTCCATCACCTCTGGTTTCAAACATGCTCTGCTAACCTCCAATTGAAATTACTGTGATACATGCTATGTGGGGCTGCCCTTGAAGACTGGTCAGAAACTGCAGCTTGCACAAAATGTGGCAGCCAGATTAATAACTGGGACCAGAACATCTGAGCATATTAGACCAATTCTGGCCTGTTTGCATTGGCTTCCGGTACATTTCTAAACCCAAATTCACTTGCTGAAATTCCCTTTTCAGTACAACTTTTAAAGTTACAGGAGCCCTGCCCTTCTTTCCATATGGTCACCCTAGTGTTGTTC
The DNA here is from genome assembly GCF_023053635.1 of Elgaria multicarinata webbii. NCBI lineage: Eukaryota > Metazoa > Chordata > Lepidosauria > Squamata > Anguidae > Elgaria > Elgaria multicarinata. The sequence goes on along the minus strand of NC_086187.1, from coordinate 10,530,273 downwards.
TGCCCATATTCGCTTTAACTTGTTGGTAGGCTTTTTGGTGTTTCCTTCCCCATTATCTCTCTAACCAGCTTTTCTTTCTTTCTTTCTTTCTGTCTGTCTGTCTGTCTTTCTTTCATCTATCCCTCACTGTAGTTATTCTGCAGGCAAATAAATAAAACATAAGCATTTGATTTTAATATAAACATGAAAGCAGTGACATTAAACTGAATGTGTCCCCCCCACACCTTCCTTTCTGACAATTTTCCATAACCACAAGATATTCCCTATGCCAGTAATTTCTCTCTTCCCCCAAAATTAGACTACACCGTGCAGAACTGCCAACTTTGGTTTTGCCCTGTGTAACCTTTGTCCAATTGCGCTGGATTTAGCTGATGTGATCTCTGATTTGGAAACATACAAGGAATGCAAACACAGCCACCCTTTCTTTGAGACAGTTTAAAGCTATTTGTTTGGTACAGCATGATTTTCTCTCCCCCGCCCCCGCCCAAGCTGCAATAAGCTTCAATTTTGTAAGTAGATGGTGAAGAATTATACCTGCTTTTCATGTTAAGATGGCAGCACACAGCTGGGAAAACAATTATATCCCTCCTGAACACCCCCCCTCGACTCTGAAAAGATACTTATTCTAGTGAAATATGCATGTGGGGAATTTAAATTTTCCTCACTCTTCAAGCTCTCACAGGAAATTCATTAAAGATGCTGATTTGTAATGAGTCAAGAGAAGAAGAAGAAGAAGAAGAAGAAGAAGAAGAAGAAGAAGAAGAAGAAGAGGAGGAGGAGGAGGAGGAGGAGGAGGAGGAGGAGGAGGAGGAGGAGGAGGAGGAGGAGGAGGAGGAGGAGGAGGAGGGGAACATATTTTTAACAGATCCGTTTCTTGCTGGGGTGGGCATCCAGTGATCCTTTGCTCATTGTTATTCTGCACGGGTGATATTTATACAGGAGTGATTTGTTTTTGTCTTCTTAAGACACTTGCGGGGCAAAAAAACAAATCACTGTGCCTCTCAAGATCACGCAAGGCTCGTGATGAGGTTGAATATTCCCCCGTTTCTTCCTCCATCCTGAAATAGCTCTCACATGTTCCTTGTGCAAAATGGCTCCTTGTCCTTTCCTTCCTTTCTCATTCTTTCTTTTCTTTTTTTTTAAAAAAGATGGGCATCAATAAGATGCGCCGGACATATTTCAATGCTGTGTTACGATGGTTATGAATTTTGTGCATCACCACCACAATAGGGTGTAGTCATCCCAGCCTAAGTCTCAGATGACCCTAGAGTGCCACAAGAAGAGCTGCAGTGTTCCTTGAAACATTATGCCATGATCATGCAAGATGCATCCACATTTACTACTCTCCAGAATAGAGATGCCCTATGTAGTAGTATTGGTCATTCTTCTTTCTGCCACTCTACGAGGAGCAACAGCAGAGGGATCTGCCTAATACATGGCCAGACCGTTGGTCCATCTAGCTCAGTGTTGTGCACATTGACTGGAAGTGGCTTTTCAGGGACTCAGACAAGTGTCTTTCCCATCTCAGCCCAATCTAGATATGCAAAGGATTGAATCTAGGACCTTCTGTATTGAAATCATGTGCTGAACCACTGAGCATCATGATGGAGGAAGGATTCACTGGATGCAACATACACTATGAGGGGCTCCTCATTCAAAGATCCACACATTGCACATCTCAACAGCTGTATGTTCATCTTAAAATGTGAAGAACACACACATTGCCACTGAAATTGTTTTCCTCTTTTGCCACAATTCCCACCTTTATTTATTTATTTTACTTCTGTTGTTATTACTCTGCAACACACAATATCAATAGACAATGCTACATTAATGTTTCCCATACCATGGAACAGGACTTTCCTGGATTAAAAATGGAATGCCTTTTCTAAGGTGGGATGACTCATCTAATTAAAATGCCTCTTCTAATTAAAATTGGAACGCTTCTTCTAATTAAAATTGGAATGCCTCTTCTAATTAAAATTGGAATGCCTCTTCTAATTGGAATGCATTTTCTATGGTGATGCCTGCTGTGACTCATGAGTTGGTCATCTAAAAACAAGTGGTTGGATTCAGATTTATGCTAGATCAACTGTGCTCATGAAAGTGGACTTCTATATTCCCTTCCAAAGTCAGTGCCCTCGCAGGAGTCAAGAATGGGGTGTGATGTGTGGGGGTGAGGAGGATGTCCCCAAAACTGGGCAGAGGGACCTTCTGTGACTGGAGCCCTTCCTCTTGTAAAATGTCCCTTCCTTTTGTAGAAGGCAGAACTTGGATCCAACCCGAAAGAAGGATGTTTGCTTTTCCTTTAAAACCAATTGTTATTTCCATATGCAAACCTATGAATCCATTAATCAGTTCATTAATCAACTTAATCTCATACAATTTATCAGCCTAGTATAGATGGGAAAATAAGCAGGAGGTGTGTGGGTTTGGGGGTCAGCAGCAATTGCTAACATTCTCCAAACATCACCTTGAAGCATAGCTCACTTAATTTCCTGTGTTTGATTGCACTCTCTTTTTTTTTATTTCATTTGAACAGGGAAATGCACTTAAAAAAAAAAGTGCACCCAAACTCACAATTCCCCCTGCTCCCATGGAATAAAGCACGAATATATACTTTTTAAATGTGCATTTTCAAAAATGGAAATTTCTTTTAATGCATGTTTGGGAATCTGCAAACGTTTTTGGAGAACATGTTCTCCTTGGGCTAGTGAAGAGGACACAAGGTCATCCTAAGGGGTCCTTCTCCATGAGCCCCTGCCAAAGGAAGTGAGGCAGGTGGCTACCAGGAGGAGGCCCTTCTCTGCTGTGGCACCAGGCTGTGGAATGAGCTCCCTAAGGAGGTTCACCTGGCATTTACCTTATATTCTTTCAGACACCTTTTTATTCTCACAGTATTTTAAAAGTCTATAATTTAATTTTAATTTGGCTGTTTTAAATTTCTATTTTAAATTTGTATTTCTGCACTGTTGCTGATTTTATATTGTATATTATGGTTTTATACTGTTGCTTTATACTTTGAATGAACTTAATTTTTGTGAACTAGCCAGAGAGCTTCGGCTATTGGGCGGTATAGAAATGCAATAAATATATAAATAAATAAACAAACTAATTCGTGAGCATAAATGAAATCATTATACATCCCCACAACTGAGATTGTGTGTACATCCCCACAAACTTCATTGTGTGTGGCTCCCACCTGATTCATTTGTAACCGCTTAAAATTTGGATAGCCTGGGCGTAAGTATTCCAACGTACATTTTGCTTTTTTTTTTTTTCACCAGGAAAATAATCTCAAAAGAAGTGATTGACTTCCTCTAGCAACCAGAATCAACACCATTTTCATGGCCTGGTGCCTCCTTAGTGTTCTAGAGTGCTGTCTTGTCAGGGAAATTCACTCTTATTTGCTGTACGATTGCATTCACTTTGGGAACTAATGTCTTGTATTCAAGTCAGTGAGCAGCCGTCTTGCATCACATCTAGTGGCAAGTTGATTTAGGCATTCTGCCCCTCCCCCTATAGATCTGTACATATGTCACCTTTGGGCAAACGATGAGCTAATAGAATTGAAATTAATGTAATTGGCAGAAGGTCAGCCGGGGAGCCTTGTGTGTGTAGGCCTTCCTGAGAAGCCTGACTTGATTCCTGTTCGCATATTGCTTGATTAGTATGCAGGTAAGGTTATTGTGCCTCAACAGAATAATTGGATCATTCAAATATCTCCAAGCCCTGGTGTATCTACAAAGCCCGAACACTGATTAGATCCTGCCTGTTCATCTCAGCAAGCCTTGAAATCCTTCCCACTGTGAAAAACTAATTTTCAGTGGGAATTTATTAAATAAGTAATCTGCATGCCACTTTACCTTGTAAGCATTACTGGTGGAATACAAAGATTTCCCTTGACTTTGATGTATGCACTTCATGGACGCTTTTTATATCATTGTTTTCTAGCATGTTTTGCAATTTGGCGGCGCAGAAAAGAAATCCCTTTCTTTCCAGTGGATCCTGAGCGGCGAGTCGTTCAGGTTTTGTCATCAAGAAACAGGGTCATTGATATGGGCAGGGGGAGATTTGGAAAAGCGTGTGCTATGTACCAAAAGGGAAACAATTAAATAAAACATGTGACATATCTCACTGTGGGGGAAGGGAAGGAAGCAAGACAAGCACAAAATAAGAGTTTGAAATGTCTGGGTATTCCCCCCCCCCTTGCATATTGTTGAGTTTTAGTTTGCTCTTTCTGTTTAATAATGAGTGGTTCCTGTTGCACACTGATGGTGGAAGCCTTTGCCTGCTTGTTTGTTTGTTTTAAATGCATTTGAGGGTTATCAATAGAATGACATCCTAAAAACTAATTTATTTGTAGAGCTAGTACATGCCAACCATCCAGTGAAGGGTTGTGGGAGGTGTGCAGTTGTTGTTGTAAAACTGAGGAGTGCTGAAAACTGCAACGGTGTTCCACTTGTGGTTTTCATTATTCCTCAGTGGTCTCCAGACCAAGTCATGCCTTAGTTACTCAAGGATTTCATTCACTGGACTTCAAAGAGAACCAACTTGATCCACACTTCCTGGACTAATGTGTAGGTTGGAATTCAGATTTTGCACTTCTCTGAATTTCGTGATGTGCTTCTCAGCTCAGGGACATAAAAACCCAAAGGTGTGTAAAAATGCTTATTTTAGGACCGAGGATAGCACATTTAGAAATGCAGATTTTGTTTATTTATACATTTAAAATATGCAGCTTACAGCAATAACATTCATAGAATAAAGATGATGTGGCAAAAAAATTCATAAAAATGTTGTCTCTCAAAACCTCCAACACAATCAAAGCTGCCACTCAGAAAAGACAGATAAAAGATAATCAGGTGAGGCCAAAAATAAGCCAGTAAGATGTCAGGACCTTCGTAAAAGCCTGCAAAGATAGGGTCCGATGGACCTCCGATGGCAGTACATTTTAGAGGTGTGGGGCCACTGTATAAAAGCCCCTCTCTCATGCACTTGCCCATCTATCTCATGAGAAAATACATTTGAACATGTGTTTAAATGGGGATTTTGTGCAGATTCTTTTCTTTCTTGTAAAAGGAAAGAAAGAGCAGAATATTATGGATGGAACAGACTTATGGTGATCACCAAATAGGCAACATGGGGTGGTGAGGAAAGACAGGCAGTGCAGAGTTTTTAAATTGATTTCAAGATATATTTATCCTGGTTTTTATATATATATATATATATATATATATATATATATATATATGTTGGAAGGGAACACAGGATCAACTAGTCCAACCCTCTGCAATGAGCAGGAAAACCAATTAAACCATCCATGAGAGGTGGCTGTCCAGCCTCTCCTTAAAAACCTCCAGAGATGGAGAACCCACAACCTTTGTAGGTAGACTGTTCCACTGTTGTACAGATTTCTGCATCCTTGAAAATAGCTCTTCTTCACCATCTTCCCTGTGGCATCTTTTTACGTTCCTGAACACTGCTCACTTCTCTCCCCTCTGTTACCTTTTCTCCAGACTGAACATCCCAAGTTCCTTCAGCCTGTCCTCCTAAGACACATTCTCAAGTCCCTCTATCCTCTTCCTTGCCCTCCTCTGAACCTATTCTAACCTGTCAATGTCCTTCTGGAAATGTAGTGCCCAGAATTATACACAATACTCCAGGTATGGTCTCACTAGTGATGAGTAGAGAGGAATAAGGACTGCATGTGTCTTTGATACTATTATTATTATTTATTTATTTATTTATTTATTTATTTATTTATATAGCGCCATCAATGTACATGGTGCTGTACAGAGTAAAACAATAAAATAGCAAGACCCTGCCACATAGGCTTACATTCTAATAAAATCATAATAAAACAATAAGAAGGGGAAGAGAATGCACCAAACAGGCACAGGGTAGAGTAAAACTAACAGTATAAAAGTCGGAACAAAATCCAGTTTTAAAAGCTCTAGGAAAAAGAAAAGTTTTTAGCTGAGCTTTAAAAGCTGTGATTGAACTTGTAGTTCTCAAATGTTCTGGAAGAGCGTTCCAGGCGTAAGAGGCAGCAGAAGAAAATGGACGAAGCCGAGCAAGGGAAGTGGAGACCCTTGGGCAGGTGAGAAACATGGCATCAGAGGAGCGAAGAGCACGAGCGGGGCAATAGTGTGAGATGAGAGAGGAAAGATAGGAAGGAGCTAGACAGTGAAAAGCTTTGTAGGTCAACAGGAGAAGTTTATATTGGATTCTGAAGTGAATTGGAAGCCAATGAAGAGATTTTAGAAGTGGAGTTACATGGTCAGAGCGGCGAGCCAAGAAGATGATCTTAGCAGCAGATACAATGCTTCTTCTAATGCAGCCCAAGATATATCAGCACCATTAAACTGCAATCACATCCACTAAATAAGAAGTATCCACCTGTGATGATTGAAGCTATTCAACTTATTTTTTCCAGTTCAGCAATGCTTAATAAAGCCACATGAGAGGTAGCTTCTGTGCAGCTTTAATTTCAGATCATAGGGCTTAGATTCATACTTATTCATACCAAAGATAGACCAATTTAACATAAGGAACTAACTTAGGTCCCATGGATTTCACTAGGTCTATCCTAAGTATGAATAAGTCTGGATCTAATCCATAAGGTCTTACAGAAGCTTCCTCTCTCATGGTTTGTCAACTGCCATTGAACCAAAATAACATGTAAACTAGTGAAAACATTGTCTATCATGTAGCATCTATCACCATTCATTCAGCCTAGTATACATCATAGGTTTCTTGTGAGGATCAAAAGGGGAATACTTCTCTGAGCTCCATGCAGGAAGGGTGGGATGAACATGTAGAAATAGATAATTGGTCCATCTAGCTGTGTATTCTGGCTGGCAGTGTCTTTCCAGGTCGCATGTTTCCAGCCTTGTTTCCAGAGTTCCTTTCAACTGAAGATTGAACCTGGCACATGAACTATGAAGAAGGTGTCCCCCGCTTTTTTTTAAGAAATTGAGATGTCTATTTATATCTGAGCCTAATAAGCTCCATAATACCATATATTAACATTTGGCAGATGTCAGCAAACTAGAGAAGAAAACAACAACACTACAACTCACTGTGCTTCAGTAGTTGTTGTGGTTTTGTATTTCAAGATGGCTTCCTGGAGGGGAAGGCTATATGGCTACTAGCCCTGATGGTTATTTGTGAATAGAGAAGGAAGCATGAATAAAGACACAGATACTAGAGATTGGGATAAACTAGGACCTCTTTATTCACCCCTCTCTGGATCTGCATGTGAAAGTGTGGGAATCTATTAGATCCTTTCTTCAGGCACCTATCCTGGCTTTATGGGCAAGCCACTCTCCAAAGGCAGAAGTCAGGTAAACCCGGCCCCTCTGTTATTATTATTATTTATTTATTTATTTATATAGCACCATCAATGTACATGGTGCTGTACAGATTACACAGTAAATAGCAAGACCCTGCCGCATAGGCTTACAATCTAATAAAGTTGTAGTAAACAATAAGGAGGGAAGGAGAATGCAAACAGGCACAGGGAAGTGTAAACAGGCACCAGGTAGGGTGAAGCTAACAGTATAGAGTCAGAACAAACTCAATATTTAAAAGCTATAGGGAAAAGAAAAGTTTTTAGCTGAGTTTTAAAAGCTGCGATTGAACTTGTAGTTCTCAAATGTTCTGGGAGAGCGTTCCAGGCGTAAGGGGCAGCAGAAGAAAAAGGACGAAGCCGAGTAAGGGAAGTGGAGGTCCTTGGGCAGGCGAGAAGCATGGCATCAGAGGAGCGGAGAGCACGAGCGGGGCGATAGTGTGAGATGAGAGAGGAGAGATAGGCAGGAGCTAGACTGTGAAAAGCTTTGAAGGTCAACAGGAGAAGTTTATATTGGATTCTGGAGTGAATTGGAAGCCAATGAAGAGATTTCAGAAGTGGAGTGACATGGTCAGAGCGGCGGGCCAAGAAGATGATCTTAGCGGCAGAGTGGTGGACAGAGACCGGGGACTGATGTGAGACGAGGGAAGGCCAGAGAGAAGAAGGTTGCAGTAGTCCAACCGAGAGATAACCAGTGCGTGAACGAGAGTCTTGGCAGAAGAGACAGTCAAAAATGGGCAATATTATACCTCTCTTATGGGACACTTTGAAAGTGTGGGGAGACTGGCCTGTGTCATCCCCACTCAGTGCTGCAGAGCTCTGAGTAGATGAGACAGGAGGGTCCCCAAAGGCAAACCATATCCCGACACAAGAGCTGCAAAGCCTCCGAGGAGCAGGACTGTAAACCTATTCTGGGTTTTAATCAGAAGAAGCCAGAACTCCAAGGGAGCTATCCAAGGGAGCTTAATTGCAGTGTCCCCACCCCAAATAGATTCAGCACCTTGGATAGTTCCTTTAGAATTGCAGTTGATTTTGAGCCAAGCCTCTTGTCCCCAATACTAAAAGCTGGCTGGCAGCTTTATACCATTTTTTTAAAAGGGGCAAACTTGTATAATGGGTTGGAGTTGAGGGATCACACATATATCACCTCCATGCATATACTCCTAGCTGCACCGGAGAGAATAAGACTTTCAAAGGAGGAGCACTTTGTTACTGGAAACAGGCTTTTAGAAACTCCCCCCGCCAAAATATCGCCTTACCCTTCTGATGTCATACACACAGAAACAGACCTGAGGACATTGAGAACATCTGAGGGCAGGTGTCTAGCATGATAACCAAATCAGTACAGATAAATTGCCATTATTTCTCATTTGCTTGGCAGGGTTTTGAAGTCAATGCGGTAATTTAAATACATCCCCTGAATTTTTATTTTAAAAATACACAGATTCTTTTTCCTTTTAGAAAAAAAAATGAAATGGGAGCAGTAGGGCTGAAATGATGCCTAATTTAAATTCTAATCATTGAACAATTATGAGCAAGCATAACTATATTAATAATAAAAATAATAATATAATTTAGTTTATTGATGGGACTGTTCTTGATGGTTATGATCCAACTCTAGGTGGGCATGACTTAGGATGCAATGCTCAGTGTATATTTACTAGAAAGTAAGCCCAACTGAATACAGTGAGAATTACTCCTGAGTAAACATGGATAGGTTGTACTGCATGTCTTGAGGACTTAATGTTAGGTTGTTTCACTGTTTAAAACTTGTTTCACTGTTTAAAACTCTTACTATCCCTGGTGCATGATAATGCAGTAGAAAGTAATTCCTGAGCACACATAAGTGTGCTCAGGAATCCACTCTAACACTGCAGTCCTACACCATCTACTCAGAAGTAAGTCCCATTGAGTTCAATAGGATTTCCCTCTAGGTAAACAAGTGTAGAATTTCATCCTTAGTAATGACTCATTTTCCTTGATCTTTTTTTAGCTCTTTTTTTTTTTAGTAGACAGGAAATTTATGTTTATCTGAAAAAGATTTCTTTTTAGTTTACTTTTTTATTTTTTATTTATTTTTTTTATTTTTTATTTTTTGGCAAAATGTTCACATTGTATAATTTATGTTTGCAAATTAGAACACAAATCCATTTCTCTGCACTTGTTTCCCTGGAAATTAGAAAACAGATTCATTAAGACAAACAACATTGAAACCCTTGGATACTTTTGCATCACACACACACACACACACACACACACACATATATATATTTTCAAGGAAACCTTTTCTCCTGATATTCTACATACATAAAAAGCAGCTGGGCTAAATTATTCACTGCAACTTATTTGCTCAGTGTGAGCAATTTATTAATATTTGTCAAAAGCTGCTTAAACAGAAAATGGAACACGTCTTTGTATTAATCATATCAAGTGCTATTATTACTAGTTTATAACATGTCAAAATGATGCTTTGCACTTGCTGGGCAGAATGCAGATAATAAGCGTGATTACCAGTTCGGTCTTAAAGGACCATCCTAATGTCTTCTGAAACAGAGGGGAGGGGGATTTTGGTATGGTTTTGCGAGTGAAGTCGCCAAGACGATAAAGAGATGACATAACAATATAGATTGAAAATTGGGGCACATTTGTTAAATTTGATCTGCAAAGGGGGATCCCTGGGCAGCTACTCCACTATGCTACTCCACTACAAAATTATGCATGGTGTGGAGAATGTGGACAGGGAGACATTTTTCTCCCTCTCTCAAAATACTAGAGCCTGGGGTCATCCCATGAAACTGATTGGTGGGAGATCCAGGACAAATAAACGGAAGTACTTCTTCACACAGCACAGAGTTAAACTATGGAACTCACTACCACAAGATGTAGTGATGGCCACCAATCTGGATGGCTTCAAAAGGGGGTTGGATAAATTCCTGGAGGCGAAGGCTATCAGTACCTACTAGCCCTGATGGTTGTGTGCTACCTCCCGTATTCGAGGCAGTAAGCCTGTGTGCATCAGTTGCTGGGGAACATGGGTGGGAGGGTACTGTTGCACCATGTCCTGCTTTGTTGGTCTCTGGCTGGCAGCTGGTTGGCCACTGTGTGAACAGAGTGCTGGACTAGATGGACCCTTGGTCTGATCCAGCAGGGCTCTTCTGATGTTCTTATGCTGGCACTGACCAGTCAATGTAATCAGGCATCCTTTGCCTGTTGGATGTCAATTATGGAATTGTCACTCATCAGGATTTCCTCATTTGAGGAAAGGGGAAGCCTCCCCTGTCGCATCCCCCTGGGCCGCAAAACACCAGGTGTGTGAGGTGAGATAGCCCCACAGGCAATCCTTATCCCCCACACTGGGACCGCAAATCCTTTGCAAACCCTCAGGCATCACCAGTCACCACCAATGCTGCCTCGGAATGATCACCATCCCAATCCAGACAAACACAGCCCACCCAAACCAGCCTACCTAGGAGAATGTGACCAACTGAAGCTAAAGAAAACCTACCAAATCAACATAAGACACTCCCAGTTTGAACCAGGCAAAAAGACGCACAGCAAAGCCAGTCAGGCTGTGTGCCAAAAATTCCTGCTCAGCCCTCAAAAGAGTGACATTTGCGTACAGGGAAGGACGGTTACCACATGTTTGGTAACTCAGGGAACCTTGCCAAAGCCTAAACAAGTTGGCAGGGTGGGAAAAAATCCTGGCACAACAAGTCCCATGGTGGTACTTTGGCTGAGGGAACTCCCTGCCACCTGAGTCTGCAGAGAAAAAGTCCAATAATAAAAATCAACCCCAGTCTACCCTTACACTGTGCAGTTGATAACACACATCCTCATCCATCACCACATCTGATGACAGTAAAGTCCATACACCCATGCAATTGCTATGACATGAAAGAGAGAGCTAGAGTAAAGCCATTACCCCTCCAACATATTCCCATTCCTGATGTCTTCCATGTGTTGGGACTGAAAATCCACTGGGCAGAACCTTTTGTTACCTAGGGATGAGAAGGCTTGGGGGGGGGAAACAGGGGGGGATGAAAAACATGGTGTGTGCATCTTTCACATTTTTTATTTTTTATTATTGCATTTATATTCTGCCTTTTTTCCTCCAATGAACCCAAGGTGGCCCAAAATCACCCAGTGGGTTTCCATGGCTGAGTGAGGACTAGAACCTAGGTCTCCCAACTCCCAGTCCAACACCATAGCCACTACACCACACTGTCCAAAATGCCTAGAAAAAGTGAGAAAAAATGTGGTGGGATTCTGAATGTTTCTGCCCCCCCTCCTCCTGTGTACACACACACACACACACACACACACACACACACACACACACACACACACACTCTTTCACAGTTTGGAACATCAGGCTTCCAAACCATTGCAGGAGCTGATTTAAGTTTAAAACAATTCTGCTCTGCAGAACATCCAACTCCCTACATGTTGGGGTGGGGAGAATTGTGGACCAACGCTTCATCCCTACATGTCCTGGTAATTGCTGGGTGGCTTTGACTGAATATGGTTATTGTGTGAAGAAATTTTTTATTTTGTTTTCCCTGAATCTAATGCCATTTAGTTTCATAGGGTACCCCCAAAACAATTCTGGCATTATGGGAATGGTAGGGTTAAATTTGCTCTATACACTTTCTCAATCCAGTGTTGGCTCATTTCAAAATATCCCCTTTCCTGAAAAGACAAATAAAAATAAAATTTAGCTTTAGGGATGGAGAAGTGGAAGAGCGTAATTTATCTGAGAGGTGATAAAGGGCCAACTTGCCAAATAGAGACACTGTGAAATTTTTCAAATTCTGAGTCATCATCTTCAATGGACACAGTTGACCTGGGTCATTTCCAGATTAGCCAGAAGGAAGCACAGCTGAGATTGCATTGCTTTTCCTAGACGTTCACAGGAATAAGCACTCGGGACTGTGATACAGCAGAATGTTGAGTAAAAAAATGCTCTCTAGCATCCCAGGGAACATCCCAAGCTGGTTCAAAATAAACTGGTTCATTTTGTTTAAGGAAACCTTGAAAATGAAACCATCACTCTTCAGTCTGTATTTCTGGAGATAATTATTATTGTTGTTTCAAAAGAGAAAGAGGTGAGGGGAGAGAAAATCATATTTGTGTCAAGTGAATTACGCTCAAAAGGTCAGGCCTGATCATTTATGTTCAATCAGGATTCCAAATCTCCTGCCAAATCATTCTTTTCAGTGGAGAGTTTTAAAGATCACCATAGATGAGGCATTGAGAATGACGAAGTGGAAATTCTAAAAGGAAGTGGCAGATATTCATGGGTCAGTCTCTCTCACAGTCTCCAATTAATCAGAGAGGTAAGTGAACAAAAAAGTATGAGAGGAGTTAATTTTTCATAATTTCTATACGTTTCTTGTAAAGTCACAACATTAAAAAGGGAGATAGACTTCGTTTCTTGGTATCTCGGCCAGAGTGAAACCATTATTACACCTGAACTGGATACTGAGGTTAGTTTACACTGTAGTTTACTGAAACAAGCCAGGATTAGGAACCACAGTTTAATCCTGACTTGTTTAAATCAACCATCATTTCACTTCAACCAGAGGCGGGCCTGATTCAGATGTAATGACCAACCATGGTTAATTAAACAAGGCAAAATAGCTACTCTGTATAGTTCAAGTATATATAAAAACTATATGGTATTACATTAAAACATATATAGAAGCGATAAAGAATTAAGAGACAATGAAAAACCAAATGCGTTTCGACCATGCAAGGTCTTTTTCAGTGGACTAATAAAATATACGTATACAAAAACTGTAGAGAGTTATTTATGAATTGTCATAGCCACTTCACACTCTAGTCTGTTTTTCTTTTAAAGGCTCAACATGGCTCTAGCTGTTATCAAGCTTATGGCTTTTGGAGAAGCCGTCTTGTCCCAACTGATGGGGTGGTTTGAACAACACGCTGGAAAACTGCCACATTTTGTACTGGACTCGCTACATAAAGAAAACAGCTCCTTGCCATCCAAAAACTACCCCATCAGTTGGAACAAGAGGGCTTCTTCAAAAGCCATAAACTTGATAACAGCTAGAGCCATATTGAGCCTTTAAAAGACAAACAGACTAGTGTGTGAAGTGGCTATGACAATTCAAAAATAACTCTCTATACACTTTATGTATATGTATATTTTATTAGACCACTGGAAAAGACCTTGCATGGTCGAAACGCATTTGGTTTTTCATTGTCTCTTTGTTCTTTATCGCTTCTATTTATGTTTTAATGGAATATAGTTTTTATATATACTTGAACTATACAGAGTAGCTATTTTGCTCAGTATATTAAAGGTTTTTTATATACTTCAGTTATCTTCCTATTACATGTGACTATTGACAGGGATACGGTCACCAGTACATCTACCCCTTTCTCCCATCTCATCATCTTAATGGTAAGGGGTCAAGATGAGAGTTTTAACTTATAATTAAACAAGGCAACAGATGCTTTTAAGATTCCTCCGCCATCACACCCTGAAAGAAAAGTGGTCTGTGCTCAAGGTTCAAGCAGAGTGATTCACAGAGTGCTAAGCTACAGTGTAGTGTTACGTCTGAACCATGCCACTGCATCATTGCATGCAACAAAGACAAGGGGCATAGCTAGATGGGGCGATATCCCGGTGATTGTCCCGGGATCGTCCCTGTGCGTCCACATGATGCACAGGGCAACCTGGGAGCAGGGAGGGGTGATCCCTCCCTTGGCCTGGGATATCGCCCTGTCAATAAATTCAGATTTTCCCATAGTCTCAGGATGATCCCGAGACCGTGGAACATGTGGCCCACCGTCCCACTTTCATCCCGACTCCTCCCGAGTAACCGTGAGGACCCGGGCACAGGGCCTCAGGAGCTCTGTGCCCATCAGGGGGGAGGGAGTGGGAGGTGGTTTTTTTAAAATAAATAAAAATAAACCCACATTTTGCACAGGAGCGCTCCTGCACTCATCTCCAATTGAAAAACAAAATGAAATGGTGGCCGAAGCGTCCTCTTCCTCCTGGGACGTCACACGCTACGTATAGACAAGGGGGACGATCTCGCATTCATAAAATCATGAGATCATACCTCTCCAACCCCCTCGTCTAGCCATGCCCAAGGCTGATATCCTTCAGAAAGGAAAGGTATACTGAACATTCATGAGTCCCCAATCCTTGATCAGTAGTATTTTGTTATTACCATGTCCCAAATATTAGATAAATAGATGGTTGTTCAGCTTCTCCTGAATAACAAACCAAAAACCAGCCACTACAGTGAGGCCGCTTCAAGTTCTTTGCTCAGTAACACATTTTCCTCCTTGAAATGATTCAGCAGAAGGTCCCTCTAATAATGCTATGAGTGGAAGCTATTTCATTTCCAAAAATGGGCTCTGTAGTCATAAATCATTTTCTTAAGCATGCCACAGTTTCATCATGGAGGGATCTTCAGGGACTGTAGGCAAGGCTCTCTCTTTTTGTGTGTGAGAGAGACAACATTTATAATAGAATTCAATGTTCTTGGAAGCTGACAACCTCCGAAATTGACTTCATGTAGTCAGCCAGACGATGAGACATTATAATAGACGGGGAACATCATTAACATCATTATCTACAATGTGGCCTCAGAACAGCTATTCGCTCCTTTTCACTCATTCTTTCCCACATTGCTGAATATTTGCAGCTGTTCACAAGTGACTTGTGCATTTTGCCCTGGTGGTGGCTAGTGCCCTATGTAGTTGTGTTTCTGGTCTACTCTTGACGGGTCAGAATAGGTTGGTAGATATATTAAAGTTCAGGCCACAGGAGTAGGGATGTATGAAAATTTCATTTGAGCTCACAAATCCTTGAAAAAATGCCCCGTTCACAATCCCAAGAGGGATCACGAATGAGAGCATTTTTCCTCTGAAAATGCTGGTAAACTCTCAATTCGCATTTGCAAAATGTATACTTGAACAACTTTCTCAAAATGTGCACAACTTTCTCAAAATGTGCAATTTTCACAAAATGCACAACTTTCTCTAAATTGCAAATTTTGAGAAGGCACAACTTTCAGAAAATACACAACTTTCTCAGACTCTGCAACTTTTAAATCACCTTCATTTCAGTCTATGAGAAAAGTTCTGCAAAGTTTGGCTGCTTTTTTTTTCATAACTTTGATGTTCGATAGCTGTTCACTTTGCGTGATTTTTCTGTTCACATGAAAGTAACAGCCGTCACGAACACGAGGACAAATCAAAGGCAGACAAGCAGCAAACTGATGTTTGCAGAATCTTGGTAGGGCTCAATCTTCACTCTTTGCACATCCTTAGTAGCTCAACCACTCTGTGCCACACTACTCTTGTGGGAAATACAGAATAATTCTTTCATCAGAGAGGGACATGTCCCCAGTCGTTCAGGCAGTCTTCAAAAGAGGACAGCCATCTAGTCAAGCTCAGGAAACGAAACACAATGTGAGTGTAGATCAGCATTGTCACTGAGAATTAGAGATGTCAGAAGAACATTTTCATGCATGGAGTTTGGCGAGATTTTGCAAGCTCATTCCCCCATAGTCTCCCTTCTGACATCTGCTAGCCTGGCTCGGTCCACAGCGACTTGTGCCTGGTGGCAGATTTTCTGCCACCACGGGTATCCTTCCCAACACTGGCAGAGAGAGGGAGTGGGTTGTGCATGGCAGTGGTGGTGGTGGCAGTCCCCGCCACTGCGCACACCCTTCCCACTTTCCCTGCCGATGCCAACACCTGCAGTGAGAGCAGGAGGATTGTGCACAGTGGCGGCAGGCAGGAACTTTTCTTTCTTTCTCTAATCCCAAATGTGTGTAATTTACAGTTTATAGAAGGGAAAGAATACCAAGTTCCTGGATTTTGGATGTGGACCCTTGGCTCAGCTCACAAGTTCAAGCCAAGCCAGGGGCAGCACGGAAAATCGATGGGCCCTAAAAGGGCCATATTCCCATGTGGTGGACAGCCCCACCCTCAGATCTACTCCAAGCAGGATAGAACACTTTGAAGTTGGAATGTGTCATGGGCCCCAACAGTTGTCAGTGCACTTCAATGCTGTTATGAAGTAGTAGTGTAGTTCCATCCAATGATTACATTCAGAGCCTGGAACTGTGCAACTGGATCACGGTGAGAATCCTATGTATACTTACCTGGGAATCAGGCCCATTGAACTCAACGGGTCTTAATTCTGAGTAAACAAGCACAGGTTTGCATTGTAAAATCTACCGTTTTTCTGTTGTTCCGTATTTATCTGAAAGCTGAGAAGCATGTACCTTTGAGCATGAAAAATCAGCTTGACCTTTAACAAAAACTGATACATATTTTTTTCCAGCATGTAGATACTGTGGCATTTTAGCAAAGCAAAGGATAAACTTTACAATGTAATCTGTGGATTGTACAGGGGCATAGATTTTGTTACCTGCAAATCTACAAGTAGTATGAGAAACACTGTATTGAAAAAACGTTCTGTGTCAAATGGAAATGGAGATCTTTTGTTTGTTTGCCTGCTAAGAAGGCATGATGGTCACTTGATGTATTATGAGCTTGCTGGAGATACTTGCTTAATGGCATTTGGGGATTAGGAGGCGTTTCTAAGCTGAGACACACTTCATAAAGCTAAACTGAGACACACATCATAACATACACTAGGGATGGAAGGGCCCACTTCTGTCTATGGCCTAATCTACACCATGCAGGATATTCCACTATGAAAGTGGTATGAAAGATAGATAGATATATCTTATGTTTGGGAGCCATGTAGTTCGGGAGGGCAGCATCTGGGGCCAGAAGGCAGAATATAACCATTTTAACAATCAATAAATTGAATAAATAACAATGGCCACTTACAACAGGTATCTGCACGCACTGGGCGTACACATTTTTTTTTTTTAGATCAACTTGTGAATTTTTGTGAACCACCCAGAGAGCTTCGGCTATTGGGAGGTATAGAAATACAATCAATCAATAAATAAAACTTTGCGGCCAATTGATCTAGATGCTGAGGGTTTGGGTCCAAACTATGGACAATTCTGCTTTCATGGGAGGCCGTAGCTGGGATGGGTGAATCCGTAAAAGTAGAACTTGCAGATGTTCTCTGAAGTCCATCTCAAAGGCCGTTCTGACTTGAGTCCACAACAAATCAGAAGCTTTCCTCTCTCTCTCTCTTCTTTTTCTTATTGTTTTGCATGGAAATCCGTCCATCCTTCGGTGCATTTTTTCCAAACGTACACATGAATTATGCACATTCTTTAAACATTTGTATTCTTCTCCCATTGATGAAAGCATATTTTTGCACAATTTTCAAATGTAAGCATTTCTTCCTGCATATTTTTAAATGTGCGCATGCCATCAAACACATTTGTTTTGGTCTGAGAATCACATCGCAAACCTGGAAACGCACAGGCCTCAACCACGGATTGCATCTGAGTCTGTGGCCATAGCTAGACGGGGCTTTATCCTGGGGTGATCCCCGGGATCAGCCCTGTGCATCCACATGATGCACAGGGGATCCTGGAATCAAGGAGGGATGATCCCTCCCTTGCCCCGAGATCTCGCCCTCCCCTTTGGCCCCGGTTTTTCTGCAGTCCCGGGCTGAGCCCGAGACCGCGGAACATGTGGCCAGGTGCTGCAGGTTGACCAGGCTCCATTCGATTCCTCGCGAGGTGCCAAGCACTGCGCCCATTGGGGGAAGCGGGGAAACTAATTTAAATTTTAAAAACCACTTACCTTATGCGCACGAGCGTTCGAGCGCTGCTGGCCCTTTAATAAATAAAAATGGTGGGCACAACACCTCTCCTTCTGAGATCATCGCGCCTCGCATGTAAACAGAGTAAGAATCTCACATTAAACACAACACGAGATCTTCCCTCCTCCATCGTGGGCTAACAGGTGGGTCTAGCTAAGGCCTGTGTTCTGTCTGGAATGTGCAAGATGGGTAAAATCCTGATCAAAAACCAAACTGGAACTAATTTTTCATACATCCCTAGCTATAGCTCAGTGGTAGGATACATATATAAGATGCAAATGTTCTTGGTGTTGATATTACCAGTTAAACAAATCTCCAGCAGCAAGACTAGGGAATAATAATAATAATAATAATAATTATAATGTTAAAGCAATTTCAAATAGCTGAAAACAACTTAAAATGCAAAGATCCAGTTAAACAGCTAAATTAAGAAGCCCCATCATATGGCATTAAATGCCAGGAGTTAAGGAAATCTTGAAACACCTCCTCCAGATCTTGGGGAGCCACTGAAAGTCAGAGTAATGCATAAAATAGCAGATGGAATGGTGGTCTGACTTCAGTGTAATAGAGAAATCACATGCCAATCAGTAAAAAAAAAAAAAAAACCACGGTTTCCCCCTTGGTATTTGGGACCACATTAAAATGCATTTTAGAAAAAATAAAAAAATCTATTTCATTTCAGGCATATTATATCCTTTTAGCAGCCATCTGTTAAAGCAGCTTTGTTGAAAGTATGGGGGAAAAACCAGATTCATGACTTTTCTCCACCTCTGTTCTATTAGGGCCAAAAGGTTTCCCATCTGCCGAGCGCACTGCAGGTTTCATGACTCAGAAATGCTGTCTGGAGGCTAAGCGGCGGCTGTACGTTTACTTAAAAGTAGCTTTCTGAAACATTTTACTGTGAAGGTGACTTTCCCAAAATGCAAACTGGTTGCTATCCTTTAAGAGAAATGGGAAGAGATGCATTTCCCCGTGGAGGAAATCCAGTCCTTTCAATATCCCTGCCCTTGCCTCCAATTGTAGAGTGACCATATGAAAAGGAGGACAGGGCTCCTGTGTCTTTAACAGTTGTATTGAAAAGGAAATTTCAGCCGGTGTCATTTGTATATATGGAGAACCTGGTGAAATTCCGTCTTCATCACAACAGTAAAAAGCTGCAGGAGCTATACTAGAGTGGCCAGATTTAAAAGAGGGCAGGGCACCTGCAGCTTTAACTGTTGTGATGAAGAGGAAATTTCACCAGATTCTCCATATATACAAATGCTGAAATACCCTTTTCAATACAACTGTTAAAGATACAGGAGCCCTGTCCTCCTTTTCATATGGTCACCCTAGCCATCATCACTGCTCAGGGTTGTCACTTCTCTGGGAATGCCTTGTGCAAACGCTTGCACACGAAATTGAATCTGGGGCATGAAGAAAAGGCTGTGTTCATGGCTATTATTTATTTATTTATTTAGCACCATCAATGTACATGGTGCTGCACATAGTAAAAGAATAAAACAGCAACACCCTGCCACATAGGCTTACATTCTAATAAAATCATAATAAAATAATAAGAGAAGGAAGAGAACGCACCAAATAGGAACAGGGGGCAATAAAACTACCAGTGTGAAAGTAAGAACAAAGCCAAGTTCTAAAAGCTGTAGGAAAAAAGAAAATTTTTCAATTGAGCTTTAAAAACAGTCATTGAACTCATGATCCGTAAATGCTCTGGAAGGGAATTCCAGGCATAAGGGGCAGCAAGAGAAAATGGACGAAGCTGAGCAAGAGAAGTAGAGACCCTTGAGAGGGTAAGAAACATGGCATTCGATGAGCAAAGAGCATGAGCAGGGCAATAGTGTGAGATGAGAGAAGAAAGATAGGAAGGAGCTAGACAGTGAAAAGCTTTGTAGGTTAACAGGAGAAGCTTATATTGGATTCTGAGGTGAATTGGAAGCCAATGACGAGATTTCAGAAGTGGAGTCACATGATCAGAATGATGAGCCAAGAAGATGAGCCAAGAAGGTGAATAGAAACCAACGAACTGATGTGAGAAGAAGGAAGGCCAGTCAGAAGAAGGTTACAGTAGTCTAGCCGAGAAATAACCAAAGCATGAACAAGAGTCTCGGCAGAAGAGTCAGACAAAAATGATCGGATCCTGGCAATATGATATAAGAAAAATGACAGGACTTAGCTACTGCCTCAATGTGAGTAATAAACGAGAGTGAGGCTATGATGACAGGTTACTGTGGAGGTTTGTTGCAGAGCTTGCAAAACTTCCTAGTCATAGCTAGAGTGCACTGCCCAAAAGTGGGGATAGGACTGTATAGACCAGGGGTGGGCAGGAAGTAGATGTCCAGATGCTTTAATCTTCACCTCTCACAATTCCTCATCATTGGCAACTCTGGCGGGGAGGTTTGGGTGTTGAAGTCCAAAACATGGAGATCTACCTTCTGCCAAACCATATTGCATTGGGCCTGGACTCCTAACAGTAGGTAGATGCATGGATCAGCAGCACATGGGGCGCAACTGAGGAGTGTAGAATGGTGCCCATTCCCACTTATACATTCCCACTTATTCCTGTCCGTCCAGCAGACGAATTGTCCAGCAAGAGCAGGATCCAGATTCCCTTTCCCCTCCTCATCCTTGAGACAGAAGAGCAGCTTATCAGCTGTCTTGATGATGATGATGAATTGGCATTGTGAGCCCCCCCCCCCCCGCAAAAAAAACCTATGGGGTTGTCCCCAAGCCAAGGACCGAGTACGGGGTTTGCATCCATCAATTGGAGGAGGAGGAGCAGCTGCTGCTGCTGTCCCATGCACCACCGCTCCACGCTCCACCGCGCATTGCCGCACACATGCCGCTGCATGTCCGTGTGTCCCTCCCTGTTTTTTCCCCCCACCTTACCTTGTGGGGCTTTTCCCACCAAGTTTTTCCTTTCCTAACCATAGTGTCTACATAACCACAGTTTAAACACACCCGACATGGCCCAGCGTGTTGTCTGGACAGGCCCATAAGTATATCCCATGCTGTTGCCATTTAGGTGCCATTTAGACTATTTATTTGTGCAGGCTTTGAGGGTATAGGCCAGTACTATATTTGTTTTTGTTTTTTATGGTGGTGATGGATTTATTGTGTTTTATGATCTATTACTGATTTTAGGGTTATGCCACCAGGTTGTTAATGTGGTCCACTGTGTTTCTTATGTTGCTACTTATGTTGCTCTTTGTGAAGAAGGGTGGGTTATAAATGAAATTCATCATCATCATCATCATCAACAACATCATAATCACCATCATCGTCTGAATGGGACTCGTGAGTGGTGCCACAGCAGAGGAGGCAACCCACTCTGGACTAAAACACCTGATTCTTAGAGTCCTGTACCTGAACACTCAAGAAAGCCTAAAAAGCCTAGAAAAAAGAAAAAGAAAAACTTGAGAAAACACTTGCAAGAATGTATAACAGCCAGAATCTTCCGGATTTGATGTTGCTCTTGTAATTACTTCAAGAGACAGCTGTCAGGGATGTTTTACAGTGGATTCCTGCATTGAACAGGGGGTTGGACTCGAGGGCCATATAGGCCCCTTCCAACTATTATTATTATTATTATTATTATTATTATTATTATTATTAATTTATTTATTTATTTATATAGCACCATCTATGTACATGGTGCTGTACAGAGTAAAACAGTAAATAGCAAGACCCTGCCGCATAGGCTTACAATCTAATAAAATCCTAGTAAAACAATAAGGAGGGGAAGAGAATGCAAACAGGTACAGGGTAGGGTAAGCAGGCACAGGGTAGGGTAAAACTAACAGTATAAAGTCTGCACAACATCAAGTTTTAAAAGCTTTAGGAAAAAGAAAAGTTTTTAGTTGAGCTTTAAAAGCTGCGATTGAACTTGTAGTTCTCAAATGTTCTCAAATGTTCTGGAAGAGCGTTCCAGGCATAAGGGGCAGCAGAAGAAAATGGACGGAGCCGAGCAAGGGAAGTAGAGGCCCTTGGGCAGGCGAGAAACATGGCATCAGAGGAGCGAAGAGCACGAGCGGGGCAATAGTGTGAGATGAGAGAGGAGAGATAGGAAGGAGCTAGACTGTGAAAAGCTTTGAAGGTTAACAGGAGAAGTTTATAGTGGATTCTGAAGTGAATTGGAAGCCAATGAAGAGATTTCAGAAACGGAGTAACATGGTCAGAGCAGCGAGCCAAGAAGATGATCTTTGCCGCGGAGTGGTGAACAGAAACCAACGGACTGATGTGAGAAGAAGGAAGGCCAGAGAGAAGAAGGTTGCAGTAGTCCAACCGTGAAATAACCAGTGCATGAACAAGCGTCTTGGCAGAAGAGACAGACAAAAATGATCGAATCCTGACAATATTATACAGTAAAAAATTACTCTTCTATGATTCTATAAGCTAGCTCTGTCCCAAACTTGCCTCAACATGCAAGTTTCAACAGAAGCTCATTATAGATGGACTGAGATGTGAAGATAATGAATGAGTTGTACATCGGTGTTTCTTGAATCATATCTTGCATCTAGAGCATCCTTTCCCTTGTCCGTGAAGCAAAACTAATGTGCAAGACCTTAATCGGCTTCTTGCCTGTGTGTCAGGAAACATCATGCCATGAAAGGAAGCTCTCCAATTTGAAATAAGTAGAAGGGAGCTCCTTATTTTGGCTTGATGGAGCCTTGTTAATTGTCTGAGATTCCCATCACAAAGGCTTGTGGGTGCCATTTTGGATTTACTCTTGAGAAATATCTTCCCATAGCTGTGTTTATGTAACCCCTTTGTTTTTCAGTTACAGAAATTCTATTGGAATGTAGACTCTGTTCAAATGAGCTTTTAAAAATATTGAAACAAAGTGGTTGAAAGGACTTGCAGCTTAGAATATATCCAAGGCAGTGAGTCAAAGTGAGTCCCAAGACACCTTTGAAAGTGTTTTAAAACTCCATTTTCAATTTCAAAAGCCTATTTAAGCATTATAAAAGGGGGGAATCACCTCTCAAACAATGGAAGGCTATCATTATAAGCAAAAGAAAGGGGAGAGTAAAGTAACTTCAAAAAGTAAAAGGTTCAGATATTATTTTCTAGACAGCTGTTGGTGGGGTTCCAAATGACACTGATACCATTGCAGGACCAATATGACATAAATACTGTCCTTGGCTTTCTGATGAGTCCTATCATATTTTAGTCATGATTAGGGGTGTGCACGGACCACCCACTCCGCTTCACTTTCAGATCCGCCATTTTCGGATCGGGCTGCTCTGCCCCGCCCCCACTCCGCCTGTGCCCACTCCGCTCCGCTCAGAGCTCCGGATCTGGATCGGAGCTCCGTTCCCCCCACATAGGGGAGGTTACCGGGCCCTTCCGCCATCGCCGCCCATACGGCGATGGCGGCAGAGCCCAGTAAGGGACCAAGGGAGGGGGGACCTTACCTGCCTCCGTCCGTGGTCCATCGCCGTCTTCAATTGAGCCCGCGGTTCCAATAGGAAGTCTGGGCCGCTTGGCCCAGACTTCCTGCTGGAACCACGGGCTCAATTGAAGACGCTGACGGACCGCGGATGGAGGCAGGTAAGGGAGAGGAGGGCAGGGGGGGTTACAGGGCCCTGCCGCCATCGCCGCCCATGCGGCGACGGCGGCAGAGCCCGGTAAGGGACCAAGGGAGAGGGGGACCTTACCTGCCTCCGTCCACGGTCCGTCGCCGTCTTCAATTGAGTCCGCGGTTCCACCAGGAAGTCTGGGCCGCAAGCGGCCCAGACTTCCTGCTGGAACCACGGGCTCAATTGAAGACGCTGACGGACCGCAGACGGAGGCAGGTAAGGGAGAGGAGGGCGGGGGGACAGCGGCAGGGCCCGGTAAACCCCACTTACCTTTCCGGCGGAGCTCCGGATCGAGGCGAAGGATCCGCCTTCACCTCGATCCTCTTCGCCACGCTCCGCCGGCCCCCCAATCCTCTTTGCCTCCGCCTTCTACGGTCCGATTAGAAGCGGAGCACATCCCTAGTCATGATGGCTATATGGAACTCCCAGATGCAAGAATGGTAATCAATACAGCTTTGCACCGGTTCAGCTCCGAATCCAAATTCCAAAGCAGGCTGATTCAGACTGCATCAGTCTGGAGCGGGTCAGGTCCAGGTTGAACCAGACCCAGCTCAAGCAAACTTAGAAGAGTCATGGATGGCTGCCGGTGTTTTTGTTGGGTCCAAGTAAGGAGCAGGGGGGCATGGCTCAGTGGACGTGTCTGGGGTTGAGCAGGGGGGGGGGGGGAGTCCAGATTGGGCTGAAGCCCACAATAGGCCTATCTGGAGCAAGCTGCAAAACATGGGGTGGCAGGCAGCCTTGCAATCTGACTTTTGGGTAGACATGCAGTTTTCTAAGCTGAAGTTCCTGCAACTTATATATGGAACCAAATCCGAAGTGAGGTTCACTCCCCCAAAGCAGGTCAGCCCTTGCAGATTCGTGGCCACAAGACCATCCCCCCCCTTCTTCATTAACCAAGACTTAAAAGTAAGAAGGGGCCTTGTAGTTTTCATAGATCTACCACCACAAACTATGGAAATGGTCCTTTACAGCTGCAATACTTAAAACTCAGGTCTAATGGAGGAGGGGGGTGGAGTTAAAAGGTAAGTCCCACAGGTAGCAGGAGTGGCGGCTCCAGGTTTGGGGGAGAGAGAAAGGGAGGGAGGGAACTCCAATGGACTCACAGTCAGACTTGCAACAGCTCTCCAGCATGAGCAGGCAGGCAGGAGTAGCGGCCCACCACTGCCCTGAATTGACCCGAGGTGACCCAAGGCTCTTCAGATTTGCTCCACTTTGTTTTGGGGTGCTTCGGGCTGCCCTGATACTGCCTCATATTTGGGCTGAGGCAGGCCCACCTCAGCTCAGATTTGGGGGGTTGGCCCGAGACAATGTATTATTATCATCATCATCATCATCATCATCATCATCATCACTACAAGATTATATACAGAAAAGGAATAGATATCACCTTGCCACACCTGATGTACCTTTCTGTTTGTTTATTGGTTCAACACTTCAAACTCAAAGCAACTCTGAGAACTGCCTCGGATGCATCTGATACTGAAAGGCCTGAGAGAGAGAACTCATTAGCACTTACTAGGCTAGCATCATTGAGAGACGAAAGGGGAAGGAAGGCGAAAAGGCCTTTCTTCTGTACTGCCAAATAGAACCAAATTGTTTTCCTCTCCAGTTGGAATGGTTTGGTTTGGTGAGGCAAAGAACATCGTAGCGGCGTGCAAATAACTGACAGTCATGGGCAATTGATTGCCAGCCAGATGAGCTGACGAAGCTGACATCTCTCAGTAAGGCAGCATATACATCTCCAAAATAGGAGTGAAAGGTTATATTTCTAGTTTGTTATATATATTTATTCCAATAAATATGAGAAATGGCACCATCAGAGTTGCATTTGTCTATCTAAATATTTCCATCATTGTTTTTGATCTCCTCTTCCTGCATTCATCTTCCTCCATGTGGATACCACTGTCAGGACAAGCTAGACACGCTGCTCTATATGCAATCCAAACAAGTGCACCCTTACTTGACTCTTTCTCTCTCTTTCACTGTCTCCCTCCATCTCTCTAGTATAAACAATAAATCTGTCTCTAAATAATCACATAATGATATGATATTGCTCTTTTTTCTTTCTTTCTTTCTTCTTCAAATGGTGCATCATTTCAGCAACGCAATCTTGCTTACCTATTGTTTAACAAACAAGGGAATGCAAGCATCTGTGACTTACGGCATTGCAGATGAACCCCAGTGAAGCTCACACAGCAAAAAGAGAGCTTTGGCTATTGGGCAGTATAGAAATGTAATAAATAAATAAAATAAATAAAAATCATATTCTTCTTTCAATGGGAAACCCACCCACCCTCCATCTCTCCCTCACACCCTTTCATTGGCTTTCAACAAACTCGGGCTAAAAGAAATCATTTTCTTAGCACATGTGTCTCTGCTGAATGGATCTTTCAGCAGCTTCATTAATAAAGATTTTAGTGCACCCCTGATGTTCTTCTTTGTCACTTATTATTTTGGAAAATGGAAAAGCTGGGGGAGGAAAGCCACATAAACAAAATCAATTGATTAGCAGCTGCAATTCCCGTTTTGCAGGACCAAAGGAGGACAATATAAGCATGGATCTGAATGCATAAATGATAGTATATCCTTCTCATCCAAATTCCCCTACAGGCTTTGGAGTTCTTAATCACCTGGTTGCCAGAGTTAAAGTAGTGGAACCAATGAATAAGGAGTAGGGCAAACCAGCTCAGACACACGCTTTGATTGTAGATGCTTCTTCAGAAGAAACTAGATTTACTAACAACCGACCCAAAAATAAATAAATCACACTATAACAATAAAACATAATTGCAAATAATAAAACACAGAGCAAAGAAATGCTCGCATAACACAGCAACGTAAGTAATAATAGCATCAAAATACAATCCATCACAGATGTGGAGGAGCTGTAGTTCAATGGCAGAGCACCTGCTTTGCATGCAGAAGGTCCTGGGTTCAATCCCTGTTGTCTACAGGTAGGGCTGGAAAACCTCCTGCCTGGGGAGCTGCTGCCAGACAGTGCCAGAGATACTGGGCTTAGATGGACCAAGTGTCTAATTCAGCATATGGCAGCTTCCTATGTTCCAGATTGACACAGGATTAGAAGAAGCTCTGATGGATCAGAATAAAGACCTATTTAGTCCACCATTCTGCCCCTTCAGTGGCCAACTGGATGCCTATGTGAAGCCCTTAAGTAGCTTATGAGTTCAATAGCACTCTCCTGCAAGTGTTCCCCAGCAATTGGTATTGAGACACATACTGCCTTAGATACAGGAGATAATATATAGCCAGCAAGACTGGTAGCCCATTATTATTATTATTATTATTATTATTATTATTATTATTATTATTATTATTTATATAGAACCATCAGTGTACATGGGGCTGTACAGAGTAAAACATTAAATTAGCAAAACCCTGCCTCATAGGCTTATATTCTAATAGAATCATAATAAAACAATAAGAAGGGGAAGAGAATGCACCAAACAGGCACAGGGTAGAGTAAAACTAATAGTATAAAAGTAAGATCAAAATCAAGTTCTAAAAGCTTTAGAAAAAAGAAAAGTTTTTAGCTGAGCTTTAAAAACTGCGATTGAACTTGTAGTTCGTAAATGTTCTGGACGAGCGTTCCAGGCATAAGGGGCAGCGGAAGAAAATGGACGAAGCTGAGCAAGAGAAGTAGAGACCCTTGGGCAGGTAAGAAACATGGCATCTGAGGAGCGAAGAGCATGAGCAGGGTAATAGTGTGAGATGAGAGAGGAAAAATAGGAAGGAGCTAGACTGAAAAGCTTTGTAGGTCAACAGGAGAAGTTTATATTGGATTCTGAAGTGAATTGGAAGCCAATGAAGAGATTTCAGAAGTGGAGAAACATGGTCAGAGTGGCGAGCCAAGAAGATGATCTTAGCAGCAGAGTGGTGAACAGGAACCAACAAACTGATGTGAGAAGAAGGAAGGCCAGTCAGAAGAAGGTTACAGTAGTCCAACCGAGAAAATAATAATAGCTTTATCCTCTATCGCTTTATCCTCCATGACTTTGTGTACTCTCCTTTGAAAACCATCCCCATTGATGGCTGTCTTGAAGAAGAGAATCCCATAGTTTAACTCTGTGCTAAGTGTAGAATTACTAGTGTTTATCAGTTCTGAATCTCTCCCTGTTTAAAGTCAGGCATTGATTCATCAATTCAATATTGTCTACATTGACTAACAGTAGCTCTCCAGGATTTGTGAGCCATACCTAAAGATTTCAGGGATTGAACTTGAAAGATAGGAACAACAGAACATTAGAAGAGCCCTGCTGGATCACACCAAGGGTCCGTGTAGTCCAGCATTCTGTTCACACAGTGGCCAACCAGCTGTCAACAGGAAAACCACAAACAGGACATGGATACAACAGTACCCTTTGACATGTAAATTATGCACTTTGCCCCTGAAGTATAGGCCTTCTCTTCCCCAAATCCCAACAAAAGGAGACACAACACAACACAAAAAGCAAAGACAAAATAACCTTCAAGTTAAGCATGGAACTGGGAGGATATTTTGGAAACTGCTCTGTTCCAGGTAACAGCTTTGCAGCAGCATTTTGTACCAATTCATATTTCCATAGATAGATAGATAGATAGATAGATAGATAGATAGATAGATAGATAGATGGGATTCATGGGCACCTGACTGAGTACAGGATTCCAACGGACTCCCTCACATCTCCACCTGCAGATCTAGTCAGGCGGACTGTGGCGGGGTGAGCATTTGATGGCTTGGACACCAGTGAGTTCGTCCACCCTAGATATTCAAGAATAGCATATGTAGAGCACATTACAACCACCCTGAAGTTACTAAAGAATGAATAATTCCTGTCCAGGGAAGGGCATGGCTAACACACTTACTGAATCTAGTAATTGACATTCCTAGTAGTCACCACTATCACTAGTGTATCCAGAGGAAGTGCTGGAACAAACAGTATCCCCATGTTCTCACCCAAAGCCTTCAGAGAAAGTGCAGCCCCAATCTAAGGAACATTGCATTCCTGACCCCCTGGTCAGTCAATCCCCCCCCCCCCCCCAATTAACAGTGCTGTTCATTGTTCCAAGTTTTCTTTTTTTCCCCCGAGTGTAGTGAGTAGGGATGTTGTGAACCGCCCAGAGAGCTTCGGCTATTGGATGGTATAGAAATTAAATAAATAAATAAATAAATAAATAAATAAATGTATAAGAAATCAGTTCATTTTGGACCAGAATGTGCTGTACACATAACAAGAATGGCCCTAGGACACCACATAGCATTGATTTATAAAAATGCTGGTGTTTGTGAACACCATGTCTCAGAGCATGTGCAAAGTTCCTAGCCTGAGGTTTGGAGGTGGGTTGGGATAGTACAGAGGCAGATTTGGGAAAGAGGAGTGGAGCAAAAATCCCAACAAGGTCAAGGGGGAAATATATGCATGTTTTATAAGCTAGAAGCAGGTCTTCTGGATGCAGCCTGTGTCTCTTGCAAAGTTGTTATTTTTGGCTATTCCCGTCAAATTTTCTGCTCAGGTTAAAGGTTACAGCAACAGTTCCCCCCCCCCCCCGTTGTTTGATTTACATCAGACATACCACTTAGAATCCAGATGTAGTCATACTTGGAGAAGACTCAGGCCTAATCTACACCAAGCAGGATATTATTATTATTATTTATTATTATTTATTTATATAGCACCATCAATGTACTATGAACTATGAAAGTGGTATATAAAAGGCAGGAGCCACACTAAGCAGGATAAAGCAGTATGATAGCAGTAGATGGTCTGTGTCAATGGGCCCCAATAGTTGCCAGTGCATTTCAATACCTCTACAAAGCAGCAGTGTGGCTCCTGCCTTTTATATACCACTTTCATACCACTTTCATAGTGCAATATCCTGCTTGGTGTAGATTAGGCCTCAGTGAAATCCATAAAACCTCCGTAGTGAATACTGACTACTTGGTATTGGACATTCTCCTTCCCACTGCCCAGTGAGGCCATCTGGGAAGGCAAGCAGGGTTGCGGTATCAGCTGAGGCAGGCTCAGGGGCAGATTGGCCCTTCTGAGCCTGTGGGCCTATGGAAATTCCCCACTTATGCCACCTGCTAACTGCAGGCCTGGCTACTGTGACCTATGTGAACATCATGTAAAAACAAAGAAAATGTGCTCTTTAGGAGCATAAAGATCAAGGCTCCATGTAGCCAGGGTTCTGTTCTCACAGTGGCCACTCATCTGTTGACCAGGAACCCACAAACAGGAGACAAGTGCAACCGCCCCCTCCCACCCATGTTCCCCAGCAACTGGTGTACAAAGACTTACTGGAGGTAACACATAGCCATCAGGACGTGTAACCATTGACAGCATTTAATCCAGGAATTTATCCAACCCCATTTTAAAGTCATCCAAATTGGTGGCCATCACTTCATCTTGGGGTAGCGAATTCCATAACTTAAATATTCATTTGCTTCAGACATTTTTCCCTTTACTTATGAGTAAATTTAATCAAAATATTAAAAATATTGGGACCAGGATACTTGAGAGAGCGCCTTCTCCCTTACCAACCTGCCCGGTCACTGAGGTCATCTGAGGGCCTGCTCCTGGTGGTCCCACATAGATCCATCCTCCGATTGGAGTCCACCAGAGGAAGAGCCTTCAGCATGGCAGCACCCCTCCTGTGGAACTCCCTGCCTCTGGAGGTCAGGCAGGCGCCAACCTTGTACTCCTTTCGGCGCCTCCTGAAAACATCTTTATTCCAAGAAGCCTTTCTTTAACATGCAGCCTTGGATTACTGTTATTGCTTCTTTTAAATTTTGTTTTAACTGTTTTTATTCTGTTTTTATTTTCATTTTACCTTGTACACCACTCTGAATTTTTTGAATGGGGAGCGGTATATAAATATTTTAATTAAATAAATAAATAAATAATAAAATATTAAATTTACTTATAAATAAAAGTAAAGTGGAAAGTATGTAACTGGGATGTATTTCTGGAAATGTTTACCCACTTCCAGATGAGTTAGAAACTTGAAATTTGGCATGCTGAGCCCTATATACATCCTATAGCTGTTCCTGGCCCTAGTCCTTGGCAAAAGATCTTCTGTTTACCGTAAACAGTACCTATCAGGCTGCGATGCAAGGACATTTCAGCCTTGACAAACTACCACAGGGCAGAGCAACCTGCTCAGAGACAGCCATTAGCATCCAGAATAATGGATTCTGTTTATTTCTTTCTCTTCTCCCATCAAATATGTAAGCACCTGTAATTGGTCCTCCACCTGTTGAGAGCTATACACACCTGCTCGCTGCACTATTCCATGATAGTAATTTAGACTGAAGCAGCATTTTAGATTTGCTAATCGCACTCATCGTAATTACTGTGTAACACTTAATTGGAATCCGTGTAATTATTATTTTAAAATACTTTGCTCATTACAGTATGAATTTTTAATTTGCAAAACACACAGTCAGATCCTAGATCTTGTTCCCTTTTGACCACTGAGGATGGCATGTACATTTTAATGTGTCCCAGAGACTTATGCATGACAGGATTTCTGCTATCCAGAGCTGCCCAAAGTTTCATTACCTTATGTTCAGAGAAGGGATGTTAGGGGAGTTCTCAGCCTCTCCAGTTCACAGACCACCATGCTTACCTGACCCTGTTTACCATGCCTCACGAAAATGCTGGATGGTCCAGTGAGCGGCACACAGCTGCCCAACCCCTCAGCTAGCTACCATTTTGCCTAAAACAATGGTATGTTGTCTTTAGTAAACTTATGCAACTTGTGGCTATAAACTAGCCAGTTATGCAAAATTATAGGCTTGAATAGTCCATTCAGACCTGCAGTGGGGTCTGCCTGGTGCCAACATTGTCATATTGGAACCCTCCATCTAAAAAGCATATTTTCTTTAGAATTGCACTCTTATTGTAATGTCCCTTGCTAGGATACTCCTGCTGCTGCAAGGAACTAGAGTTCCGAGATGGACAATGCCATGGAACCACCCATATCAGGTGAACTGGGGAAGACTGGACCTTCAAGGGAAGGAAGAGGGGAGCCCTGCCTCAAAGACAGAGGCTAAGCAACTCCACATCCCAGAGAGTATTATTGCCTTAAGAGTCCAATCAGCAGGACTCCTTTAAGAAGAAGTACTCAATTCCAAAGAAGGATTCCTCAAGAGGAGGGAACTCCTCAGGAGAAAAGCTTGTAATGTACTGCAGCTGAGCCTTGGGAGGGGTTCAGGACACTGGTAATATTATCAGTCTAGCTTTAGCTGAAATCAGTCTACATTATCAGTCTAGCTTTAGCTGAAAGAATGCTGGCTTTTCAACTCTTGGTTTTTAGTACCTTGTTTCCCCAACTTTGAGTCATGTTTGGACCTGTGTTCAATTGACCTTTGGTCTCTCTGACATTGCCTTATTGACTTTTATTCTGCTTCACTGATATCCTGTCTATTTGACCTTGACTACTCCTCTGATATCTCTCTGGAAAATCCATGTTTGCCTAGTAAAACTGAGCTTGATTTTGTTTTCTTGACTTCTCTGTTGTAATCAACTCTGTATTTTGTATAGCAAAGAGCAGAAACTAGATGGAGCAGGATACTTATGGAAGAAAGCCCATCCAGTGCATTAAACTATCCCATGGCTTAATTCAAAATGACTTATCAGGTTGCAATATTCACAATGAATTCTGCAAAGATATAAGGGTGAAGCTTTGCAACGGTGGTGGAGGATAAATAAATGTTTGGACATCTCTCCATTCCTGAAGTTCTAATATTTACAACTAGTTTCTTATTCTGGTTCCTTTCTAAGAACTGAGAAGATTCCTGATGAATCAGACCAGAGATTCATCTAGTTCAAGGGTAGCAACTTTGTGTCCTTAAGATGATTTGGAGTGTAACTGTCATGAGGAGTTAGAACAGTATAATTTAAATTTAAGTTAAAATTAAGCGTTAAAATACTGAGAGAATAAAAAGGTCTTCAGCTGGCGATGCAAGCAGTACAGTGTAGGCGCCAGGCGAACCTCTCTGGGGAGCTGGTTCCACAACCAGGGTGCCACAGCGGAGAAAGCCGTCCTTCTAGTAGCCACCTGCCTCACTTCCTTTGGCAGGGGCTCACGGAGAAGGGCCCCTGTAGATGATCTTAAGGTCTGGGCAGGTACATATGGGAGGAGGCGTTCCTTCAAATAACCTGGCCCCAAACCGTTTAGGTCTTTGAATGTCAATACCAGCACTTAAAAGCCCTAGTCAGGCATTTATCTTTCATGTCTCCCCTTACTTGCCCTTTTCCACTGGAATTGCAGGGTTGTGGGGTCTTCCTAAAAAGCTGGGTCCTGAGAAGTGGAAGTCTTGTGCTGATTTTCTGCAACCAGGTCCTCTCCATGAACAATGTTCTCTGAAGATTCTTCTTCTGAGGAGAAGAGTTGGGATCTTCTGAGGATGAAAGTTTGGGGTCCTGGTCTATCATAACTGGTACTTGAATCTTAGTTCAGTACTGATGACAGGATAGCATCCTCAACTACACATGGGGGCAGCAGACTAATTTAGGAGATAGGACAGGCTATGGCACAGCTAGTTCTTCAGATGTTCTTATGCTGCCTCCATCTTTCTGTGGAAATGCATGGCTTGAATAGTAGGGGAGAACCTCAATTTCCCCCCCCCCACATCCCAAAGCCAGGCTGATCTGCCACTTAAGGCCCAAATCTTCATATATGAACAGGAAGCAGCTGATAATTGGGAAATAATTACCTTCTAGCTTGCATTTATGCAATCCATTAAATATTGCCTTTACTGCCAATCGTAGCAAGCCTGTGATCTTTTAGAATGAATTATGCTTGTGTGAGTGTAGCAAAAGCACTGTAAGAATGAAAGAAAGAACCTGTGCTGTGTTCCTTTAACACCACAACAGGGAAGGGAAAGAGGAAAGAAATGAGGAGACCAACAATGAACCTCTAAGGATGCATTGTTATTAGTGTTATGTTTAGGAGTACTGCCAGTCTAGGCCCAACCTCAATTCAAAGTGCTGGTTATCAACAAAGACATTGGGGCCAGGTCATCTGAAGGATTATCTTCCCCATATGTACCTGCCAGACCCTAAGTTATCTCCATGGGTCCTTCTCTGGGAACCCCTGCCAAAGGAAGTAAGGTAGGTTGTTACCAAGAAGAGGGCCTTTCTGCTGTGGCACCCTAGCTGCAGAATGAGCTCCCTAGAGAGGTCCGTCTGGTGCTTACATTGTCTTCTTTCCAGTGCCAGGTGAAGACTTTTATTTCCCCAGCATACCTCCATTTCAGCATCCCATTCTTGTAGCTTTTCCATTTTAAATCTGTTACTGCAATTTGAATCTCTGCGTTGCTCCTGGGTTCAATTCTGGTCGTATTTTTATACTCTAGTGTTAAGCTTATACCGGTTTTTTTATGCTGTGCTTTGTGGTTTTAATTTTTGTGAACTGCCCAGACAGCCTCAGCTATTGGGTGGGATAGAAATGTAATCAATCAATTAGTAGGGGTCGTAGTGGTATTTTGGCCTTGTTCTCGTGCTCGTTCAAAAATAAGCAGCCAGGGGCTTTTCCAACCACTTTTTATATGTTAGGGAAACTTTTACCAGGGTAGTGTCTACTTCGCTGGCTTTTAAAGCCAAAGAGCAAGGATTAGGGTTTGCATGGGTTTTTAAATCGTGAAATTGGGTAAATTCACACTAAAATGTGAATTGACCTCATTCCCTCCCATCCCTCATCTTGATACTCCATTTCACCCCTGCTGTTCTATAATCGTTCCTTGTCATTTGGGCTTGACCACCTCTAGATGGTCAAATGCTTTCCAACCCGCTCTGATTATATATTGTTTCCATTTTTCTTTTCTAATAATAGGGATGTACGCATCATACAAAATCTGTTCTATATGTGTGTTGTGGATTGCTAGGTGCCTTTTGTTGAGACATCTGCCCATCGACAGAATCTTTTTGGCCTGGGGGGGGGGCAAATTTGTGCAAATGTGACTTTGCACAAATTCGCAGGAGCACACATGCACAATTTCCCCTCAGATTTTCAAATTCCCCCCAAATCTGCACCTTCTACCTTTAGACTATGGGGGAAGTGTGCATTTGTGGCTGTTTATTTTTAATTTTGCGTATTTTTTCTACGGAGGAATTTGCGCAAAATTCCCAAACTTTAGGAAAATGGCCCACTTTTCTGTGGACTCCACCTGACTGGTGGGGTTGGGGAGCTTGTCCACTGTGGAATCACAGGTTGTATTCATAAAAATATGTACTCATTTGGTTCTGTTGCAGATTTCTCTAAATTACCTATCTAATAATTTATCTCTGTTTTTGGTTAACCAATGTTTATATACATAGTTTCTGGACTGGCTTGTTCTAACTTCTTAACATCATCTTTACCTGCAATGATATGAATGTTGGATAGAAATGTTCCTTCTTGAAAGAAAGAAGCAGTAAGACCTGCTGCAAGTGAATTGTTTGGGTAGGCAAAAGTTTGGAAGACAGCGCGCCAAACTTTGGTGTTTCTGTTTCTTGGGGAAGTAGTTTGCATAAGGGGTAAGAATAATGGGGGTTCTGGTTTTCCCACACTATACGATTCCTTCCCCCAGTGGGACAGCAAATCACGGTAGATAGGGAGGTTGTTCCTTTTCATGTGGTTCCTCTCTATTCAGCCCTGGTTAGGCCTCATCTAGAGTATTGCGTCCAGTTCTGGGATCCACAATTCAAGAAAGATGCAGAGAAGCTGGAGCGTGTTCAGAGGAGGGCAACCAGGATGATCAGGGGTCTGGAAAGAAAGCCCTATGAAGAGAGACTGAAAGAACTGGGCATGTTTAGCCTGGAGAAGGGAAGATTGAGGGGAGACATGAGAGCACTCTTCAAATACTTAAAAGGTTGTCACATAGAGGAGGGCCAGGATCTCTTCTCAATCCTCCCAGAGTGCAGGACACAGAATAACGGGCTCAAATTACAGGAGGCCAGATTCCAGCTGGACATCAGGAAAAACGTCCTGTTAGAGCAGTACGACAATGGAATCAGTTACCTAGGGAGGTTGTGGGCTCTTCCACACTAGAGGCATTCAAGAGGCAGCTGGACAACCATCTGTCAGGTATGCTTTACGGTGGTTTCCTGCATTGAGCAGGGGGTTGGACTTGATGGCCTTATAGACCCCTTCCAACTCTACTATTCTATGATTCTATGACCTTTGCCCTGCAAAAGCATTGCACAGGAGACAAAAAACCCTTTCCAGCATTGCATTGGAGACAGCATAGTATGCTGGAGACACTAGCTTGTAGAATGTGTGTGGATTCAGTTTATTAATCTTAATTTAGGAAAAATTGTCTTCGCCATACCCATCTGATATCTCAGAACAGCACGCGGCCTGTTAGCATCATCCGCTAACTCTATGTTTCTGTTTTCTGACAATATTTTAACGCTGCGGAGAGGCGTTCCTGCTGTGTGGAGCTAGGAAGCCAGAGTTTTCATCAAGACACATTCCTAGACATGGATTTATTTATAATTTGGAGAGCTAGGTGAATACCCGTGGATACTCAGGTGGTGGATGATGTATTAACCCATAGAGCCATGTATTATAGTTAATGATGTAGCTTGAAATGCAGAGTTGGCTGCTTGCAATATCTTTAAAAACCTTCCAGACATTATGTTCCACTCTCACCTAGTCTTATGGTGTACTACATGCTTAATCTGAAACTACGGCTCTGAAAAAAGGTGCATATATGGATGGAACTGTCAAGAAAGCATTTCTTTCTTTTCCCCCTGCAATCACTGAATCATAGCACTAGCTATTCACAAATCTTTGCTAGTAAGAATGAGGAAAGGAATGGGACGGGGACCTAAGCTACTGTTTAAAATATCAACAGGACTTAGGAAAGTTTAGAGCCCAATGTAACCGCTTCATCCTACATAGAGTGAACCCAGGCCTAATCTACACCAAGCAGGATATTGCACTATGAAAGCGGTATATATGATATGTGTCTTATGTGCCCCAACAGTTGTCAGAGCACTCCGATACTGCTATAAAGCAGTAGTGTGGCTCCTGACTTTAATATACCACTTTCATACCACTTTCATAATGCAATATGCTGCTTGGTGTAGATGAGGCCCCAAATGACCATAGGATCATAGAACAATAGAGTTGGTGGGAGACATTCTAGGCTATCTTGTCCAACTCACTGATCAAGACAAAAAATCCAGAGCTAAGCGATCCCCTATTTATTTCTGTCCAGCTTCCCCTTGAAGACCTCCATTGAGGGATAGTCCACTACTCTATGTAATCAGAGGTCTCCATGCTCAAATTCCATTGCTCCTGTTAAGAAGTTTCTCCTAATATTAAACTAGAATTTACTCTCCTGTTAGTTTTATCTTTTTTTTAATTTTCATTTATATCCCACCATTTTTTCCTCCAAGGAACCCAAGGTGGCATACAGAATCCTCCTCCTCTCCATTTTATCCTCACAACAACAACCCTGTGAGGTAGGTTGGGCTGAGAGTCTGTGACTGGCCCAAAGTCACCCAGTGGGCTTCCATGGCCGAGTGGGGACTAGAACCCAGATTTCCCGACTCCCAGTCCAACACCTTAGCCACTACACCACACTGGCTCATTTGTTCATTTATTTTTGGAAAAGCCCATTAAATATGTTATTGGCCTTTGTGCTAGCAGGGTACCTCTTTTTTTCTCATCTTCTGTATGTCAGCCTTATTTAGACTGACAACAACCCACTGCGGTAGGTAAGGTATAGTGACTAGCCCAGAAATCTTTGTGGCTAACTGGAGATTTGATTCTGAAACTCCCCAAATACTAGTCTGTTGCACTAACCGCAATGTTGTCTTCAATGATTGTTGAAGCACTTAATTAAAATACTCCATTCTTTTCACATGCGATGGGTCAGAGAGCCTCAGCATTTTATTCCCCCCCTCCTCACACACGTTCTTTCAGTGAAACCCTCATCCGCTCTCATAACTCCAGCATGGAGTCAATAAGCTCCCTCTATGAGCAAGTCCCGCTATGAGAATGCCACGAGCAATTATTTAATCTCTGTAACCCAGAGCTAGTTCAGGACCACAGTGGTCTAATTAAAAAGTCTTTTAATATATCATTGATTTCTCAATATGACTGCAAAGGTCTACTCTCCTCTCCGTATTAGTTTGAAGCTGCTTCTGCCGCTAGCCAAGCTTTATATGTAATCGTTAAAAACAGAAGAAATAATAATTAAAGAGAGATTGGAAGAGGGAGCTACACAAAACCGATCTAGTTTGGGTGAGGAACTTGGTTGGGTGTTATTTTTCCCTCGGCTGCTCATTCAATAGTCAGTAAAGTAAGTGTGTGTGTGTGTGTGTGTGTGTGAGAGAGAGAGAGAGAGAGAAGAGAGAGAATTGGAATTAGTCTCAGTGATCAGTTTTAAGATAGGGGTGGTGCACTCCAAACTTGGAAGAGCTGGCATCTATTGGCTAGAGATGGGTGAGCCACCCATTGCTCACCTTGGCTTTGGCTTAGACATAACATTTCATTCATTTCAGGTTTTGTGAATCATAGAATAGTAGAATTGCAAGAGGCCTCTAAGGCCATCGAGTCCAACCCCCTGCTCAGTGCAGGAATCCACTTTAAAGCATCCCTGACAGATGGTTGTCCAGTTGCCTCTTGAAGGCTTCGAGTGTGGGAGAGCCCACAACCTCCCTAGGTAACTGGTTCCATTGTTGTACTGCTCTAACAGTCAGGAAGTTTTTCCTGATGTCCAGCTGGAATCTGGCTTCCTTTAACTTGAGCCCGTTATTCCGTGTCCTGCACTCTGGGAAGATCGAGAAGAGATCCTGGCCCTCCTCTGTGTGACAACCTTTCAAGTATTTGAAGAGTGCTATCATGTCTCCCCTCAATCTTCTCTTCTCCAGGTTAAACATGCCCATTTGTTTCAGTCTCTCTTCATAGGGCTTTGTTTCCAGACCCCTGATCATCCTGAAATCCATCCTATGTGTGTTTCATGGGTTCTGCGCTGTCATTTCCTCCAGTGTTGGTTCACAGTTGGATTTGATCAACACACACACACACACACACACACAGTATGCAGAAAAACACACAAATAATACATAAGAGGGTTAGCAACAATTTATGGAATTTATTTCCATACGTCGCATTTAACATATTGTCCCCTATTCCATTCAACTTTCCATCGCCCATTTCCATACACTGTATACAAACTCTATAACTATGAGTTTCACCTGCATCTCTAATCATGTAACTATGATTTTCACCAGCATCTGTAATATTGTATGAAAAGAATCTTCAAGTTCCTACCTCTAGGGAAATCTGTCCATATTTGCTTGGCTGACATGGGTTGGTTGGATGTTGAAAACAATTCTGCAGCCTGTATCACCTGCCCCATTGGATTGCACCCTAATACATGCATAAACACTGCCCTGAAGCTATGCATTGCAGGGAAGATCACTAGGGGATCTTGTCCACCATTCCTGATTTTCTCATTAAGGAACCAGTAATACAATCCCAAAGAATCCTAAGGTTCTGCCCTGATGTCCCTGCACATTTCGATAGGGCCTTAAATAACTTGGGCCCTTGCTAGACCTGGTCGAAAATCCAGGGGAGAGGAGGGCAGAACTCGCGTTATGAATAACGAGAGATCTCGCCTTTATTTACATGTGAGCCGCAACGTGCTCTGGAGGAGAGCTGTGGCGGCCGTGCAGGAGCCAGGAAAGGTAAGTAGGGTTTTTTTTTTCTAAGTCTCCTTCTCCCCCCCACCCCCGGCCCCGTTCTCCTTCCCCCGCCCGCCATGTCCGATCCCCCACCCGATGTCCCCAGGCCCCGTTCTCCTTCCCCCACCCGCCCCCCACCCACAATGTCCAATCCCCTGCCCGATGTCCCCCACCCGCAATTTCCCCCTAATGTCCCCGGCCTCCGTTTCCCACCCACCCCCTATGTTCCCGGCCTCCGTTTTCCGCCCCCTGATGTCCCTGGCCTCCATTTCCCCCCGATATCCCTGGCCTCCATGTCCCGCCCCCCCATATCCCCGGCCTGTGATGGCCTCCGCCACTGAGTCCCTGGCCTGTGATGCCCGGCCGGGGGATATGGCAGCGCCGGGCATCACAGGCCGGGGACTTGGCGGCAGAGGCCAACACAGGCCAGGGACATGGGGGTTGTGGGAAACGGAGACCGGGGACTTGGTGGTGGCAGGAGTGCTGCAGCCCATCCACCGCTTTTCCTGGCTACTCGTGCATAAGTGCGGTAGCCAGGAAAAGCAGCGGACCGGTCCACACACGCGTGGTTCCGGCCTC
The DNA here is from genome assembly GCF_023053635.1 of Elgaria multicarinata webbii. Classification (NCBI taxonomy): domain Eukaryota; kingdom Metazoa; phylum Chordata; class Lepidosauria; order Squamata; family Anguidae; genus Elgaria; species Elgaria multicarinata. The sequence continues at coordinate 10,490,331 of NC_086187.1, read as the reverse complement.
AGCCTGACCTGAGTCTGGGACAGCGGGAAGAACTGTTCTCCAAGCGGTTCTGGTTAGCATGGTGCCAGGGCAGCTCAAGCCCTGGCTGAGGCCAGGATCCCCTGTGCGTCATTTGGATGCACAGGGGCGAGCACAGGCCTCGCACTGCGCTAACCCCTGGTCTAGCAAGGCCCTTGGTTTTCATCCTCAGGTCACTCGGCTTCCCTCCCACTATCGTTTCTGAAATTCCATTGTCTATACATTCCCCTCCCACCTCTGAGAATGATCAGCTTTAATGATAATTAAAGCTGTGTATTGGTCACATATGCATAATTCTGTATATACGAGTATGTTTGTGGAGAATTATTAGCATGACCATAATAAAAAGTCAAGAAACCCTTGTTACCAGTTCACGTGGCATGATTCAGAACACATCTCTATTTTTATTCCATTTTCAAGAGGAAGAAAGAAAGAAAACTGATTTATGGCGTAAGTTGGAAAGGTTCTGAAGCCGCTTGAGCTAGGTACATAATTAATTACTTTAAATCTATAATGAAATGCAGATCTCATCTTCTCATATAAATAATGTATAGTGATGTATCACGAAAGTTTCTATTTTGTCTTCAGGAAATGAACAGCCGTCAAAAGTGCAAAATGTTCTGGTTTACATTCTTTGGACTCTGCTATCATCAGCGGTAATTTTGGCCCTAAACTCAGTGGAGGTTATATTCCAGTACAACGAGAGCTCCTACAGGCTACTGTGGTGATGAGCAATATGTTTCCTGCTGGCTGCATCTGGCTTCTGCACCTATTTAAAAAAACAATCAGTAGGGAGGGGTCACAGTTTGCCATTGAAATTCAACAGCAAACTGCTACAGAGGCTTATAATGGGCAAATTCAGCTTGAAAACTAGCTAAATTTGCCCGTTCTAAGAGGACTTTCAGACAGAGGGAAATCATGTTTCCTTACTGTTGCTCTGCTTCCTGCTTCTCTTCCACATTTGAAATGAGCTGAAATTACATGGGAAAGATAACGGTGACCCATACAGTTCAATAGGACAACACCCTCTAGTGGGCATTTTAAAGAACAACTTCGCCTGCACGCAGCAGGAAATCTGGAGAAATCGCAACGTATTTCAGAAGAGGCAGGTTTTCTGAGGCTTATTCTTTAACACTAAGACCAGGAAATGGACTGGGAGACATACAGGAGTCTCACAGCATCATCAAAATGACCTGGGAACATCTGTGAGTGGCCAGTCATAAGCGTGCTATAAATAATTCATTTAAAGAAGCCTTAAGTTTCCGTATTGACTATGGAGGCTTAAGTTGGACAGATTTAGCTTGTTTTTCACCCCCACCCTTTTACATCATATTAAATGGCATGGTGGTGGGAGTGCAGCCCATGGCAAGTCCAATGGAAACTAATTTGCACTTTTTGTAACGGGGTTCTCCAATCAAAAAAGGCATACAATGTATGCATATCAGGGGAAATGGACCAGGAATGTGGCTAATGCTAAAATTGCATTATTTTAGGAAAACTGACTTGCCCGAAAACAAGTTTTAGGAAAAATTGCATACAAAGATAAATGTATTAAGAGAAACGCAAACAAGATGTGTACACGTTTTCATGGAAACATTAAAAAAAATGCCTAAAGGTCAGGATTATCCAAATTTGAGACTTGAAAAATTCTCAGTCTTTGGCATGATCCAGACATGAGTCTGGAAAAATTAGAAACTTAAATTGGCAGATTGACTGATCCCTATGTCAAAACAGGATTATTTTAGCCTCTTACTCAGTCTCAAAGACAAACTTTCAGTGGAAGCTAGTGGGTCTGATGTTGGTTGGGCTGAAGGGACTATCTAAAGTGCCAAACCTATTTGGGGAAGAGGTTTCAGCACATTGAATAGCTCCATTAGAGTCCTGGCAGGTTCTGACTAAAACCGAAAATGGATTCACAGCCCCACTGACATTGCAGCCACCAGCCACCACTGGAAGATTAAGCCTTAGTGTCCCCCTTGGTGAAGAGGAAAGAAGGATCCACAATGCTATGGAGCAGATGGTTTAGTCCCTTGGGCAGGGCTCTCACTCAGAGGGAGGGGCTAGAGAAGAAACAGCAGAAAGAAAGAGAACCAGTTCTGCTGAAAGCTGAATGTTTGAGAATTCTGTTTAATTATAAGCCCTGATCACCTTGTATAAGGTAAATTGAAATATTAATTGTGTACAATAGCATTTCAAGGGGGTGATGAATCACTTTTTTTTTTTTTTTTTTTGTATTGGTATTTGCACCAATTATATTATTGCAGGGCTAATACTCTGAACTGTTTTATTGCTCCTTGGAATTTTGCCCTGGGACATAAAAGTTGAAAAAAGTCTACAAAAAGGGACTCCCAGAGTACTCGGTGCACCGTGCAGGATTGAGCTGCAAGCAAGAAATCCACATTTTTTATTGTTGTTGCACAAAAGACAGATTGTGGCATATTTCTGTGTTTACATGTTTACTAAAGACATGTTTTGTTATATATATATATATATATATATATATATATATATATATATATATATATATTCTTCACAAGTTTGTTCTAATTAAGCCCCATAGAACCCACACTAGAAAGTTATACCAGCTCTGCAATTTCCATTTCTACCAGGAAACACATCCAGTCACTTACCAGCATCAGACTCAGCTTCCATATCACCCAAAAGTACTTGTTAGGAGTGGACGATGCACACTGCTGGGACATGTATCTCCTGTAGGGGAGCAGTCACCCACTATCTGGGAGATGTGACTGCCACTGCTGACACAACAGCTGTGGATGGCTCCTCTTCCTCCTCAATGATCCCACAGCCAATAAGGGTCAAAGGCATAGGGACAAGGGATGGATGGACATGCCCACCAAGCTGCCACTGCCACTCATGGCACTGTGGGAGCTTCTTCACAGCCCAGCAAGCACCCAATGAAGCTGCACGGCCACTAGGGATGTGCTCCGCTTCTCTTCGGTTCAGAGAAGCAGGAGCGAGGTGGCCTAATTCGCCTCCGGAAAAGGCGGAGGCGAAGAGAGTCAGGGGGGCAGCGGATCGAGGCGAAGAGGATCGCCTCAATCCGAAGCTTCACCTGAAGGTAAGTGGGGGGGAGGAGGACTAATCTGGCGCTGCCGGCACCGCCATCCATGCAGCGGTGGAAGCACCAGGTAAGGGAGCAGGGAGGAGGGACGCTTACCTTCCTCCATCGCGGGCTTCAATTGAGGCCCTGGTTGAAGCTGGAAGTGAAGGCCGAGGCCTCTTCTGGCTTCAACCAGGGCCTCAATTGAAGCCCGCAACAGAGGAAGGTAAGGGGGCGGGGTGGGGGGTGGTTTCTCTTGCGCCGCCGCCGTCCATATAGTGACAGCGGCGAAGCTGGATCTCGCTCCGCGGAGCGGAGCTGGAGAGGGGCAGAGCGGCGCGAAGAAGATCGGGCCCGATCCGGATTTTCTGGATCGGGCCATGAAGCGGATTGGGGGTTCCGTGCACACCCCTAACGGCCACCTGCCCTCCCTCAGCTGGCGCCCCCATTGCGCACAGTGATGGCAGCTCCAGCAAGTGCATATTTGATGTGTGGGTGTACAGGTGTTGCAAAATGAGAGGCATCTCAACAATTTATTCCAAACTAACATAAGGAACACCTAGCACTTATTAAATGCAGTAACTAAGATTTGCAATGTTATTTCTAAAAGTTTGGGGAGCAATTCTATTGATGTTAAGACAGAAACAAGTCCTACAGCTCCCAGTATGTTGTGAGGATAAAACGGAGAGGAGGAGGATTATGTACGCCGCCTTGGGTTCCTTGGAGGAAAAAAGGCAGGATATAAATGCAATAATAAATAAATAAAATATAACGCTGAAATTAATTTGAGCAGGAAGGAACCTTGTCCAAAGAGCTGAATGGGCAAAGTTGACATTATTTCCTTTCAATGCTTGGAGGAAATAATGCCAAACAAGTGATACGAAGTGTGTGGCTTCCAGTTTTCCAGAGCAATTCATAACTACTACAAACCTGGTAGATGAAAGGAAAATCTATATTATATCAGACAAAGCGGCTCATTTTTAAAGGAGCACCGTGAAATAACAGCTATTCTGCAGGGGCATTAGCAAATAAGGATTGACCCTGTTTCAGTAATAAACATGCAATCATTCATCTTTTAAAACTCTTTTTTTTTCCCCTTCCTGGACACAACACCAATTCATTTCTGGTATGTGTGAGCCCTTTCTTCCTTCCTCTTTCCAACCTCAAGTGGAGCTACATCATCCAAATGACAGGCAACAGTAAAGCAATATCACTGCTAAATTACCTAAGGTGGACCCTGCCTTTCTATGAGGGATAGCATAGTTTTCTCCTCTTAATGTAAGAAACTGCAGATTTGCTGTTATGGATGAATCTTCCAAATGGGAAAATTGTATTGTCATTTAACTGGAGCGGGGTGGGGGAAGCCATTCTACTGCACATCACTTTGCAACATGTGCAAAATGTGCCGTTGAACTGATTCTTGTATGCAATGCACATCCAAGGGTTACTGTTGTTTGGTGAAGTGTGGCACGTAAGTGTAAAATTAGCAATATTCAATGCAATATAAAACCACCATCCTCGTAGTTCCTCTAAATTTGCCTTGAGTAACTGCAACGAACCAAGCATTTTTTTCACTAGATGCAGCAAGCATTATTATGTTATGAATGGGGAGAAGGATACGCTGTTAACCCAATGGTGGATAATCCCAAAGAATCATAGAATAGTAGAGTTGGAAGGGGCCTATAAGGCCATCAAGTCCAACCCCCTGCTCTTCTGCCAAGACTCTCGTTCACGCACTGGTTATCTCTCGGTTGGACTACTGCAACCTTCTTCTCTCTGGCCTTCCCTCGTCTCACATCAGTCCACTGGTCTCTGTCCACCACTCTGCCGCTAAGATCATCTTTTTGGCCCGCTGCTCTGACCATGTCACTCCACTTCTGAAATCTCTTCATTGGCTTCCAATTCACTCCAGAATCCAATATAAACTTCTCCTGTTGACATTCAAAGCTTTTCACAGTCTAGCTCCTGCCTATCTCTCCTCTCTCATCTCACACTATTGCCCCGCTCGGGCTCTCCGCTCCTCTGATGCCATGCTTCTCGCCTGCCCAAGGACCTCCACTTCCCTTACTCGGCTTCGTCCTTTTTCTTCTGCTGCCCCTTACGCCTGGAACGCTCTTCCAGAACACTTGAGAACTACAAACTCAATCACAGCTTTTAAAACTCAGCTAAAAACTTTTCTTTTCCCTATAGCTTTTAAATATTGAGTTTGTTCTGACTCTATACTGTTAGCTTCACCCTACCCGGTGCCTGTTTACACTTCCCTGTGCCTGTTTGCATTCTCCTTCCCTCCTTATTGTTTACTACAACTTTATTAGATTGTAAGCCTATGTGGCAGGGTCTTGCTATTTACTGTGTAATCTGTACAGCACCATGTACATTGATGGTGCTATATAAATAAATAATAATGCAGGAATCCACCCTAAAGCATCCCTGACAGATGGTTGTCCAGCTGCCTCTTGAATGCCTCTAGTGTGGGAGAGCCCACAACCTCCCTAGGTAACTGGTTCCATTGTTGTACTGCTCTAACAGTCAGGAAGTTTTTCCTGACATCCAGGCGGAATCTGTCTTCCTGTAACTAGAACCCATTATTCCATGTCCTGAACTCTGGGATGATCGATACATGCAATACAAAACGCCACATACATTTTGGTCATCACATACCTGTTTTGGAAGATAGGTATACGATGACTGAAATGTATGTGATGCCAGCATGCAGGGAAGCAGAAAAAACTTGGGGGGGTGGAGTGCGGTGAGGGACAGAAAGCATTGGGTTGTTTTTCTGTTGGCCTGTGTGTATGACCAATGAGACTATAAGAGAAGATAGAACAACATGAAACCAACCAAGCAATTTTCTTCATTTATATCATTCTGATTTCAGAAGTGGTAAGAGAAATATTGCTACATCAATTGTCCTCACTGGCAGAAAAATACCGGTTTCAGCATTAGGATTCATATAATTTACTGTCATCATTGATTTTAAACTCTTGCCCGCCAGCATTCTCTGTGTTATAAAGGCATTTTCCTCCTTTTGGACTATATTTGCCTTGATTACAGCAGCACGGCTGCTCTAATGCTGTGTTCCGTTTATAGTCTGACATTTGATGAACAACGTCTTTCATCTTCCTGGTCTTCTAATACTGCTTAGTGAAATTACCTGATACACAATGAGCATTCAGTAGAGTTTGACTATGCCATCTAAAATAGACCTCCCTGCACAGAATCCCTCACACCCCCACACACAAATCCCAATATGTTGTACTTAAAATACATGTCGAGACAGGTGCCATTAAGGAGAGGCATTTATGGAGAATTACAACCTGATCCTATAATATGTACCAATATGTACCAACAATACGTACTAATCACCCACTGATTTCATTTTGTTTGCTCATTCGCCAACCCGTTCATGACATGCGTTCCAAGCTTGTCAAAGCCCTTGGCCTCAGGATGGAGTCTAGAAATGACTCCAAGAGAAATAGGTATAGGGAACAGTCCTGCCCCACTGCCGTTGAACGTGGAAACAGGGCTTCAGCCAGGAGTGGAAGCATTTATGCAACAGTCTCACCAGGACCTGCTTGCCTTTGGCAGGTTCTATCCTCGTTCTGGAAGTTCCATGCTCACTCTGGTAGCTTCCACCTACATGGCTTTTAATTGCAGGGAGAGCAATTTGGCCTCAGAGAGTACCCGTCATGTAGAGCAACATGTATACATCTATCAGGCAGTGCACTGGCAGCATGGGGGGTGAGGGGCCACAGGGCAAAATTCTTAAGCCATCCAACCCTGTGCCTAGCCATACTCGCTAGCTTGTTTGCTCTCACCCACCTTCCTGCTCTGTTTGGTGATCAGTATAAGTGATGCTGGTTGCTGGAACAAATTATTATTATTATTTATTGCATTTGTATACCGCCCCATAGCCGAAGCTCTCTGGGTGGTTCACGTAAGATAGAATGAGTATAGTTTGTTTGCTTTCATTGCCACTTCTACCCACGGATGTTGTGGGAGTCCATGTGGGGGTGGAGTCCTATGGACTCCCCCATGCTTGCCCCCCATAAGACCTCACCCACCGAGTCATAAGGTGCCCATGTCATGTGCCGCATGGTCTGCAAGCACTCTGGGGCCTCCCATCTTCTCCATCAGCCACCATTTTTACATGTGAGGGCAGCTTACTGAGAGGAAGGGCAGCCCCAGGGTGCTTATCAAGCTGTCCAGCACCTGGCAAAAATGGCATGTCCCTTCCCTTTCCAGATTAGCTTAGGCAGGAGTGTCTGTTTGGGGAGTGAGATGGTCTACTTAGCACTAAGTTCTCATGGAGGGTATTGGCTATCAGAGGTGATGGTCCTCTGTTAAATTGGTTAATTTGGTCACAGCTAGCTGGGCATTGTGGGTTGCAGGGATCTAGGAAACAAGGGATCATTGATCATCCAGAAATGCCTTTAAGGCAAAAGGGGACTACCTATGGCAGAGGTAAGTAGGCAATGTTGATAGGGTGTTTTTCAGGCAAAAATGTGCACCAAAAATGCTTATATTAGAAGAAATGTGCATGAATATGGATGTCATGCAGACATTACATCAGCTTTGCAGGACAGATCAATGGGGTGGGGGGTGATGGGGGTGAAACTCCACTAAGATATTTCAGTTATCAAATGTCTTTTCTTTTCTTTCTTGCTCCACTTAAAATTCCTCGGATGTTTGCACAACTAGAAAAACAGAAGTAACTAACTAACTAACTAATAACAACACCTCCTTACTGATATTCGGAAAGAAAGAAATTTAGTTTGGGGTGGAATACTCTACACCCAATGAATTTTGTCTTCTTTGGGGGCAAGAGAACGATATACAATCCTATCCCATTGCTTTATAACAGCAATTCACTTGTAGCAATTTGCTTGGAACTTAGACATACAACGTAGAAAGCCAATTGTTATAAGTCAGTCAAACTGTATTATTATTATTTATTTATTTATTTATATAGCACCATCAATGTACATGGTGCTGTACAGAGTAAAACAGTAAATAGCAAGACCCTGCCGCATAGGCTTACATTCTAATAAAATCATAATAAAACAATAAGGAGGGGAAGAGAATGCAAACAGGCACAGGGTAGGGTAAACAGGCACTGGGTAGGGTAAAATTAACAGTATAAAGTCAGAACAAAATCAAGTTTTAAAAGCTTTAGGAAAAAGAAAAGTTTTTAGCTGAGCTTTAAAAGCTGCGGTTGAACTTGTAGTTCTCAAATGTTCTGGAAGAGCGTTCCAGGCGTAAGGGGCAGCGGAAGAAAATGGACGAAGCCGAGCAAGGGAAGTAGAGGCCCTTGGGCAGGCGAGAGCCCTTGTGATGGAGTTCTGTGGGGGCTTTGCCAAGTAGAAATCTCTAAATTCATCACAGAATTTCATGTTAGGCAAGGATTAGCGGCAATTCTAGTTGATAGTCTTATGTAAATCTTCATGGTGGTGGGAGATGTTCTCAAGGGTTATAGCAGGTTTCAGCAAAGAGAGAAGGGTTATTGCTTTCCAAACCTCCAGTGCTGAATGCACCATAAAGAATGGATGAAGTTATTGCAAATTTCAGTAAAATGAAACAGGGGGTTGGCGACACACAGCAAGATTATTTTACCAGCCTTTGCTCATGCTGTGTCTGTTCAGTTGATCAACGGAGAAGTTCACATTCCACTACTGTGGATGTGTTAAATAAATAATGGGAATTTGGCATCATGTTTCAGAGATAACTGGGAAACACACGAAGGCAAGTTTCTCAACTCCCAGTGGATTCTTCTATTTCATCCTTGTCACTGTTCATAAGCTTTAAAGTGGATTAATATTGTTTTATCAATCCATTTTATGCAAAGTAATAGCCAAGCCTACTCACAATAGCAAATTTATTTCCTTGAATCAATGAACTTCATGTGCTGCTTAGAACGTGTCGAACGTAAGACAACAGCATGGAAATGCCAACAAACAAATCATAATTAAAGAACCGTCCCCACCAAGAATCAACTTCTGATTTCAGAATGTATTGTTTCCACTGCCATGTGGAAGGCTGAGTGATGGCATGGCGTTGACTCGTTTCTCCTGATGCGGAATGAATTATATAAAGTGTTCAACAGGCATACACAGCCTCTTGCTCATCACAGTCACCCACCTTAAAGTGTCAGCCAGCTTTCTCCAAACACATGTCCTCCAGATTTGTTGGATTGCGGCTCCCATCATTCCCTGACCATGCTGCTAAGAATGAGGACACAAGATTGGGGAGGGCTGACATCAAGGTGGATGATCATGATGGACAGGAGGTTATGTACCCCCATTGAACAGGTAAAGTTATCCATTCCTCATCAGGAGAAACAGGTACATTTCATGGGGGAGGGCTGTAGATCAGTGGCAGAACACCTGCTTTGCATGGAGAAGGTCCTAGGTTCAATCCCTAGCCTCTCCAGGTAGGGCTAGGATAGAACCCTCCCTGAAACCCTTGTGTTAATTTGCACAATTTATAGCCCCAATTTGCACAGATTATGCAAATTTGTGCAGTTTACATCCATCATTTCATGCAAATCTCTCTTTGTGCAAATTATGGCTAGACACTCTGTGTGTGTGTGTGTGTGTGTGTGTGTGTGTTAAAAGTCCCCAGAGCTTGGGAAAACAGTGATCCCCAAAAAGGGATGGATTTCCCAATATAAGACATCCCTATTGGGTTTTAATGTTGCTGCTTTTAAATTATTATTATTATTATTATTATTATTATTATTATTATTATTATTTGTTGCTGTTGTTGTTCTTGTTGTTTGTTGTATGACACCTTCCAAGGGTTCATCCTAAAAGGTTCTTATAAATCTTTGAAATAAATAAAATTATTGTTAAAATAGATAAAATTATTGTTAAAATAAATAAAATTATTGTTAACAACAACGATCTCAGCGCAGCCTGACCACAGGGTCATGCTCCAGTCAATTTTGCCTTCCAGCAGCAATACTGAAAGCCACTGCATGCTGACAATTCTATCTGCAGAACGGAAAATCTAATTTAATTTAAAATGGATGACAGTATCTTGGGTTAGGACTTACGGTCCAAGTGCTGGTAAATACATAGAACAGAGATGAAGGATAGGCCTCCACCCACAATGTTTCCAGATGAATGGCTGCAGCAGACCTGGGATCATTATACCAGGCTTTGGCAAGGGATTGGCCCTCTGGGATCACCAGACTCCCAGTACCTGGAGTATTCTAGGCCTTGATGCTACTGTCTGGCTTAAGCTGCCTACAGTTTCCTCCTCTGATGGGCAATCCTGGTGGCACAGTGAATGAAGAACCGGTGTCTGACCTGCCAGACCCCAAAACCCACTGCCTTGCTTGTGAAATATACAAAGCCTCTCTCCAAACTTAAAATTTAAAAGACAAATGCAGCAAACTCTTGGATCGCACCCCCCCCCCCGCATATCCTGTCATCCCATAATACTCAAGAATGTCCCTCCTGTTGCATGGGTGGATTGTGATGGATGATCAGAGCACATCACTGATATTGTTGTAGTGCATTAGTCCTGATTTCCTATTCAAAATGATTGATTGAGTCTCACTCAAGACTATGTCCAGCGCAAACACACCCAGACACAATCAATCACATTTATCAAGAACTTGCCACATTTGGCACCAAAGAGGAGGGGAACTTATCATACAGAAGGTCTTTCCTTTGTTTCCTCCATTGTCAATAAATTTCTGAATTGTTTTTAATGAATAATTTTAAAAATTACCTCAACCCCACATAGAATAAATATGATCGTTTATCTTACAATAAATATACTATGTTTATTTTACAATAAAAAGATCCTCCTGCCTCAATATCATTGTAAAAAGAGAGAGAAAGAGAACACATTGTCAGGTAAGAGATATTGTAAACATAAATGCAACTGTGTTGAGTAGGGGTGGGGTGAAAGTATGCCAGGGTGTGCTGGCTTGAGAGGTCTGAGTCCGTCCGATGGATTTTCGTCTGACGGTTCTTAGGGGACAATGAGGGTGTTTCTCCAGTTGGGTGTAGGGTGGAAATGCCACCCTGCTGATGGTCTTTCTGCCCTGCTGATGGGGGGACAGGCCCTAGTGTGCTTCCTCCCCCCAGCACACACACTTTGGGGCTTGAAAGGATGAGGAAGGGGGAGAGGCACGGGAAAGTGCATTTTCCAGGCCCAGTGGCCGGGGGAATCTGCACACTTTTCGGAGGCCCAGAAAATGCACTTTCCTGTGCCTCTCTCTCCTCCCCCACCCACTGGGGCCAACCGGTGTACTTTCTCACTAGCATAGAGAATGACACAGGCTAATTGGTCAGTGAAATTTAGCCCTTCCCCAAACAAAATAACTTACTTCAAAGTAAATGTTAGTCGTCCAGAGTAAAGCCACCTCACCTGGAATGCTGCTATAGCAGTGTCTCTACGGCCAGGGTTCCAGGGATGTAATTTTCCCAGGTCACCAGATATCCATACACAGGACACCTGGCACACTGAGGAAACTACATTTCCCAGGGTCACTGGCACCTAGGACACTGCTGCAGTAGTATTCCAGGGATGAGGAGAAGGGAGAAAGAAATGAAATCGCCAACCATCCATGCTGTGGTTTTCAGTGCGTAGCTCTTAAAAGTCTGGGTTTGAATCCCTGTATATCCAAACATGTTAGTGCTCAAATAGGTTACTTCTTTCTTCTGACAAACACTGAATCCTTAACGGTTATATGGCAGGCAGTAAAAACACAGCCCCCTCCATGCTGAAAATAGCTGTACCTGTTGAATTTGGCTGGGGCAGACAAGTGAGAATTTCATTTCTGTTCATTTTCCATAAGAAATAACCCAAATTTGCAGTGTACTTCATATTTGGGAGGGGGGGGAAGTAATTAATCCAGATTAATCCAGAAAGAGAAGAACAACTGCTGAGCATGGGCGGGTGGTTGATGGACGGATCGATTGATTGGACAACCTCAACCTAGGAACTCAATCCACCCCTTCGGGGTTCTCTGGATGGTCATGCCCCTTTTCCACTGGCACAATCCCTGTCCCCCAACCATGGATCATGTGATAATTCCCCATTGCCTTTTGCACAGTTTTCACCCATTCTAAAAGATTGCCGTGTTATGCTATACTTTATTTGTATGTCACCTTTTGGCCGAAAGGCCACCAAAGAGGCTCACAAAATGCAAGCTTATGTTCTGCTAGGAACTGGTTGGGGCCCCATCATGGGGTTAAAGATAGGCAGCGGGAGAGTGGCTACAGGGATAGGATCTAGGCTATCAGGGTTCTGATAAGGGTTGATTGGACAGCTGCAAGAATCCCTATATAAGAGCTTCCTGTGGCCTCCAAACCTTGCCACAGCAACACAGTTCTTGTGATGCTCGGCTGCTGTTCGCCTTGCTTGCTCATGCCTTGATCCTGACTGTGCTGGTTCCTGACACCTGGACTGTTTCCTGGACTATTCTTCTGCTGCTGCCTCCTCCACACCCTGTTTGCTGACAACCTTCACCTGTTCCTGGATTTCTGCTCAAAGCCTGTGGCCCTGCAACTGCTACCATCAACTGGACTCCTGCCTGCCTTGTCTGCATCCTTTTGTCTCTGGTCTGACCACGGCCGGGTTTGCTGCTGACTCACGTCTGCTCCTGGAGTCTGCTTTTTTTCCTGGTAATCTGACTTTGTGACTAGTTGAATGTGGCCTTTTGCCTTGGGCCCAGCCACGCCCTGTTTGTGTTATTAAAGCGGGACTATTCCAGGCTACTCTTCTTGTGTTAGACTCTGTTATACCTTAGCTCTCCCGGGTCCCGGCAGCCTAGCTTTAGTTTCCTGCCGCCCAGGCCTCGGATCATTACAGCTTACAGCAGAAATATAACAGCCTTCAACAATATACTACAGCAATATACTAAACAACAATAACACAACAATATTTAACAATATACTAAGTACAAAATTAGAGCAGATAAGAAGAAATAACGGTTGGAATGGCATCTCTCCAAACTGCAGATCCAACCTTGATTTTAAAGTCTCCAGGTGTGTGTGTGTGTGGGGGGGAAGAGTAGCAGGTGGAATAGCTCACCCTCAATGGAACAGCATCTCTCCCCTGAAGCCACGCCTCCTATTGCTTAGTTACTGGCAGTGTTAAGCAAAATGTTCACAGGTATCTCTTTGAGGGTTCAGACCTTTTGGTTTTGGCCCTGCCCACTTTGCCATTAGTCCTGCCCACCACTGGAATGAGGCCCCCAAGAGCTTCTGCCAAGTTGAATCCAGCGTTTGGCCGAAAGACGTTCCACACCCCGCCTTATGGGGATCCTCTTGTGCAGTGTGTGTGTGTGGGGAGGGGAGACCATCTTCTGCTTTCTCCTACTTCTGGATCCAGCCCAATTTCTCCAATACCATCCAGAAAACCTCTCATAGTGACAGCAGAGAGTAATAATCACTGAATGCACATGACTGACTCTTTCCTGACTTTTTCTACATGAGGCATTTATCATGTGCTCATGATTGTTCACTCACAGAAGTTTACTGGTCCTTTTCTTGACGTTGTCTAGCTCCCATGCCTCCCCAATCATTTTCAAGCAGGAATCTGCCATTTTATAAAAAACCCAAAATGCAGTATTAATTATAAATCACTCAATATAGCAGCACCATCTACTGGTGGTATAAATGAAAGGTACAGAAAGGGACTGGCAAAAAAAAAAAAAAAAAGAGGGGGAAGCGTGTGCATTGTGCCAATTGTAAACCCATAAAGACTCTGGAAGATGAAGCCCTGGTAAAGCTGTGGGATTTTTGCTTAATGTAGAGAAGCTCCACAAAACCATAAGCCTTGAGCCCCCCTTGTTACAAGCAAAGGGAGACCTAACATTGCTGAACCAATTGCTCATGCAGGTAAAAATCCTTCTCAGCCCCATTCACAATTAAGTGATATTCTTCCCCTAGTAAGGAAAACCTCATATTAGAAGATAAGAGAGTTATTATTATTAATAATATTATTTGGGGTGACCATATGAAAAGGAAGACAGGGCTCCTGTATCTTTAACAGTTGTATTGAAAAGGAAATTTCAGCAGGTGTCATTTGTATATATGGGGAACCTGGTGAAATTTCCTCTTCATCACCACAGTTAAAGCTGCAGGTGCCCTGCCCTCTTTTAAATCTGGTCACTCTAGTATAGCTCCTGCAGCTTTAACTGCTGTGATGAAGAGGGAATTTCATCAGGTTCTCCATATATACAAATGATACCTGCTGAAATTCCCTTTTCTATGCAACTATCAAAGATACAGGAGCCCTGTTCTCCTTTTCATATGGTCACTCTATTATTATTATTAATAATGATGATGATGATGATGATGATATCCCACCTTTTTTCCTCTAAGGAACACAAGGTGGAGTACATAGTCCTCCTCCTCTCCATGTTATCATCACAACAACCCTGTGAGGCAGGTTGGGCTGAGAGTCTGTGACTGGCCCAAAGTCACCCAGTGGGTTTCCATGGCCGAGTGGGGACTAGAACCTGGATCTCCTGACACCCAGTCCAACACCTTAGCCACTACACCACACTGGCACCCAGAGTTATGGATGTCAACAACTAGGGTGACCATATGAAAAGGAGGACAGGGCTCCTGTATCTTTAACAGTTGCATAGAAAAGGGAATTTCAGCAGGTGTCATTTGTATATATGGAGAACCTGGTGAAATTCCCTCTTAATCACAGCAGTTAAAGCTGCAGGAGCTGTACTAGAGGGACCAGATTTAAAAGAGGGCAGGGCACCTGCAGCTTTAACTGTTGTGATGAAGAGGGAATTTCACCAGGTTCCCTATATATACAAATGACACCTGCTGAAATTTCCTTTTCAATACAATTGTTAAAGATACAGGAGCCCTGTCCTCATTTTCATAGGGTCACCCTACAACAACTGTACTGCTGGAACTGGGGTCAAGGAGCAGGCCAGAGGGAGGAAAACCCAGCCGCTGAATGCCATCCAGCTCCTCTAACTAGCTCATTGGGACATTGCCACAGTGGATATGTTTGCAGCCGGAAACATATCCCAAATCCTCACTCTCCCACAGATTCACAAAGCAGAGCTCCCCACAAAAGTGGGGGGCTCTGGCCTATATGAAGTGAATTACATATCTTTCGTTGGCAATGAAGAAGCTTTCCATCTCTGTACATGGGGCTGGTGGCATAAATGCTCATGGCAAGATATAAAGACGTAGATAGTTAAAACTTTTTACGAAGGAAAATTTGACATTTAAGGGCAGCATTGAAGAGAAGGAGAGACTGAGGAATTGAATGTGGAAGAGAAAATGCTTGATTGATAAGCTGTATAGGAAACTTTTTGGATTAATTAAAGTCAGTAACTTTATAAATAAACAAAAGGCATGTTAAATGTTGATTCTACCTTGATCCTTTTTTAATGTTACAATTTCTATCTTCCCACTCATTTAGTGAGTGGAAAATCAGTGATAGGGCTGGAAGCTCAATTTGCTGCTTTAGAAGCATCATTATAATGTCCCCAACCAGCCAGCCATAATTTTAGGGCAAAGAAACCGCCTGTTTATGTCCAGAGAGCATCTGCAGCAGTCTTTAATTGCCTGGGAGCGTGCAGAGGGAATCCCCTGAAATGAATTTTAAATTGCAAGATTGGTCAACTCAAAATGTTGTTTTAATTGTCTGTTGGCAGGCATTTGGTTAGAGTGTATCGTTCCAGTTGTTTGAATGCATTAGCAATGCATGGAATTATCTTTGCGGCAAAAAACAAAACATTGATATCTGCGACACCAAGAATGTTTAAAAAAACAAACCAAAAAAAAAACCAGCATCAAAACAAAAAAGCAATTAACTGCAAAGTTATGTTTTCATCTCCCAAGATTCACTTCTGCTCCATTTCAGGAAACTATCCAATAGAAGCTTAAAATTTTAGATGTAGTTAAAATGGGAAGTAAGTCTGCCTACTGGGAAATGTGGTATATGGGTCATCGCAGTACAGTGCTCCAAAACACAGTTTTCACCTACATCCTTTATTTAGCACTGTAATTATTCCCATTTATTGCTTTGTCAATTTTGGGACACAGCAAATGCAAGAATGATTGAAAGCGAATGCCAGCCCCACCACTAAAAAAAAAAGAGCAATGCATGATTAGAGAGCTAGAATTAAATGCTGATATAAAGTGTCCTCTGTTAACGGAATATAATGCTTTAGTTGTCATAATGCATCATTGAGTCCAGTGCTCTTTTACACATTAACTATAATTCATTCATTTGGGATGGGTCTGGTGGGTGAGAGTTAAAGAATTATCCTATGGTTCTCCCCGCCCCATGCCACAAACTACCACTATGTCCTTCAGCAACCATGGGAGAAGATAATCAAACATAGGGGTTTCCATTTACAAAAGCATGGGGAAACTGATGCCTGATAGACATTGCTAGATTACAACCCCCATAGCTATTGGCACAGCACATAGTGAAACTATGGAATTCACTGCCACAAGACGTAGTGCAGGCCACAAGTTTGGATGGTAGAGGATCTTCTATACTGTTAATGCAGTGTCCAAAATTATGCATAGTGTGGAGAATGAAGATAAGAGACATTTTTCTCCCCCCCCCCTCAAAATACTAGAACCCAATGTGGTCGTCCCATGAAGCTGATTGGTAGGAGATTCAGGAAAAAGAAAGGGAAGGACTTCTTCACACAGCACATAGTTAAAATATGGAATTCACTTCCACAGGATGTAGTGATGGCCACCCATTTGGACTGCTTTAAAAAGGGGTTGGATAAATTCCTGGAGGAGAAGGCTATCAATAGCTGCTAGCCCTGATGGCTATGTACTATCTCCAGTATCTGAGGCAGTAAGCCATTGTGCACCAGCTGCTAGTGAACATGGGTGGGAGGGATGCTGTTGCACCATGTCCTGCTTTGTTGGTCCCTGGTCAACAGCTGGTGATCCAGCATGGGACCTCATGTGTTCTTATGTTTATTGGGAATGTTGGGAATTGGAATCCAACATCTGGAGGGCCATGGGTTTCCCCACCTTTGGTTCAGATCCAGGAGGTGGAATGTCTTTCAGTCCGATCCTCCAATTTTGGAGAAGTTGAAGCCACCTTCCAGGTGTTGAAGGTAAAAGAAGTGGGGGTGGAGGCAAATGGAGTGAGCCTATATATATATATATATATATATATATATATATATATATATATATACGCGCTAGCATATTTTTAGCTTAAAGATCTTGCTGCCAGTAACTAAGCCTTAAGAGAGGCATTTCAACCATTTCGAAGGGTGATGGAAAGGAGAGTGTGCAAAAGTTAGTGGGAAACCACCGTACAATGGTCAGTTGTGGGCAGGGAGTGTTGGGCTGGGAGATGGAGGTGTGGCCATTTGGGGAGCCCTGGAGGCCAGAGTGGAACCCTTAGCAAGCCATATTTGGCTCAAAGACTTGCTCAACACACCTGGTTTAGAGTAAGGGGAAGATTCTAGAGGGGGTGATACAGAAGTGTATTCCACCATAGTAACAACCTGGAGTTATGTAGATATCAATAGTTAAGTACTGAATTATCTAAGTGGGCAGATCAATCTACCTCTAGTCCATGTTTGCTTGGTTCATATTTGGTCCATTCCTTCCTGTTCTTGCATCAGTCCGTGATTTGTGGGGAAGGGGACCATTTAAATAAAATACACATTTTCCGAACATTATCACTAGTGCATTCATATATGTTTTTTTTTTCCGGAAAAGTGTGCTCACCAGGGTTGCCAGTGGGACAATTTCTGATGATTTCCGAATGGAAATGAAATTCTCCTATATCTCTAAACTATGTGCCACAGAGCCTCCTTCTTAATCCTGTCTTTGGATTAGAGGGTTCTTCTCTCTCTTTGCTAAACACTGCCCAGGCTTGAAGGGATCTCTGTGGTATTGCAGGCTTTTCACTGCGATTTGCAAAAGTCCTTTCAAGGAGTAGCTGATAATCAAACGCCTCCAGCCGTTGATGATTTGATATACTGTTAATGCAGTGTACAAAATTATGCATAGTGTGGAGAATGTAGATAGGAGACATTTTTCTCCCTCCCAAAATAGTAGAGCCCAATGGGGCCATCCAATGAAGCTGACTGGTGTGAGATTCAGGACAAAGAAAAGGAAGGACTTCTTCACACAGTACAAAGTTAAAGTATGGAATCCACTTCCACAAGATGTAGTGATGGCCACCAATTTGGATGGCTTTAAAAAAGGGTTGGATAAATTCCTGGAGAAGGCTGTGGTGTTACACCCCACAAGTCAGTTCCCAAATGTATGTCTGCAGTTTGTAAGTCTGTGGGTTTTTAGAATGTTGGCCTGAGTGGGTGGAGTTAGAATTTTTTGGGAGGGATAGGAGTGATATATAAGGGAAGGACTGAGGGGACTGTGAGGGACTTGTTAGGTACTCTTAGAGTCTTTAGTGCTCTCTGTGTTTAGAGTGCTTAAGTTCTGGGAAATTGGAGGTTCAGTGTAGAGTGTGGTGTCTTTGGAGTGTGGTGTGCACAGAGTTGACATATATTAATCAATACTGATAATAAAGAAAGCTCAAGATTGATTGTGTGAGAAAAAGGAAAGCGCGTATGTGAATGAGTGAAAGGATTGTATGACAGGTTTCAAAAAGGTTTTTAAATGGTTTATTTGAAACAAAGCTTGTGTACTTTTGAAAATAAATTTTGATTGTTTTGTTTTTAACTACCATAAAAATCCCACGTGTCTGTGTGGGACGTGTCTGTCCCACTCTGTCAATCATTCACCTCAGCACATATAACTCAGTGTATTATTTTATATATTGAAATCCTTCTCCATTTTAAACCCCTTTCTCCACATAGTTTGGAGGAAGGTGGGTTTTATCCCTCGCCTCAGGCATATCAAGTGGTGGTGCTTGGCTTGAGCAGGGCGTAGTGTTCAGAGCCTGTGTCATGGCAAAGGCTATCAATAGCTGCTAGCCATGATGGCTAAGTGCTATCTCCAGTATCTGAGGCAGTAAGCTTATGTCCACCAGTTGCTGGGGAACATGGGTGGGAGGGTGCTGTTGCACCATGTCCCGCTTGTTCATCCCTGGTCAACAGCTGGTTGGCCACTGTGCGAACTGAGTGCTGAACTAGATGGACCATCAGTCTGATCCAGCATGACACTTCTTTTGTAAAGTCAACTGTTCTATAACTTTGGCCTTTCTTTTACTGCCACCCAGTTTAATGCCTAATACATCTGTAATCACCACCACCCCAATTTACAACTGTCCACTGTATACACATAGACGCCAACAAATAAAAGTTGTCTAGCTGTTTTGAAAGGTAATTTGTTTCATTCATGCTTCTCCTCGAATAGGCTCAACATGCATTTGTTAGGAAAATGTGCATATGGGAAGTAAATATGCATTTTCACACTTTTGTCAATAGGGGAAATACATATTTGGGAACACACTTTAAAAAAAGTGCACCCTGTTGCACACTTTTCTTGTTCAAATATGCGGGGCAGGGATGTGAGAGCTTGCAACGGGAATGGACAACTTCAATGAGCTTGAACCTCAGTGACTCTCTCTTTCCTATTATCAATTGTTACAAGACAATTGACAAAGATTAAAAGAACAAGTAAGACTACAATAAATGCAGGGGGGGAACCACCAGCAGGTAAATGCACAATTAGAGAATTGACTATATTTAAGATAGTAAAAAAATGTTGTCAAACATTTCTTTTTTTAAAAAAAATGCCTGGCATCTAAAAGGCAGCAAAGTTGGCCCAAAACATATATCCTTCAAGAGGGCATTTCATATGTGAGTCATATAATTGGTTCACCTGTATCTCAGTGTTGTCTATATGTACAGGTAGTGGCTCTCCATGGGTCAGACAGGGCCATAGAGCGGGACTATACTGCCAATTCCAACCAGTGTGGTATAGTGGTTAGAGTGTTCGACTGGGACTCAGGAGATCTAGGTTCTAGACCCTACTCAGTCATGAAGCTCACTGGGTGACTTTGGGCCAGTCACTGACTCTCAGCCTAACCTGAGGGTTGTTGCAAGGGTTGTTGCAAGGATAACAGAAGAGGAGGAATGTGTAAGCTACCTTTGATTCCTTGCAAGAGGGGAAAAAGACAGATATGCATATAATAAATAAAAGTAGGGTTTCTCAATTTTTCCAATTTTAAGTTCAAGTTGCCTTAATCTTTGAGAATTCTTTTGAGAAATTTGCATGAAAAAAATGTATGCATTTTGGTACATATTTCACATGATGCATACATTTCTGCATGCAGTTTTGCCTAATATACACGTGTTTGCAAAACATTTCCTACTACAATGCATTCTGAAAATTCTGTTCACTAATATACACATTGTGTGCACTTTCCCCAAATATGCCCATTTTTATATGCGTTTTTGGATTGCAGACCTCCATTGCAAAATTTGGAGAAGTGCAAATTTTGAAGAATAACTGCAATTCGGTTCTCATATTGATTCAGAACTGTGAAGTTAGGGAAGTCCACACTAAAATGTGAACTGAAAAAACTGTATATTCCACATCCTTGGACAGGTGTCTTTTCCAGCCCTATCTGGAGATGCCAGAGATTAAACCTGTGGCCTTCTGCAAGTAATGTCTCTGTTCTACCACTAACCTATGGCACTTCTCATTTATCAGCCCTACTGATACACCTTATGAAGCTTTCACCTGACAGCACAGGTGACCTATCTCTGTATTCTTGGGAACTGTATTTTCCATTCAGCACCCCAAGGAGTGAGGCTGTGTTAAAGAATAGTCTTATTTTCTCCATACATTGCATTAATTAAGGACCGAAATTATTGTTGCAAAGTCTTGTTTGCTGATCTGTTATGTCTGGATAGTCAACACTGCTTGTTTCAGGGGGGGCACTCTGGGCAATGCAGGGCTCATTCCAGGTTTAAGGTCAACAAAAAGACCTTATGACCCTCCTTTTACATTGGACCCTCGACTGCTTACCTGATTTCAGCAGTGGGTGGACACAAACTGCCATGTTAAATTGGCCATGGTGTCTTAGAGTGTCTGGCAGAGAATCACTCCTGGTGTTGGGCCTAGCCCAGGTGTTGTAGGCCCTATAGCTTTGGAACCAGAATCTGATTCAGAGTTAGATCAGGATGATTTAGAACCCGGTCTGGTTAAGGGAAGCTCAGGGCCTGTGAGTTCAGTTCTGCCTCACTTCCCATCTGATTGCAGGCCAAAGGAAAGTTATACTCCCAGTCAGCCCCAGCTGCAAGATTCAGGATTATAGCTTCCAAATCACGTGAGGTACTGGTTCCTCTCTATTCGGCCCTGGTTAGGCCTCATCTAGAGTATTGGGTCCAGTTCTGGGCTCCACAATTCAAGAAGGACACAGACAAGGTGGAGCGTGTTCAGAGGAGGGCAACCAGGATGATCAGGGGTCTGGAAACAAAGCCCTATGAAGAGAGACTGAAAGAACTGGGCATGTTTAGCCTGGAGAAGAGAAGATGGAGGGGAGACGTGAGAGCACTCTTCAAATACTTAAAAGGTTGTCACACAGAGGAGGGCCAGGATCTCTTCTCGATCCTCCCAGAGTGCAGGACAATGAATAACGGGCTCAAGTTAAAGGAAGCCAGATTCCAGCTGGACATCAGGAAAAACTTCCTGACTGTTAGAGCAGTACAACAATGGAATCAGTTACCTAGGGAGGTTGTGGGCTCTCCCACCCTAGAGGCCTTCAAGAGGCAGCTGGACAACCATCTGTCAGGGATGCTTTAGGGTGGATTCCTGCATTGAGCAGGGGGTTGGACTCGATAGCCTTGTAGGCCCCTTCCAACTCTGCTATTCTGTGATTCTATGATTTATTTATTTATTTAAACATTTATATCCCTCCCTATATCAATAAGATCTCAGGGCGTGGTACAGATAAAAGCATACAGTATAAAAAACAGGCTTGAGTGAGGCCTCTGACTTACAGCCTGGGATTGTGAGAACTGAGCAATAGGAAGATTCTGTAGGGCAGGGAGTAACTCCCAGTTAAAGGAATCAACTAAGGAGTGCAGAGATGCCTTCTTAGGCCATAGCTGGATAATCCCGAGGTGATCCCAGGATTGTACCAGTGTGTCCACATGATGCACAGGTAATCCTGGGAGCAGGGAGAGATGTTCCCTCCTTTTCCCCAGGATATCACTCTACCTTTTCAGCCCGCTTTTTCTGCATTCTCAGGATGATCCTGAAACTGTGGAATGTGTGGGCGAGCATCGTGGTTTGTCCCAGCTCCTCGCGTTTACTCAAGAGGAGCCGGGAACACGCATGGAGCTCTGCGCCCATCGGGGTTGGGGTGGGAGGTGTGTGTGTGGGGGGGAATTAAAATAAAAAACCCTCACGTTTTGTGAATGAGCGCTCCTGCACTCTTCTACAAGAAAAAAAATGCTGGGTGCAACGTCCTGTTCTTCAGAGTCATCACGCGTTGCGTGTAAACAAGGGGGAGATCTTGCGATAAAAATAGTGCAAGATCCTCACCTTAGACCTAATGCTCCCATACAGGACAGATTCCCCTCTCATGATAGATCGCCAGAAAGGGAAGCCTCTCAGCCTGTCCCCTGTATTTAAGCCAGCTCAGAGACCAAGGAGCCTTTGCTGGGAATCTCTTAATTGCCCAGAATACTTTCTTGCCTAGACTTATCATAGACTCTTGTCTGCCTTGAATCATGCACCATTAAAACTATGACTCTGTGTGGATTTCAGCCTTGGAACTCTTGAACAAATCCATGTGCCAATAGCCTTTCCCTAGGCTATTTGATTTATTGGGGGGGGGGGGGTCTATCAACATTTGACCTCAAGCTCTGGAAAGCCGCTGTGTGTACTTGGCTGCAAGAAAGAGTTTCACTGTTATTGGTGTCCTGTATCGGGTTGACAGAGTGCGTCTGAAAGTCAGGCCTGACACCTGAGCATTTAGTAGTTCCCAGTGCCAGTAGCCCCTTCTGGGGTGCGGAGGCCCTAGCAATCACCCCAAAATACCAAGTCCTGAGACCTTCTTAACCATCCTTGCTTTGAGCATCATCGAAATACATTTGTTAGAAATACCTTAGTGCTGAAAAACAGGAGGCATTCACTAAATACATGGATTTGTGTGTGTTAATTCTGCAGTTGCTTGTCTTATGTTTTGGGAGTTTTATTTATATACTTATTTGTTTAATCCTGAAAGAGAAAGATCTTAAGACACATGCTGAGTTCTGTTCATAGTAGCAGAGGAACATCAATGACCGCTCCCCAGGCTTATAAAATGAAAACTATTCGGCATGTTATCAACATCCACCATAACTATATTGACACAAATAAAAACTGGGCTATGGGAGGAGGGAGGCGCACTAAATTCCATGCATAATTAATAAATTGCTACATGCTGAAGGGCCGAGAGCAAATGAGATCATAATGCAAACACAAACAAAATTAGTTTGACTATTAAGAAATTGTCAATACCCAAATGAAGGAAGATGGAAGCTGATTTGCATGCCATCACTAACCGATTTCACACTAGCATCCTCTTCCCCAAGGATCCATCTTACGTCACTGCATGAGTATGCAACGTGTACGTTTTGCTATCTGATGAGCTACTGTATCTCATTGCTGAACATTATAAGATGCAAGGGAGATAATCCGGAGTTCAAGTCTCACCTCTGCCATTCACTAATGTAGCCTTAGGCAAGCTACTTTTTTCTCAGGATTAGGTTATCCCACCTGCACCTGCGACATGTGGAGAATATGGATCCAGCTTACAGAGTTATTGTACGGTATAGATTATTGCTTGGACTCCATTTAAGATGGCTGGAGAAATCTGCTGCAGACTCCAATGAGATCACATTCCCAAGAATATTATTATTATTATTATTATTATTATTATTATTATTATTATTATTATTATTATTATTGCACCATCAGTGTACATGGTGCTGTACAGAGTAAAACAATAAAATAGCAAAACCCTGCTGCAAAGTCTGCAGAAGACCAGCTCCCCTTACCTGCACGTCATCCGGATTTCGCCCAGGATAGTTTACCAGCTTTATAAGTGCAAGATACATTATTTATCGCCGCAAAGGCAAAATACGCTCTTTATGGTCGTATCTTGCCTTTTTTAAAGCCAGAAAAACACACCACAAGATCCAAAGAATGTGCCAGGGTTCCAGGGAAATGTGGTGACGCCCAAGCAGCCCGGATTTCCCGTGGCGACCCTCCTCCAGACTGGACACTGATGGGGTTCATCTATCGCTACTTCTGTTACATCAACAAGAAACTTAGTGGCAGAGCTCTGAATGCAGCAGGAACCAAAGATCAGCCCCCAACATCTCCATATAGGACCAAGCAGCAGGAGAGCTGCTGCCAGTCAGTGTAGGGTCATTACACTGTTAATAATGAAATCACCACTTAAGAAACTCAACTTTGAAAGTTCTGCAAAACAAGATATTCTGGATGATCTATTATCTAGTTCAATGTTGAATTCAATAATGGCTGACACAGATGACTTGCATCACTTTGATGAAACTCTATTAACTTGGTGAATTGTGTTCTAACAATTTCAGAGTTTTCTGTTGTCTTTAAAGCCAACCATAACTTAGATTTCAAGTTAATTTGTGTCGTGTCTCTCAGTTGCTCATGCTGTCAACGGGAGGAGAAATGAGGAAACTTGCTAAGTGATCCACAAAGCTTTATTTCAAGCAACAAACGTTTCTTTAATCTGTATAGAGGCCACCACTGTGAAACGACCCCCTAGGCAAAACTATGCAAACTAAGCAAGACAATTGTCCGTTCACATCTCAAATGTCCATAACTTCAAAGCGGCTGGTGCAGTGGTAGTTTCTGGTGTAATCTCTCTGATTTTCTCACGGCCTCTGCACTGAGCGTTTTAGCTTCTGGCGGACCCTAGCATCAGTTAGTGTGTCGGAATGCTCACCCCCGGAAGCTTCCTCCCTTTCCACTGAGCTTGTAGGATTTGGCCTTGAAGAGATAAGCTCTGGAGGGGGGCGACTTCCAGCTGAGGCCTCTCCTGTGAGAGCTTCCTCCCCCACTGGTACAGGCTGGCTGGTGTCTGGTACTGCATCTTCTAGTTCAGAATCTGATTCTGATTGATTACCTGAAACACCTTCTCCCGACACAGGGGCATTAGGGTCAGACATGACAATTTGCACATGGTGCAACTTTGAATATTTAAAACGTTTTTTTGATGATGATGATGATGATGAGATATTTGTGATGAGATGTTTGTGATGATGATATATTTGTGAACCGCCCAGAGAGCTTTGGTTATTGGGTGGTATAAAAATGTAATAAATAAATAAATAAATATTACTGAGCTAGACAGACCAACAATCTGATTGTGGGCTCATGATGGAGCATCTCATGATCTGAAACATTGCTATGTTTGCTGGCGTCTGGCATTTTTAGCCCCATAAACTCAGAAGTAGATTGCCTTTCATATTTGAATAGGTATAGCTATGATATTTTCAGTTTGCTTCTTGTAAAGTTTATAGCTGCAATTCTCTAGCAGACCAGCTGCTTAAATGTCACAGAAGTCACACACACTGCCTCTTGTGTGGAACAGAGTTGGCTAGCTAGAGGACCAAGCAATTTTGCAGAAGCATCATGTAAGAAGAATTCATATTAGAGGGGAGGACATGCAGAGTAGATGACTGCATGGTGATTGAACTGGCATTCCCATGCATAGTTACCAGCAACTAAGGATGTACGAGAATTTAGTTTCAGTTTGTTAAAGATCAGAATTTGTCTTGTTTGCACCCCTAAATGCAAATTTGTGTGCATTTTGCAGACAGAGCTTGTATATCCCAGAGCTTGCAAAATACATTCATTAGAAACATGGGCACTTTAAAAATGTGCATTTGGGTACAAAACCTGCACCTAAATATGCACTTTCCCCATTTGAACAACACTAGAAAGCTCACATTCAGGAAGATACTGAGAAGACTGAACTTTGAGGTAAAACTTGGAGAATTGTGGTGAGCTCAAGCTGAATTGCTGAATCTCCCACAGGGATGCAGCAGAGATGTGCCTGTTTGCTTTTTCTCAGGATTCACCTGGTTTGCATGTTTCAGACTGAACACAGACTTCCACAGTGTTATGACCCTCCCCTACTTAGACGACCTGGTAGTCATCATGTGAGAAGAAAAGAACGGCCACACTGGGCCCATTCAGAAGACATCTTAAACCCTGGCTTTAATTAGGGTGAACATATGAAAAGGAAGACAGGGCTCCTATATCTTTAACAGTTGTATTGAAAAGGAAATTTCAGCAGGTGTCATTTGTATATATGGAGAACCTGGTGAAATTCCCTCTTCATCACAGCAGTTAAAGCTGCAGGTGCCCTGCCCTCTTTTAAATGTGGTCACTCTAGTATAGCTCCTGCACCTTTAAATGTTGTGATGAAGAAAGCCAGGCCGTGTTCAGAAGACACCTTAAACTACGGCTTTAACCATGGTGAATAAGGTCTTTTGCTTTATTCACCTTGGTTAAAGCCGTGGTTTAAAGTGAATTCTGAACACAACCTGGCTTTCTGGCTTAACCACGGTGGCTAAAGCCATGGTTTAAGGTGTCTTCTGAAGAGGGCCACTGAGTCAGAACAAAGGTACATCTAGCCCAGTGGTCCCTCTCCTAAAGCCACCTATTTCCATGAAGGAGTTCACACAAAGGAAACTGGGAAGTTGACCAGCATCTCCTGTTGCTTGTCCTGAAGATCTATGACACAACCTCTGACCATGGAAATTTTATTCCTAGCTACTGTGGCTATCAATGTATCATCCAGAAATGATCTTAAACCTGCTTTGCAGCCCTGTACTCAAGGACATCACCACCATAGCCTGTCATAATGAATTCCACCAATGAATGATCCAGATCACTGACATTGCATGAAGAAATCCACCCTTTTGACTCTACTGAATCTATTTTACTGAGTCTTCCTAAGTTCTGGTATTTTGAAGGGGGGGATACTCTGTCTCTATCCACTATTTCTGTACTGCTTATAATTTTATAAATCTCTCTCATATTTCCCTAGTTCCCTCTCCTAATTATTCTTCCCAGTTTTTGAAGCAAAATAGACCCAATAGCAGCAGTACAATTAGTATTCTAGGGCAGTTTTTCTCAACTTTGTACCCTTCAGATGTTTTGGACCAGAACTCCCAGCATTGCTGACAATTGGCCATGCTGGCCCGGGGATTATGGGAACTGATGTTGGGAGAGCACCAAGTTGGGGGAGGCTGCTCCAGGGTATTGATTCAATTGTTTCTTTTAAACAGGTATGCCTCAACTTTCCATTTAAGTCATGAAAGTTGCTCTCAAAAAGAAACATGCAAATAGCATTACTTCAAAACATCACACACAGATACACCAATTAAAAGAGAACATTCAGAAGTAATGCACAATTGTTTATCAAAACCACAGGGGGGAAAATCATCTTTTCCTGATATCTAAAAGCTAAACAAGTTGGTGCAATACGTGCCTCTCTAGGAGATGCACATATTGCATCACTAGGCCTCATCTTGAGTATTGTGTCCAGTTCTGGGCACCACAATTCAAGACGGATGCAGACAAGCTGGAGGGGATTCAGAGGAGGGCAAGCAGGATGATCAGGGGTCCTGAAATAAAGCTTTATGAGGTGAGACTAAAAGAACTGGGCAT
Source organism: Elgaria multicarinata webbii (assembly GCF_023053635.1). Taxonomy (NCBI): domain Eukaryota; kingdom Metazoa; phylum Chordata; class Lepidosauria; order Squamata; family Anguidae; genus Elgaria; species Elgaria multicarinata. The sequence continues at coordinate 10,462,641 of NC_086187.1, read as the reverse complement.
GTTTAGCCCGGAGAAGAGAAGACTGAGGGAAGACATGACAGCACAGAGGAGGGCCAGAATCTCTTCTCGATCATCCCAGAGTACAGAACATGAAATAATGGGCTCAAGTTACAGGAAGCCAGATTCCATCTGGACATCAGGAAAAATTTCCTGACTGTTAAAGCAATATGAAAATGGAACCCATGACCTAGGGAGATCATGGGCTCTCCCACACTAGAGGCCTTAAAGATGCAACTGGACAACCATCTGTCAGGGATGCTTTAAGGTGGATTCCTGCATTGAGTAGGGGGTTGGACTTGATGGTCTTATAGCACCCTTCCAACTCTACTCTTCTATGATTCTATGAATATGAGAAATTGGTGAATGTTGATAAATTCTTATTTTTTAAAAAAAGAACTATAATTCAATTATTATACGTATGCATTGGACAAATTCAACAGGTAGGATGATTCCCATCATAGAAAGAATCATGTTATACCTACTTTCTGTGTTGACATGAAAGATGAAGAACCTGTCAGAAAAATAAATAATAAATAAAGACTTGGCAATCCTAATTCGTCACCACAAACACGACTGAATTAGGGATGCATGAGAAATGTGCTCCAGGTCATTGTTGTACCTTCCAGACCGAATGCCAACTCAGATGCAATCTGCAATCGAAGTCTATACATTTCCAAACTTGCAATGTTATCTGCAGACCAAAAAAAAAAAAAAGTGTTTGACGTAAGGGTGGCATACTTGCTTGCACTTGCCTTGCTGTGGCCACCTGTCCCTGCTTGCCAGGCTGAACGAGCCACTAGCTTTACCCTTACATCAATGGGGCCTTTAAGGGGGGAAGTGTGCAATTTATGGTGGCTACCAAAATTGTGCAGTTTCCCCATTGCATCAATAGTGGGCACCATTGACACAGGAAGGGGAAGTGCACAATTATGGCCTGTGGGCTGGCAGCTGCTAAGTGCTTGCTAGGGGCTTTGTGTGCACTCTGGCAGGGGTCCATGCTTGCAATGGGAGTGCTCACCTGGGTCTGAGGGACCTGATGTGTGTGTATGTGTGTGTGTATGTGGTTGTCTGTCAGACTCCTGGACCCAGTTGGGCGTTCGTGGCGTCCCTAGTTTGATAGCAGGTGTACCGTACATTTAAGAAATGCACATGAAAAAGTGTGTACTTTGGAGGGGGGGGGGAATGCACAAATACACTGTAATCAATGGTACAAGAATGTGAACATTTCAACAATGTGTTTGGAAAAAAATATGCATGAAAATATGCATGTGAAAAGAAAAGAAAACTCAAAGAACTCAAATCTCTCAATCTAATCTGGACTCGAGTTGGAATTCAGCTTTGAGATAGAATTCAGAGAACTTTGGCACGCTTGTGAATATTCATATCTAGGCTGAATATACAGGGGTTTTAAACCCACACTTTGAAATGCTCAGTAGTCTAGACCCATTGCCTGGGTGGACAAATTAGTCAGCTCCGGTTTCTACCATTCTATTTAAAAACAAGCAAGATTGTCTTATTTAATGTCCGTTCCTCAAAACAGACACAAATAGAGAGAAAGAGAAGATTGCCTATTCTGCGATTTACCAAATATTTGGAACCGATTGCTACAGGATCAGTGCTTAGAAGAACTTAGTTTTATCTTGTGGCCAAGCAATTGAGCTCAAAGAAGGAAATGACTGGAGGAATTTCTACTTTTGCAGGCTTCAGCTGCAGGAAAAGATTAAGTCATCAAAGGCAGGCACCTTTGCAGATGCTAAGCAAACCCCATGTTAGATATTTAATTACAGCACACAGCATCTTTGGCAAGTGTGTGGGTATTTAATGTCAGCTGAGTCTGGGATGTAGTTGCTGACTAATGCCAAATCCTCCACGTCGTACCAAATGGCACCATTCCAATTTCAAAGCCTGAAGATGAAAATCCTATGCAGTCTGTGAAAATTGCAAGATTAACTTTCCGGCTTTAAACTCTCACCCCAAAATGTGCAAATTGTCAACCTGCTAGAGGGTTCAACACACCCTTTCCAGAAGAACTGAAAAAAATGTGACCTTTCAAGCTAAAGGCAGTCATCACCAGTCAAAAATTGCAGTCTGCCAGGAACATTGTCAGCCCTCCTGGGGCCGGGGGAGGGGGAGGGCAGGCAAGAGGTTAATTTTGTCTCTAGTAGGCCACCATACATGGCTAATGTGATACATTTGGCTTGTGCAATCCAGCCTGCTTTCAAAGCTCAGTTGAAGTCTTATCAACTCTCCAAATCTTCTCAGCCAAATTGGCGTTCAGCGACTGATCATGTGCGCAAGTTAGCTTTCCGTTTGGATCACCAGCAAATTAATCAACAGTGATATAACTTTGTGGCATATGAGTTCTGAGTGCGTGGAAATGGATTTGCAGGGTCTGTCATCCTTTGCAAGAAGAGATCAGCCCACTCCAAATAGTCTTCCACAAAGGTAGTATGAACTGGCTCCAAGATCAGGGTGGTGGTGATGGTGGCTGGGTGAGTGATCTGGATAGGCTGGATCTTGATAGTGATCTTGATAGGCTGGAGTGCTGGGCTGAAAACAACGGGATGAAATTTAATAGGGATAAATGCCAAGTTCTACATTTAGGAAATAGAAACCAAAGGCACAGTTACAAGATGGGGGATACTTGGCTCAGCAATACTACAAATGAGAAGGATCTTGGAATTGTTGTAGATCACAAGGTGAATATGAGCCAACAGTGCGATATGGCTGCAAGAAAGGCAAATGCTATTTTGGGCTGCATTAATAGAAGTATAGCTTCCAAATCGCGTGAGGTACTGGTTCCTCTCTATTCGGCCCAGGTTAGGCCTCATCTAGAGTATTGCGTCCAGTTCTGGGCTCCACAATTCAAGAAGGACGCAGACAAGCTGGAGCGTGTCCAGAGGAGGGCAACCAAGATGATCAGAGGTCTAGAAACAAAGCCCTATGAAGAGAGACTGAAAGAACTGGGCATGTTTAGCCTGGAGAAGAGAAGATTGAGGGGAGACATGACAGCACTCTTCAAAGACTTAAAAGGTTGTCACACAGATGAGGGCCAGGATCTCTTCTCAATCCTCCCAGAGTGCAGGACATGGAATAACGGGCTCAAGTTAAAGGAAGCCAGATTCCAGCTGGACATCAGGCAAAACTTCCTGACTGTTAGAGCAGTACGACAATGGAATCAGTTACCTAGGGAGGTTGTGGGCTTTCCCACACTAGAGGCCTTCAAGAGGCAGCTGGACTACCATCTGTCAGGGATGCTTTAGGGTGGATTCCTGCATTGAGCGGGGGGTTGGACTCGATGGCCTTGTAGGCCCCTTCCAACTCTGCTATTCTATGATTCTATGTTTAGTAGGGATGTGCTCCACTTCTAATCGGACCGGCGAATTAGAAGCGGAGCGGGGGGCTTCGCCTGCCTTTAAGGCGCAGGCGAAGAGGATTGGGGGGCCGGCGGAGCGTGGTGAAGAGGATCGAGGTGAAGGCGGATCCTTCGCCTCGATCCGGAGCTCCGCCAGAAAGGTAAGTGGGGTTTACCGGGCCCTGCCGCTGGCGACAGCAGCAGGGCCCGGTAAAAAAACCCCTCCTCTCCCTTACCTGCGTCCATCCGCGGTCTGTTGGCTTCTTCAATTGAGCCCGCGGTTCAACCAGGAAGTCTAGGCCGCATGGCCCAGACTTCCTGGTTGAACCGCGGGCTCAATTGAAGAAGCCGACGGACCGCAGATGGAAGCAGGTAAGGCCCCCCTCCCCCCTGGTCCCTTACCGGGCTCTGCCGCCGTCGCCGCACGGGCGGCGACGGCGGCAGGGCCCGGTAACCCCCCCGCCCTCCTCTCCCGGCCTTACCTGGCGCCACTCCCCTCCACTGCGGAGCTCCGATTCGGAGCCGATGCTCCGCGGCGAAGAGGAGCGGAGTATGGGCAGAGCGGCGCGGAGCTGAGCGGGCCGATCCAAAATTTTCGGATCGGCCCGCGGGGCAGAGCGGGGGGTCCGTGCACACCCCTAAAGTTTAGGGATAATCGAGGACTTAATTTCATCTGCAGTTTAAAGTGATTTCAAGTCTGATTCACACTTCCCGTACTAATACCAAGATCAGAACCCCATTATCTCCAAATTTTGCAATACTTTTCTCAGCTCATGAAATGTGTCAACATGTGCATTTTTGAAAATAAAATGCATGCAAAAATGTGTATTTCAGGATACAATGCACACAAAATGAAGACTGTAAGATACTATGCATACAAAAATGTGTATTTCATGAGGAAAGTATGTTAAAAATAGTGTACAATATGTGATCTTTTTTAAAAATTGACAATTGAGATTGATTCCAGAAATGGGATGGAACACATACAAAATGGACAAGGCCTGAAAATAGACTGATTTGTCTATTCCTACTGATGGTACCCTCTGGTGGATGAGGCTAATCCAGTAGTCTGGCCAGCAATAAATCAAGTAAACTGAATGTTTGTCCTACACAGAATGTCCAGATGCAAAGGAAGTCAGAAGTTCTGCCCCTTTTGTTGTGCCACTGCAGGGCCGGCCCTACCATTTGGCAGAATGAGGCAGTTGCCTCAGGCAGCAGCAACATTGGGCAGCAGTCAGGTTGTTGCTTGCTGTTCAGGCTTCCCAGAGCCCCCTAACTAGGCTGTCTTGTCTTCAAGTGCAGTGGGTGTTCCTATCCCATTGCCAGCATTGATGAAAGATTCCGCTACCAGTCCAGTCTAACACTGTGCCCAAAATTTCTCCCATTTTTTTTGTCCATTCTCATTCAATTTGATTGATTTCAAAAAGAAATTCAAAGGAAAAGAAATTTTGGAGAAATTTCTTGTGCTTACCTTACTTAGGAAGTGGCCAAGGAGTGTCCACATGTGTCCTATTTTTCATTGTATGATCATCTCTGTGGCAACCTGTAGCCTCCTTGCCTTCCCAGACTTCAATTAAAGCCCAGGGGAAAACATAATAAAACCATTCTCCTCATTGGGCTTTTTTCAGATCAGGAAGTGCAGGCAGTCTGGGAGGCTGCAGAACGATTGGGAGATGTGTAATAAGAAAAATACACAGAGAGCCTCTCCCTCTCTCTCTCTCTCTCTTTCACACACACACACACACACACACACACCACCCTTTTCCACATTACAGTGAATAGGTAAGCTCAAAAACACTGCCAAAAGAAATTACAAAATGCCCTGAGAATGATGCAGAAAAGTGGAAGCCTCAGAACTTGTAGTGGTGGTAGGGGGGGGGGGGGAGGAGAAACAAGAAAGAAGCTGTTCTACAAAAAACCACAGGAAAAAAGAAAGAAGCTGTTCTACAAAAAAACCACAGGAAAAAAGAAAGAAGCTGTTCTACAAAAAAACCACAGGAAAAAAGAAAGAAGCTGTTCTACAAAAAACCACAGGAAAAAAGAAAGAAGCTGTTCTACAAAAAAACCACAGGAAAAAAGAAAGAAGCTGTTCTACAAAAAACCACAGGAAAAAAGAAAGAAGCTGTTCTACAAAAAAACCACAGGAAAAAAGAAAGAAGCTGTTCTACAAAAAAAACCACAGGAAAAAAGAAAGAAGCTGTTCTACAAAAAACCACAGGAAAAAAGAAAGAAGCTGTTCTACAAAAAAACCACAGGAAAAAAGAAAGAAGCTGTTCTACAAAAAACCACAGGAAAAAAGAAAGAAGCTGTTCTACAAAAAAACCACAGGAAAAAAGAAAGAAGCTGTTCTACAAAAAAACCACAGGAAAAAAGAAAGAAGCTGTTCTACAAAAAAACCACAGGAAAAAAGAAAGAAGCTGTTCTACAAAAAACCACAGGAAAAAAGAAAGAAGCTGTTCTACAAAAAAACCACAGGAAAAAAGAAAGAAGCTGTTCTACAAAAAACCACAGGAAAAAAGAAAGAAGCTGTTCTACAAAAAAACCACAGGAAAAAAGAAAGAAGCTGTTCTACAAAAAACCACAGGAAAAAAGAAAGAAGCTGTTCTACAAAAAAACCACAGGAAAAAAGAAAGAAGCTGTTCTACAAAAAACCACAGGAAAAAAGAAAGAAGCTGTTCTACAAAAAAACCACAGGAAAAAAGAAAGAAGCTGTTCTACAAAAAATCACAGGAAAAAAGGAAGAAGCTGTTCTACAAAAAAACCACAGGAAAAAAGAAAGAAGCTGTTCTACAAAAAAACCACAGGAAAAAAGAAAGAAGCTGTTCTACAAAAAATCACAGGAAAAAAGGAAGAAGCTGTTCTACAAAAAAACCACAGGAAAAAAGAAAGAAGCTGTTCTACAAAAAAACCACAGGAAAAAAGAAAGAAGCTGTTCTACAAAAAAAACCACAGGAAAAAAGAAAGAAGCTGTTCTACAAAAAACCACAGGAAAAAAGAAAGAAGCTGTTCTACAAAAAAACCACAGGAAAAAAGAAAGAAGCTGTTCTACAAAAAACCACAGGAAAAAAGAAAGAAGCTGTTCTACAAAAAAACCACAGGAAAAAAGAAAGAAGCTGTTCTACAAAAAAACCACAGGAAAAAAGAAAGAAGCTGTTCTACAAAAAACCACAGGAAAAAAGAAAGAAGCTGTTCTACAAAAAAACCACAGGAAAAAAGAAAGAAGCTGTTCTACAAAAAACCACAGGAAAAAAGAAAGAAGCTGTTCTACAAAAAAACCACAGGAAAAAAGAAAGAAGCTGTTCTACAAAAAAACCACAGGAAAAAAGAAAGAAGCTGTTCTACAAAAAAACCACAGGAAAAAAGAAAGAAGCTGTTCTACAAAAAACCACAGGAAAAAAGAAAGAAGCTGTTCTACAAAAAAACCACAGGAAAAAAGAAAGAAGCTGTTCTACAAAAAACCACAGGAAAAAAGAAAGAAGCTGTTCTACAAAAAAACCACAGGAAAAAAGAAAGAAGCTGTTCTACAAAAAACCACAGGAAAAAAGAAAGAAGCTGTTCTACAAAAAAACCACAGGAAAAAAGAAAGAAGCTGTTCTACAAAAAACCACAGGAAAAAAGAAAGAAGCTGTTCTACAAAAAACCACAGGAAAAAAGAAAGAAGCTGTTCTACAAAAAACCACAGGAAAAAAGAAAGAAGCTGTTCTACAAAAAATCACAGGAAAAAAGGAAGAAGCTGTTCTACAACCCCTGTCAATGGGAGTCCTATCTATGAGAAACTTTGGAGGATTTCTCTTTCCCTTGAAGAAATTCAGTGAAATTCTCTTCCCAATTTCTCTGCCTACCAATACTATGGAGAATTTTAAGAGGCCGTTTGCACACAGCTTTAGTCCAGTCAACTTTTGTACATGGAATAGGAGAGGTCACCAGTGTGTTCTTCGGCTTAGGCAGCAAAATGTCCCAGGCCAGCCCTCTTCCACTGTCATCTCTCTTAAAACAGAGACAGTAATGGGCTCAGCATGCATACTGGAAGCAAGGATGCCTCTACTGTCTTGATTGAATTTGTATAGCCAAAGCTTTCTGGGTGGTTTGTTTCAAAACAATATACAAAAATTAAAAACCACAAAAACATGCAATATACACACACATTTAAAACTGCTATAACAACTTTAAAAAATGATGAACCCCAAAAACAGACACAGGCTCATCACATATTGCTAAATGCCTGGGAGAAAAATCTTGACCTGGTGCTGAAAAGATGACAATGTTGGCACCAGGCGAGCCTCATCGGGGAGATCATTCCACAGTCGGGGGGCCACCACCGAAAAGGCCCTCTCCCTTGTTGCCATCCCATGAGCTTCCCTCGAAGTAGGCACCCAGAGGAGGAACTTAAATGTTGAACCTAGTGTTTGGGTAGGTTCATTTTGGGAAAGGTGTCCCATCATGTATTGTGTTCCCAAGCCATGTAAGACTTTATAGGTTAAAACCAGCACCTTGAAATGGCCTTGGAAACATACACGCAGCCAATGCAAGTGGGCCAGAATGGGTCTTAAATGCTCGAATCTTCTGGTCCCTGTTATCAGTCTGTATCACCTTCAGCAGGAGGGGGCCTACACTAGTATATGAAACATTGTTTTTACAGTCATTGAACATTTTGTTTTTGAACTATTTAAAACATAGCAGTTTTTAAAATGTTTACTACTTTTCTCTTTCCGTGGGAATGCATTCCTTTTGACCACATTAAGAAAATAAATCCGTTTGTTCTATTCTGCCAATTTCCCCTCCCACTTCCTCTTCTCTCTGAGACAATCCTCCACCTACAAACAATCCAGCAAGTAGCCTCCCAAAAGTGAAACTGGAAGTGTCTGCAAAAAAGAGGCTTGAAGAAAAAAATGGCTCCAACTTTGCACACGGAAATTACATAAACATGCCCCCCAGGAATGCGATTGGCTAATTAAGAACTACAGGAAACCCATTTAATATGATGAAATCAGCCACATCATAACAAATAGTACGACTTATTTCAGAGAAGTTCAAAATAAAAACCGGAGAACAGACAACGATAAAACATCACAAACTATACATCATGTGGCGAAATATTACCAAACGCACACTTAAAAACGGTAAGACACGTTCTAACTTGACTAGTGTAGATCCCCTCCTGGAGTAACCAACTTACAATTCCAATCCTCCTGGTCAGTGTAGTGAGTAGTGCACATTGAGAGGAGTTGTAAGTCAAAACATCTGGAGGACCCAACCCCTGACCTTCAGCTCTCTGCCAAACTTCTCATCTGTCTCCAGTCTAACTGTATGGCCTGACTCCAGCTGCCCGTGCAGTAATTGGATGTGTGATTCAACCCAGAGTTAATCTGAAAACATAGAAGCACCAGACTATTTGTTTCCCTATTTACGCTCTTAATAAATCATGAAGCGTAATTACATTGATGAATTCTAACAGTCGCGTGCAGCCTGCTTTCCTGTTGCTTTCTAGTAATGCTCATGAGAGATCAATATAGGGTAGGACTTCATCCGTGCGTACTGAATTATCTTTTATGAAAATCTGACAATGTTCCCTGATGTGACATCAACACTGAATAATCCATCATTAAAGCTTGACACGCTTCTAACATATTGTTAGAACAACAGCTGGTTTGGTTAACGCATTGACGAGATACATCATTGGTAGAAGGCTCTTGGTTGCTACATTCGTCAACTTCTTTACCTCCCTACCACCCACCTCCAAACAAAATTAAAGCAGTAATACAAAATAACTCTTCGGAGTCGAAACGCAAGGCTGCAGCAAGTTCAGAACTGAAATGTGTCAGGCTGGTATTTGGCAGCTTGTGTGGTACCACTGAGGGCATGTCTACACCAGTCTTTATCCTAGGGATCATTCTGAGATTGTTCCTGCGCGTCCACATGATGCACAGCAGATCCTGGGAGCAGGTAGGAATGATCCCTCCAATTCCCCGGGATATCTGCAGGCCCTTTTTTCCCGCGGTCTCAGGATGATCCCGAGGACCATGGGTGGTGTGGGCACACATCCTAGCTTCTTCCCTCCTCCCTGCGAGTAGCAGGGGTCAGCAGAGGAAAGGAGCCAGGATGGGGGGAGTCTAGGGACATCAGGGGTGGGGGGGAGTAGGGGTGGGCCTATTTCTTTCCCTTTTTTACTTATGTTATGTTGCCGGTACTCCCAAAAAAAATTGTTGTCTTGCCCCCCATCATATGACTGAAAGTCCCATTGTCCTTCTGGGCAGTTGGTGCTCCTCCCTCAGTCCTCCCGGTCCTATCCCATCATGCATTGCAAGTGTGGTGTAGCGGCTGAAGTGTCAGACTGGGAATTGGGAGATCTAGGTTCTAGTCCCCACTTGGCCATGGAAACCCACTTGGTGACTTTGGGCCAGTCACAGACTCTCAGCCTAACCCACCTCACAGGGTTGTTTGCTGTGAGGATAAAGCGGGGAGGAGGAGGATTACGTATGCCGCCTTGGGTTCCTTGTTGGAAAAAAGGCAGGATATAAATGCAATAATAAATAAGTTCTGCCAGCTGTACAGGAGTGGCCGGGGTGCTTTTGGGCACTCTTGCTGGAGAACTCTATGGCCAATGGAAATAATGCACAGTACATGCAATGGACCCAACCACACAACATTTTAATCAACGGGTCTCCGGATAAGCCCATTGTTTTTCTCCATGGGTTAAATGGAAAAAATAGCATACCGTGAGTGGTGTGCCTGTTGTGTATCCCCCCCACCCATGACACAATAAGCAACACAATGGATGATTGACTCTATACCACCACCCCTCTTGCTTATTTTATTTATTTATTTATTTTATTTATTTATTACATTTTTATACCGCCCAATAGCCGAAGCTCTCTGGGCGGTTCACAAAAATTAAAACCACAGTAAAGCTTATCCTGTCATCCGAACCCAGCTACTGACTTTGCCTTTGGTACTGACCCTGAAACATCCCCTGAAGCTCCGTTCTTCCATCACTGCAAGCAAGACAAGAATAGGCAGTGGGGGCGACACCACTGTTGATTACAGATGGATGAGAATTTTATTCTCTTGGCGGTTGGTTGGTTTTTGTACTCGTTCGCCCAGTCGGTGCTGCCTGGAACTGAACAAAGAACTGAATGTAGTTTGCAGTTGTACCTTTCTGAGCCTGCAATGTGTTCTGCAAAAGGGAAAGGGAAATATGTGTTGGACAACATGCACCCATTCGAAAAAGGTATAGGTAAAAATGCTTTAAATAAATGAATAGGAATTGGAACACAGTTCTGCTTAAAGGAGGAAACTGCAAAAAACACCCTTCAGACCTGCAACAGCCTCCTGAATGCTAATAAGTGAACCAGGCATAGCAGGTCTGAGAACATGCCTATTTCTTTGGTTTGAACAGCCAAAGCGATAGTCTTCTATAAGTTTCTCCTGATTTCTCTACTTTCTACAAAGTGATGGCCACCAATATGGATGGTTTTAAAAGGTGGTTGGATAAATTCCTGGTGGAAAAGGCTATAAATGTCTATTAGTCCTGATGGGTATCTGCTACGTCCAGTATCGGAGGCAATAAGCCTATATACACCAGTTGCTGGGGGAACATGGGTGGCTGGGTGCTATTGCAACCATATCTTGCGTGTGGGTTCCTGTTTGACAGCTGGTGATATTCTGTGTGAACAGAATATTGAACTAGAGGGACCCTTTGTGTGATCCACTGTGGCTCTTCTTATGTTCTTATGGTTCCGAGATCTCTCTCTCTCTCTCTCTTTCTCTCGTACTCACTCCCCTTCCCCACACTCTCTGTGGGCTTTTTTAAAGAGAAGAAAATGGCAATCCAATCATGAGGTTAATACTCTTTTTCTACCCCAACATATGTATCAGACCCTCCCATAGACTCAGCCTGCTGTGATGTGCAGAGTGTAACGAGTGAGCAGGCAGCAGTGAGTAAGTGATGGATGTTTGCTTGTCTTTCTCTCCATGAATTGTCTATGAGCAATGTAGAATTTTCTCAAACACTTTCATTATTCAAATCTGCTCTGAATAATTTGAGGTGTGTACATTATTCACAAGCAGTTCATTGCATCTGCTATTTAAGAAAGGGAGAGAGAGAGAGAGAGAGAGAGAGAGAGAGAGAGAGAGAGAGAGAGCAACACCTGACTGTTGTTTGCAGGTTGCATCATAGGATCTGCTTTTGAGGGAGCTGCCCAGATACATGTTGATCCTTATTCCAGGAGAAAGAGAAACGGTGTGACTCTCCCTAGACATGCCTCTCCCCACCTCTACTGAAGCAGCATTATGTCTACACTGGCATTTCATCCCCTATGCCACGATCTGGCCATTTCAGAGATGAGGTCAGGAAGTAGTTAGGGAAGGGATACAGTAACAGTTAAACTTATCCAGTGGCACAAGAACAAACCAAAGCAGCCTACATGAACTTAACTAAAGGCCTAGAACTGGACATGAGGAACCATCTACATGCAAGCAAGGACTGACCTCCTTCCATTTTTTCTTGGAGGATTTGCCTGAATTTAGGGAGCATTTTAAACAACAACAACAACAACAACAACAACAACAGAATGAGCTGAAACTTGAAGTAGCATAGCGGCTTCTTTCTCTTTCCATTCTTCATCTTGCTATATGTAAAAGAACTGCTAGCTTTGCTGGTGCCGTCCATGACTATCAGAACTCTACTGCAGCTTTCAAGTTATTGGCAAAGCTGGTCATTTTGAAAAAGTGTTACAAGAAGGAGGAGGAAGCAGCAACACCCACCACCACGATTACAACCCCTTCCCTCTCCCCCAAATTCTTCTTTTCAAAAATTTGTTTCAGGGATCAAATTACAACCTGAAAAACAAAACTAAAAGGGTCACTCCATCAATTTGCCACCAATTTGCCTTTTTTGGACCACTCCTAAATTGGTGGCTGAGGAGCCTGGGACTGGAATGGAGGCCTCTCTGGAATGCTCTATCAAAAGATATTAAAGTCAGGTCCATAAAAAGAAAGTGCAGAGGCCAGAATGTTCCTCATCCACAGTTCGCTCCCTGGACAGTAGACTGAGCAGGGACACAGTTACGGATGGGTGATAATTTAGTTCCAGTTTGGTTTTGAAAAGGATTTACTAAAACTCAACTGGGCTTGTTCTGACAACATGCTAAGCCATGGATAGGCCACTAACACTTTTGCAGCAAATGGTTAGTGAGCCAACTGTCGTTATGTAGCCACCATGGTTAAGAATAGATCACATGACACACTAAGTTATGGTTCACATGAGACACTAAGCCATAATGTTTAGCACAAAATGCTTAACCACCATGGCTTAGCATGACATCTGACCAGGGTGACTGAGGCCTTAGCTAGACCTACCTGTTAGTGCGTGACCAAGGGGTGAAGATCTCACGATGGTTTTATCATGAGATCCCCTCTCTGTTTACACACAGTACACGATGACCTCAGAGGGAGAGGCATCGCGCCCGCCATTTTTATTTTTAAAAGGAAAACAGCGCACCAATGCTCATGCACAAAAAGTAGGGGTTTTTTTTAAAAAAAAATACTTTCCCAGCGCCCCCACTCCACCCCACCCCCGATGGGTGCAGTGCTCCTGAGGAGCTCTGTGCCCCATGTACGGGTTCTGGCTCCTCACGAGGAACTACAAGGAGCTGGGACAAACCGCGGCACCCTGCCACATGTTCCATGGTGTCGGGCTCAGCCCAAGACCATGGAAAAACCAGGTCTAAAGGGGAGGGTGAGATCCATCATTATGTCCTGGGCTTTGTTTATCTGTGACAATAGGCCATAAATTGCGGGGTCAAAGGAAAATTTCTATACACCCCTTCCCCACACTGGCACTCTCCAGATGTTTTAGATTAAAATGACAGCATCCCTGAGCATTGGCCAGGCTAGCTGACACTGACCAGAGTTGAAGTCCAAAACACCTGGATGGCAACAGCTTGGGAAAGCTGCTATACATCCGAGAATCATAGAGTTGAAGTCCAAAACACCTGGATGGCAACAGCTTGGGAAAGCTGCTATACATCCGAGAATCATAGAGTTGAAGTCCAAAACACCTAGATGGTAACAGCTTGGGAAAGCTGCTATGCATCCTAGAATCATAGAATAGTAGAGTTGGAAGGGGCCTATAAGGCCATTGAGTAAAACCCCCTGCTCAATGCAGGAATCCACCCTAAAGCATCCTCTGTTCTCTCAATACATTTTGCAAAGTTTTAATACACAGGAGGGCTGAAAACTATATTGAAGGAGGTCCACGTGACCTTAGCAGTAGGCCTTTGTTGTTCTTTACTACAAGGCTATCTTTTTTTGTGAACCATAGAAGCATGCTATATTAGTGTATGAGACCTTGATTAGGGCACCATAAATAAAGACAGATAGATCAAGACGCAGCCATGCTTTTGAAATTCTCACAGGATTTCGTAGGGCTGATTACTTCATAGATTTTAGTCAGAGCACTCAGTCCTCTGTGCTTATTACATTCATTGCTATATTCTGTTTGCTTTGAATGTAGATTGTGTTCAGGCTTTGATTATTTATTGCAATGCATAAAATAATAATGCAAAGGCTTCTCAGGAAATGGAGAGTTGATTTGCAAAGCTTCAAAAACAGTAGAAACAGATGCTTGATACATTTCTACGGATGAATACATCTCTTTCTCACACCACACACACACACACACACACAGAGAGAGAGAGAGAGAGAGAGAGATTTTAAGAGCATTAGAAGATTTATAGATATTGATACATTATTATCATGCCAAGCATAACTGGATGTGCCATGTCCAGTTCTGCAGACTTCCACCATTTTCCACCACTAAGTCCACTCAGTGACAAGTTTTGTGTGCAAATATTATATAATTTTTTGGAGACAAATCCATACAGATTTATTTATTTATTTTTTTGGCATATATTTTTGTAAAAGTGCACATTTTTGTGAACTTTTTTTAAAAAAAAACATTGTATGGGTGTTTCTATGCATCTCTCCCATTGGAGAAAATTGTATTCAATTTATGGACATTTTGAAAATGTAAACATTTTTCTTCACACACTCTGCAAAAGCAAACATTTCATCACATTTCAAGTCCTGAAAAAGTATAGATTTTTAATGCAAAATATGACTAGTCTATGGACTGACGACATTCATTTTAAAAATCCAGCAGTCCTCACAAATCCCTTATACTAAAATTGTATTTATTTATTACATTTTTATACTGCCCAATAGACGACACTCTCTGGGCAGTTCACAAAAATTAAAACCATTAAGAACATAATAAAACATACAACAATCTAAAAACCCAAATACAAAATGTAATATAAAAAGTACAATCAGGATAAAACCACAGAGCAGAAATTGATATAGATTAAAATACAGAATTAAAACAGCAAAGTTTAAATTTAGGTGTTAAAATACTGAGAAAATAATAAGATCTTCAGCTGGCGGCGAAAAGAATACAGTGTAGGTGCCAGGCGGACCTCTCTGGGGAGCTCGTTCCACAGCCGGGGTGCCACAGCGGAGAAATGTGACCAGTCTATCCTTGGGTAATCTTATCACATGGGCTACTGTGTGTCAGTCTTCCTTCTGTATTTTCATCCCAAAATAATCATGAGACTTTGGGTAAAAGAGAAAATCCCAATTAGGTTTTGAGGATGGCATGTGTGACTTGCCCACATAATGTGAATAAATGTGTCCATCATATGTCTACTTTAAACTTCGGTTTGTACAGCTGGAAACTAGCTGTTACTTTGATGTCTGCTCTCTGGAGATTTGACTTGGAAAGGTTTTTCAAGGTGAGATAAAAAAAAATGCAACATTCTTAATACAGATCTTCTTCAGTCACCAAAATCACAAATGCTTGTGAAATGAATTAGTTGACTTTATTTTCTGTGTGTAGAGGTTTTGTTTTGGTTGTGTTTTCAGGGATGCATTATGTGCATGAACTGTGCTTCTGTTTTAATCATAGAATCATAGAATCATAGAATAGTGGAGTTGGAAGGGCCTATAAGGCCATCAAGTCCAACCCCCTGCTCACTGCAGGAATCCACCCTAAAGCATCCCAGACAGATGGCTGTCCAGCTGCCTCTTGAATGCCTCTAGTGTGGGAGAGCCCACAACCTCCCTAGGTAACTGGTTCCATTGTCATACTGCTCTAACAGTCAGGAAGTTTTTCCTAATGTCCAGCCGGAATCTGACTTCCATGATTCCGTGCCCTGCACTCTGGTAGGATCGATTGCTGGCATGAGCAGAGGCTTCAAATATGTCCCGTATCAGGGAGAAGCAGTTTACTGTGTTTGAGGGGCAAGCAGGAGGGGAGGGGCAATGGGGAGGGGGTTGGTCTCATGCCCAGCTTTCCCAAGCACCCAGGAAACTGCAACAGCCAACCTGATTTAGATTCAGAATTGAGCCCGAAGTGGGCCTGGGCAGTTCTCAGGTGCCCCAAGTTGAATTGGACCAATTCAGAAGCTCTGAATTATACTCCAAGGCAAAATGAAGAGGGGAGCACTACTTTTTATATTTCCTCCCTCTCTCTCTCCCTCTCTTGGGGGAGTGGTAATATTTCACCAGTTTTATAAGACTTCGGCCTTAGCTAGACCGAAGATTTATCTTGGGATCGTCAAGAACTGGGCATGTTTAGACTGGAGAAGAGAAGATTGAGGGGAGCACTCTTCAAATACTTGAGGGGTTGTCACACAGAGGAGGGCCAGGATCTTTCCTCGATCCTCTCAGAGTGAAGGACATGGAATAATGGGCTGAAGTTACAGGAAGCCAAATTCCTGCTGGACATCAGGAAAAACTTCCTGACTTTTAGAGCATTATGACAATGGAACCAAATGACCTAGGGAGGCCATGGCCTCTCCCACATTAGAGGCTTTCAATAGGCAGCTGGACAGCCATCTGTCAGCTATGCTTTAAGGGAGGTCTCTGCAATGAGCAGGGGGTTGGACTCGATGGTCTTGTAGGGCCCTTCCAACTCTGCTATTCTATGATTCTATGGTTTGAGATGATCTTTGGGGTTCAGAGTTCAGTTGGGAAGAATGTTCAGTTAATTTGATGAAATGTTATTCTCTTTCACTAGGGGGAGTCATACTTTTGTTACCCGCCCTGAACTCCCATGACAAAGTGGGCTATATACTATGTCTGAAAAGTGTAATAACATAGCAAAGCATGTTTTGCTTTTCAGACAAAAGACTGCCGTGGTTAAATGTTTATTCCTCCTCTGAATGACTCTAGTACTGTTATCATTCTTTTCTTTAAATAATACTCACAATGATTATACAATAAAACGAAGCTCTGTCACAATGTCATTGGAGAAGACTCAACATCCTTGTTTCTATGGTGACCAGGTAATAAGTAGTCTCACCTTTTGGCATCAAAAGTTGCTGAAAAGCTTTTGAAGCTCCCCACCTCTTTTTCTTTCACAAAATACAACAGTCTGTGATCTTCAGGAGAAAGGGAGTAAATTGCCCAGTGAGGAAGCACAATGATTCAAATGAAGGACTGCTCTGTTTCTTGAGCAACAGAAAGCCTACAGAGAGATAGAGACAGAGACAGAGACGGTGTTAGAGATAATAAAATTCACTTGAATATTGAGTCCCACGCCAGAGAGGTGCTGATTTCTGAATAGCTTTGGAAAAAAAGAGGATAGAATAGCCACATACCTCCCAAACCATCTTTCTTCCCCATTCTTATTTCTATCCTGTTTAAACCACATAAGAACATAAGAAGAGAGAGACTGGATCAGACCAGGGGTCCATCTAGTCCAGCACTCTGTTCACACAGTGGTCAACCAGCCATCTTGGGGATTTTCCTGTTGCCTCTGCAGGTGATTCTGTCGAAGCCCTAGTCGGTCTCTGGAATGGAGAAATGGCTCAGGACACGATTGCTCCTGAGCGTTCTCTCTCACGCTGTGGAGCCACACCAGCCCCCTGGTTTTCCAGTGAACTGGCAGCAATGAAACAAGTGAGATGGAAGCGAGAATGACGTTGGTGGGGAACTTGGAGTGAATCCAATCGAACACGGGCTAGAACCTATTTAAAGGCCTACTCGGGCAGCAAAAAAAACTTTTTCTCTCTGCGACTATTGAGCCATCCAGTGGAGCTGTTTCAGATGGTCAGGGGCCTTCTGGTCCCTCTGGCCCCCAAAAGGAGATTTCAGATCTTTCAACAGCCTGCTGAGACCAATTTGCCCAGCACTTTGCAGACAAAATTGCTCGGATCCGCTCTAACATGAATGCTATTGTTGATACAGACCTAGTGGATGTAACTTTGGCACCTGCTTGTCCAGTATTATTGGATACTTTTCAATTTGCACAGTCCGATGATGTGGACAGGGTCCTTGGATTGCTGCTAACCACCATGTGTATACTAGATCCTTGCCCTTCCTGGCTTATAAAGGCAGCCAGAGGGGGACTGGCCGAATGGGTAAGCACAGAGTGGTCAATGCCAAGGTAGGGTGCCATCCTGCTTGAAGGAGGCAGTGGTAAGACCCACATTGAAAAAGCCCTCCTTGACCCCCACTGTATTGGATAACTATCAGCCAGTCTCCAACATCCCATTTTGGGGCAAGTTATTGGAGAATGTGGTGGCCTCCCAACTCCAGGGATTCAATGAGATGGATTATCTAGATCCATTTCAATCTGGCTTCAGGCCTGGTTATGGGACAGAAACAGCTTTGATCACCTTGGTGGATGATCTTCGCCAGGAACTGGACAGGGCGAGTGTGTCCCTGCTGGTTCTGCAGAACCTCTCAGCAGCATTCGATACCATTGACCATGGTATCCTTCTGGACCACCTTACTGGGACGGGACTTGGAGGCACTGTTTTACAGTGGCTCCATTCCTTCCTGGATGGGCGGACCCAGAAGGTGGTACTGGGGGACTCCTGTTCGACTCCTTGGCCATTGGCCTGTGGAGTCCCTCAGGGCTCTGTTTTGTCCCCCATGCTATTTAACATATACATGAAACCATTGGGAGAGGTTATCCGGAGTTGTGGGGTGTGGTTCCACCAGTACGCTTATGACGCCCAACTCCTTTCTACCCAATTACAAGGAGGCGGTTTCTGTGCTAAACTGGTGTCTGTTGGCAGTAATGGATTGGACGAGGGCGAACAAATTGAAGCTTAATCCAGATAAAAGAGAGGTGCTCCTGGTCAGTCAAAAGGCAGATCAGGGAATAGGGATTCAGCTTGTGCTGGATGGGGTTACACTCCCCCTGAAGACACAGGTCCGCAGCTTGGGTGTACTTCTGGATTCAGCCCTGAGCCTGGATGCCCAGGTTTCGGCGGTGGCCAGGAGTTCATTTGCACACTTAAAGCCAGTGCGCCAGCTGCGCCCGTTCCTAGAGATGTCGGACCTGGCCACGGTGACACATGCCTTAGTTACATCCCGATTGGATTACTGTAACGCGCTCTACGTGGGGCTGCCTTTGAAGAGTGTTCGGAAACTCCAGCTGGTTCAAAGAGCTGCAGCCAGATTGTTGACCGGGGCTGGTTACAGGGAGCAGACAACTCCCCTGTTAAAACAGCTCCACTGGCTTCCAGTCTATTTCTGGGCACAATTCAAAGTGCTGGTTATGACCTATAAAGCCCTATATGGCTCGGGTCCAGGTTATCTGAAAGGCCGTATTCTCCCTCATGAGCCTGCCCGTGCTTTGAGGTCTTCTGCAGAAGCCCTTCTTTCAGTCCCACCATCTTCACAGGCACACTTGGTGGGAACATGGGAGAGGGCCTTCTCGGTGGCTGCTCCGGTGCTCTGGAACTCTCTTCCCGGGGAAGCTAGACTGGCTCCCTCCTTGATGGGCTTTCGGAAGCAGGCAAAAACTTGTTTGTTCCAGCAGGCCTTTGGAGAATAATCTGTCCCCCCCATCTATGTTAAGGACTTGTAAAATTGTCATGCATTTTAAACGTTTATGATTTAATATGGTAAAAAAAAATTTTTTTAAAAAAAGTACATTTCTTTACCTATGTTTAAAACGTATACATTTTTAATTTTATAAGGCCGCCTTGAGGCCCAGTATTGGGCAAAAGGCAGGATACAAATATAATAATAATAATAATAATAATAATAATAATAATAATAATAATAAGTGTTGATACTCTTGTCTGTGAGTGATATAAACCTACATAAACATACACAAACGCCTTTTGTTGAACGTGCAATCCATTTCAGTTCTTGGGTTTGTTTTAATTAACTGTCTATATGCAGATCTTGAAAGAATAGCACCTTCCCTACAACTTGTTGCTCTCCTTCTAACAAGACGGAGGATCACGTCCCCTCAGAATTGAAATGAAGACGCTACATGGCCTGCCCCAGATGTTGCACCCGTGAGACTCTTTCCGACGGCAGTCTGGTACCCGTCCACCTTTTACGCATGATAAATATGCATAAGTTTGCAGTGACAGCGAGTGTGATGGGAACATTGTGTCTTACTTGTAAAGTGGCATCACCTTTTTGTCCCTTTCTGTACTTCAATTCTGTAAAGGCATGTTGAATGTAGAATCCTTGAGAGAGTGGGAGAGATGAGGAAGAATTCCCAAGGTCTGTACAATCCCATTTAGGCACCTGAAGGAAATTTGAAGGAAAGGGGGATCTGGTGGACCTACAGACATTGCTGGACTACAACTCCCATCTTCTCTGATTGGTGGCCATACTGTCTGGGAATGATGGAGGTTGTCCAGAGAGCTACAAGTTCAATATCCCTGGAAGAAAGTTAGCCCATTGTTGCTGTTGTCATTAACATAGCACCACTAATATGCATGACTGGTTCAACAAATTAATGACAAACACCAAAGACAATGCCCTGAGGATGGTTTTTTGTTGTTGTTGCCCTAAAGCCAATGGGAGGCTGTTATCAACTGTACTGGGAGCAGGAAAACCTCCCATGGATGGGAGGTAGGAAAGGGTTAGCCCTCCCTTACCCTGGCTAGGTGCTGTGACTCTCCCAAAACACCTTCTACTTGGTATGGACATACTTGAAATAAGCCTCCCATTAGAGCCTAGTAGATATTTTTTTTCAAGCTTAATTGCAGCACTGGGGAGGGGGTGTATAAGGGCCGAGTTCAAGCACTTGGAGAATGTTAACCCTTCCCTCCCTGGCTGCTACCCGGAAACCACACACACACAGTCACACGGCAATTAAGTTCAACAAAATTTTCCAATTATTTAATTGCTGTTTGTGAGGAGGAATTTTAATGTGTGTGTACGAATCAATATTAATGGGTGTGTACAAATACGTGTGTGTGTGTGCTGTGAGAAACAGGAGACTGTATGACTTTGACCTCACTAAACTTTGGGGAACCCATTTTGGGCTATGACGCACCACTCGCATGCTCCCCTGAAAAGTTACCAGGATGGATATGACCCTTGGGGGTGGGGAGCATCCTAGTGTTCAGTGCAGAGCACACATAATTTTTACAACAACCTTGCAAGGTAGGTGTGTATTTTTATCCATATATTGCCAAGAGTCAGAGACTGAGTCTGAAAGCGAGCAGGTAGTGAGGCCATAAAATAATTCACTGGGGACTCTCCTGTTTATTAGTTTGATTGTTTGGTTCTTCATTTATTCAAATCATTTGTTAGACACCCTTCAGCCATGGCTCTGAGAGTGTTTGTGTGGGAGGAGGGCATACATGTGTGTGCACACACATTCACATGTGCATATAGACACACACCATGCACATTGTCAAACCATCCACACACCACTCGCACACAGGCAGAGTCACCTTCTCACACAGAGACACACATAATCACTCTTCTGCTCTCGCTCACTCTCTCTCTCTCTCTCTCACACACACACACACACTCACACCGGTGGCAAAGATCTTGGTCTTCAGCAGCAGCACAGTATTGGGGTACCCTCCATCCCCTTGAGCACCTGCTTTGCATGAAGAAGCTTAAATCCCCAGTAGGGCTGGAAATATTCCTGGCTGAAAACCTGGAGATCCACTGAGGGCATGTCTACACCCGCCCTATATCCCCGGATTGTCCCTGTGCATCCAAATGCCACACGGGATCCCGGGAGCAGACAGAGATGATCCCTCCATTTTCCTGGGATAATCCTTAGGTGTAGAAAGGGCCTGAGTGTTTACCATACTGGGCTAGATAGAACCAATGTTCTGACTTGGTATAAGGCAGCTTCCTGTTCCTCCCCTCTCCAGACGCCTCAACCTGATCACAAAAAAGAAAAGAATGGAAGGGGAAAGGCGGCGGACCCACTCCAGAAGCAGGATGCATGGCTCCAGCCACAGAAATTTTATTCCTAGAGTTTCCTCTAGGAAGCTGGCAGGAACTTTCAAGCACTGCTTCCTAGGATTCTCCAGGGACATCTGAAAACAAGGCTTCTTTGGTAGGAACCACAGAACCTGTTCCTAGAGCCTCTTAGTTTTTTATTTTTATTTTGACAGCAGATGCTGAGGGTCTGGGGGCCACCAGATAAGACGGGGGGGGGATGTGCTGCCTGTGGGCCACATTCTTTGCATCCCTGTTCTAAGCCAACACTTTAAACAGGCATGCCGCACCATTAAGACACCAGTTTTCCATGGAGCCATCTGAAGCAGGTCGCTTCGTTCTCCTTCACGGCAAGGCCAGTCCCTTTGGTTCAGGTGATGAGAGTTCTCGGCTAGAGGTCTTTCCCTCAGAAGAGTTCCATCCCCAGACTGGTTAAAGCAATTTAAAGTTTGCTATGCCTCAAGTCTCTAAAAGCATAAGGCATGCACTGTTTTTGGTCATCTTAATTGTAGTTGTAGAGAGGTGTCACTGAACTATTTCAAGAAAGGTTCAAATGAGTGAACCCGTACCTGCAAGTGGGAAATTGTGTTCTCCATAATGTCAGTCATAATTCTATTTGACTTTAGTTGATGCTCTCAAGTTGCTATGTTTTAAGATTAATGAGGCATCAATTCTCAATCAAGGAGCTATTTAAGAACACCCATTTAGCTCCAGTGAATTGTGTGGCTGTGTTAATTAATAACATTTGACCTTTGTATTTTGGGCGGAATAATAGATGGTGGATTTTTCCTTGAGCAATGTCATAAAACTAATGGCTAGAATGTAGCCCAACACTTAATATGCATTCAAGTTTGCAATGATAATATCGGCAATGCATTTTATTTTCATTGTAGTAGGACTTCCCAGTGTGAATAAATCCAAAGGCTTGTACAGTTCCTTTCATAGTCAAGGAAACTATTCTCAATTTCAAGATGAACTCATGGGCAATTTTATTCAATGATTAATTCCAATTCACCATACAAGCAATATCTTTTCTTTTTCTTTTGTAGCATGCTTTACAGTATTATCATCATCAGCCCTGTGTACCATTAATGGCTGTGGGTCCTGCCAATTCCCTGTGCTGCCTCGGTTGTGGTGAGGACTTCACACTGCTGGGTGTTGCTGTAATTTGAATTGTAGGCTTTTACTGTGGGGCATATCTTTAGCAGAGATCTGAGTAAGTTAAGTTCCACAGGGAATCTGGGTGGACATAGATCAGCACCAAGCTCAGGCTGGGTCTGGAATCAAGACAGGGTGGCCTACATAATGCTCCAACAAGCAGCATGTCAAAACTAAGCTGTAAATAAGAGTTTGGCTTCCTTTAGGCTATTTGATCCTACGTCCAAACTGACTGAGGGTTTGTCTTTTAAAGGGGTGTGGCCTGTATTAGCAAGCTCAAACTACTACACTGCAAGAGTGGCTAGTGGCCTGGTAGTGGCCTCATGCCTGAAGTCCTCTGAATGCCAGGGAACTGACCCTGAGAATCTTTCTGGGGAATTATGAACTGGGAGGAGGAAGCCTCATGACACCCTTCCATGGCCAACTCCTATCCCTGAAACAATAATTTGGGAGCCTCTTCTTCTGAGGGGAAGGGGTTGTGTCCTCTGAGCATGAGGGTTTGATGTCCCAGTCCACAACAGCTTGGTAGATGTGCTTACCCCTCTTGCTTTTCTTTTGTAAGATATTTGAATGAAAATGGCATATATCATAAATGAGCCTCTAGGGAAAGATTCTTCAAAATTTCTGAAGGACAGGTTCGGGGATTTTGTGCAAAGGGAGATTTTAAATGTGGGGGGGGGAGGGATTTGCTTCATCTTACCCACTCTGGGTTTTTTTGGGGTGGGGGTGAAGGAAGGATGGATGGCAGAGAAATATTTCTATGGAAAATGGCACAAATCACAGAGGTGCCCCTAAGTAAGACACCCACAAATGTCAGTGTGGTGTAGTGGCTAAAGTGTTGGACTGGGAG
The DNA here is from genome assembly GCF_023053635.1 of Elgaria multicarinata webbii. Lineage (NCBI taxonomy): Eukaryota > Metazoa > Chordata > Lepidosauria > Squamata > Anguidae > Elgaria > Elgaria multicarinata. The sequence continues at coordinate 10,439,056 of NC_086187.1, read as the reverse complement.
TCGGGAGATCCAGGTTCTAGTCCCCACTCAGCCATGGTAACCCACTGGGTGACTTTGGGCCAGTCCCAGACTCTCAGCTCCACCTACCTCACAGGGTTGTTGTTGTGAGGATAAAATGGAGAGGTGGAGTATTATGTATGCCACCTTTGGCTCCTTAGAGGAAAAAAAGGTGGGATATAAATGCAAGAATAAATAAATAAATAAAAATTAATGTTCAGAAAAACAGGTTCAGGAGTTATGGAGTTATGATGAAAAAAAGTTTTAGGAGTTTCTTTTGTTTTTGTTTTCTACTCAGCTGGGAGTAATAAATTCCCAGAACATTTAAGCATTTCATTCTTGATGGAGTGGCTTTAGGGTGAGAGTTTATTGGGGAAATATATGCATGTGTACACTGCAGAGTTTATGTGTGCGCTGTAATGCTAGGGGAGCCTTTAAAGTTTGGTGTGTTTTCAAAATGGGTCCCTTTCCCTCCTCCCTCTTGTGGGCAATTTGATCTATTCTTTCTTGTGTGACCATGTTATCATACACAGAGTTCCTTCTACAGCTCTCCCTAAAGCACTGTGATTGGAATAAAAAAAGGAGAGTCCTGGTAAAGATATCCTGTGATTGGAATGTAGACTGCCAGGCACAAAACCACACAGACACACAGACACTCACACACACTTCCTCAGCTGGCATTTTCCTCAAATAGAGATCTTGGGGAGAATTGTGTCATTTTCTGTAGACACACAACATGCAGGTCTCCAAATCTATGAATTGACACCAAAGCTTCACGGCAGGTCAGATTTCATTCAGTCCAAGTCAGGGGATCCTTGCATCAATTCAAATGTCGCCCTTATATTTCCTAAACAAGGCATGTTTGATTCTGGATTTGAGATTCATCCTGATTCTCTGTACACTTTTAGAGAGAACATTCATACTTCTTGTTTTTTTAAAACTGATTTGTAATTCCATTCTATGGAGACAGGCAGCCTAATCCTATACATGTTTGTTCAGAAGTCAGTCCCTCTGTATAAAATGGGGCTTAATTCCAGACAAGTGTGCACTGGGGTACAGCCATATAGTTGTCTTTCCACAGAGACATACGAAACAGTGAAGGAGAAGGAAACTATGCTGAAATATTGTTTGGAGACTCCTCTTTTGATCCACATGGATGTGAGGATGAGAAAAGCAGGCTGGATAAATGCTGTCTTTCTTGAGGCTCTGAGTCAGATGAAGATTTTAGCACACACTTTTAAAACTTTGGCACTCTGGTACTTCTAATACTGATTAAATTTGAATGTATGTATGTATGTATGTATGTATGTTATACTGCTTTGATCGCCATCCTGCTACATTCCGTGACAGCAATTTTAACTAGGGCTGTGCACGCCCTCCCCGAACTGCTTCAAATCCCGATCTGAACCTCCCCCGATCTGGAGGATATCCAGATCGATATTCGGACATGGCGGGCAGCTGAGGCAGGTAAGTGGGGAAGGAGGGACAAAATGGGGGACGAATAAGCCCCTCTCCTCCCCTTGCCTGGCTCCACGGTCTGCCACTGCACGGACTGTAGCGGTGGCAGATGGCGGAGCCAGGTAAGCCCCCCTCCCCCTCCCCCTCCCCTCCCCCTTTACCTGGCTTCATCTTCCGCCACTGCCGCAGTCCGTGCAGTGGCTTCAACTGCTGCCCAGGCCTAAGGCCAGAAATAGGCCGTGGCCTATTTCCAGCCTTCGCCTGGGCGGCAGTTGAAGCCGCTGCACGGACTGCAGTAGATGACAGAGCCAGGTAAGCCCTCTCCCCACTTACCTGGCTCCACCGCCATCGCCACACGGACTGCGGTGGCGGCAAAGCCAAGTAAGCCGCCCTTCCCCCTTTCCCACTTACCTGGCTCCGAAGCTTCAGAACGGTCCAAAACACTTCAGAGAACTCCGAACCACTTCGGACCGTTCCGGACCTCCCCTGATCTGCTCCGGAACTGGGCTAAGGAGGTCCGGGGATCCATAACGGAGCGGAGCACACCACTAATTTTAACCGTGAGTCCTTTGAGGCCCTGTAGCACTTTCACTCTGTTCAAGTACCTAGTCTTGTTTAAAAAAAACACTTCCGTTCTTCTTATCAATGGAATCCCATCCTGTGGTAAGAGTATATATTTTTAATTCTAGGAGGAAGACTGCATATTTCTGATGTAGCTAGTGCCTGATAGCTCAGCCAGCAATTGGAGGTCACACAATCAAAATTGTGTCTCACCATATTATATTCCAAAGGTGACTGGATTTGCAACTCTGCATCTATACAATTAAAAGTTTCCCATGATAGCCTTCTTTTTAACTATAGATTTAGGCGAGACAGCTTGGGAATGAGGATATTGTTTGACATTTATTTCCCCTGTATTTTGTTGTCCATACTGTTGTATTTGGTTCAACCTTGACTGTAACTTGGCTAATTTGGTGATAATACTGTGTTGTTCCTTAGCAGGCAGTTTAGTGAAAGAGCTCTGCAGTTCTTCTTCTTCTGGCACTGTCCAGTCTAACGAATTCTGAGTACCTCATTTAGATGCTGCAAGTAATTCATCATATATTAGCCACAAGTTCCATCTGCTCTAAGGGACATCACCTTGTGTGTGATTCTGCAGGGAGTGGAGAAATTAGCTTAAAAAATTACCTGGAATCTCGGAGCCGTAACCCATCCTCCTTGGACTGAATATTAAGACTCAAGAATCCTTTATGATAATAGCAAATGCATTCTCCAAGAGTGAGTCTTCTTTATCTAAAACAAGAGGGTGAAATGGGGTGGGGGATGGAGAAAAGAGTGAGAATGGAGTAGAGCATCCTGGAAAAGGCCATGGGCATGACTGGAATCCTGAACAGGAACACTCCATGCTGCAACATTCTGTAGCTGCAATGTTTTCTAGTTGACTTTGTCACCATATCATCTTTGCAGCGGTCACATCTTGAAATTAGGGGAGGAAGAAAAATACAATGAGTTTGTAGGCAACAGCATAAATCGGGGTGGGCAACAGATGGTCCACGCCCTCAGGCACCATCACCCCAAATAATGGAGAACCCTCCATCATGCAGTTCAGGAGGCAGAAAATGTAGTAACATTTAAACGCTTCCGAAAAACACATATTTTTAAACAAGCCTTCCCTGGACTGTAATTTATTCTGGTTTTATGTGATTTTAAAGTTTTAATCTGGATATTATGGCTTTAGTTGTAAACAGCCCAGAGAGCTTAGACTGTTGGGTAGTATTAATATGTAATAAATTATTATTATTATTATTATTATTATTATTATTATTATATTATTTGGTGTCCGAAGCTGCTAAAGGGTCAAAATGAGCTAGTTTGCAAATGGATGTCATTTTGTCTTTAGTATTATTATTTTTATTTCCCTCTCTGTTTTCGGCATCCATGAGGTGGAGTTGCCTACAGAGGGGGCACTGGTGGGGAGAATTTTCCCCCAAACCTCCCACAGTTGCTTGACCCTGTGATAGCTGCTAGTACTGCTGAACACAAGACAAATCCCTACTAGAATCATAGAATAGTAGAGTTGGAAGGGTCCTGTAAGGCCATCGAGTCCAACCCCTGCTCAATGCAGGAATCCAACTTAAAGCATCCCTGACCGATGGTTGTCCAGCTGCCTCTTGTATGCTTCTAGTGTGGGAGAGCTCACAACCTCCCTAGATAACTGGTTCCATTGTCGTACCGCTCTAACAGTCAGGAGGTTTTTCCTGATGTCCAGCCGGAATCTGGCTTCCCTTAACTTGATCCCATTATTCCATGTCCTGACTCTGGGAGGATCAAGAAGAATCAGAGAATAGTAGAACTGGAAGGGGCCTATCAGGCCATTGAGTCCATCCCCTGCTCAATGCAGGAATCCACCTTAAAGCATCCCTGTCCGATGGTTGTCCAGCTGCCTCTTGAAGGCCTCTAGTGTGGGCATTCAAAGTGCTATCCATTCCTTTACTTCCTTTACTACACCTGTACACTACAGTCTTCTTTTCATCATTCCGAAAGCTGCCAATAAGAAACCTAAACCTACAAAAATTGCGTGTTGCTGTTGTCGTCTTCTTTTTTTGAAGTGTTGAGATCTTAAAATTGCTGATGTAAGACGTTGGTAAAGCGTTCCTCAAATGAAACATGATCTGGCCTTCAATATATTTCAGGATTGCTTTCATCGAAAATTACATTTTGGCCTTTAGGAAGGCTGCATAAAGTGATACCCCTCACCACGTCTCCAGCTCTCTGCAATGTGATATAGTTTCAGCTGTTCTTAATTTTCTAAAGCTCCTGTCTTGCTGGCGGAGATGAATGACTGGATAAACAGAATATGCCGGAGCTGTCTCAGTGTGTAATGAAAACCCCACTGAGGTGACTCCTTTGTCATTGATTATTGGGGGTGGGGAGCGTCTGCTTCTTTAGGGCTCAAGCCACTTGTTCTTGCTATTTTGTTTGTGTCACTGTTTCCAGCAATTCCAAATTTGCTTTGATGTGGGGTTTGAAATGTCCTTAGAATGACATGTTTTTGTTTGCTTGTTTGTTTTTAAACTCTCAAGTTCTCCCCCCCCCAAAAAAAAAATATATGAAGACATTTGTGAATTTTGGAAAATTGGGTAAATTATTTTCAAAAATGGACTCACCCATCCTTATTTACAGAGGATAAATCTACCTGGGCAAACTCACCTGAGATTAACTCGTGGGATGCTCACCTTGCTGTGAGCTCCTTAGGTGGCTCAGCAAGTATATGTCTGGAGCTTCCATGGTTCACATCTTTACTGTTGCCCAAATGGGGCCTTTATGGCCACTATTTATGCAGCACAGGGAATTGACTTGGAACCAGGGACCTGAGAGAGCACCTTAGAATCATAGAGTCATAGAATAGTAGAGTTGGAAGGGACCTACAAGGCCATCGAGTCCAATCCCCTGCTCAATGCAGGAATCCACCCTAAAGCATCCCTGACGGATGGTTGTCCAGCTGCCTCTTGAAGGCCTCTAGTGGTTCTATTGTCCCTATCAACCTGCCTGGTCACTGAGGTCATCCAAGGGCATGCTCTTGGTGGTTCCACATAGACCCATCCTCCCATTGGAGTAGGCTGACCATATGAAAAGGAGGACAGGGCTCCTGTATCTTTAACAGTTTTATTGAAAAGGGAATTTCAGCAAGTGTCATTTGTATATATGGAGAACCTGGTGAAATTTCCTTTTTGTCACAACAGTTAAAGCTGCAGGTACCCCACCCTCTTTTAAGTCTGGTCTCAGTATAACTGCAGTATTGCTCCTGCAGCTTTAACTGTTGTGATGAAGAGGGAATTTCACCAGGTTTTCCATATATACAAATGACACCTGCTGAAATCCTCTTTTCTTAAAGATACAGGAGCTCTCTCCTCCTTTTCACATGGTCACCCTACATTGGAGTCCACCAGGGGAAGAGCCTTCAACGTGGTGGCTCCTCTCCTGTGGAATTCCCTGCCTCTGGAGGTCAGGCAGGCACCAACTTTTTTGTGAACCGCTCAGAGAGCTCCGGCTATTGGGCGGTATAGAAATGTAATAAATAAATAAATAAATAAACTTTGTATTCCTTCCAGCGCCTCTTGAAAACGTTGTTCCAGGAAACCTTCCCTTAGTGACCATCCATGGTTTATTTTGCACCTTGTTTCTTTTTAAATGTACTTTTAATGTGTTTTTATTCTATTTTATTTTGTCCACCGCTCCGAACTTCTGAATGGGAGTGGTATATTAATATTGTGTGATACTGCGCAGTGGCAGTATCATAAATAAATAAATAAAGCATGCCATTTCCAGAGCCTCCCTTGTCATGCAAAATGGTGGCTCCAGATGGCTCCCAGGCACTCGTCAGGCTGTGTGGGCGCTCAACCCATGGATCTGCAAATGCAGCATGGACACATGGCTGGGTCCTGGTGGAGTGGACACAGGAGAGTCGTCAGACTCTCAGACTTTGTCAGGTAGCCATGACATCCCCAGCTGTTAGTCAATTTGTGGAGAGGTAATTCAGGATAATTAGAAGAAAAGGTAATTGCCCTTACATTCTGCTTGTGGATTTCCCATAGGCTTCTAGTTGGGTATTATGGGAAGGTGGAGGCTGAACTACATGGAATTTTGGTTGGATCCAGAAGGCCTCTTATTATGTTCTTATTTATTTATTTATTTATTTAGAATATTTATATACCGCTCCCCATTGAAACAATTCGGAGCGGTGTACAAGGTAAAATGAAAATAAAAACAGAATAAAACAGTTAAAACAAAATTTAAAAAGAAGCAAAAAACAGAAATCCAAGGCTGCATGTTAAAGAAAGGCTTCTTGGAATAAAGATGTTTTCAGGAGGCGCCGAAAGGAGTACAAGGTCGGAGCCTGCCTGACCTCCAGAGGCAGGGAATTCCACAGTAGGGGCACCACCACCCTGAAGGCTCTTCCCCTGGTGGATTCCAATCGGAGGATGGATCTAGGTGGAATCACCAGGAGCAGGCCCTCAGATGACCTCAGTGACGGGGCAGGTTGGTAAGGGAGAAGGCGCTCTCTCAGGTATCCTGGTCCCAAGTTGTTTAGGGCTTTGTACACAAGTACAAGAACCTCAAACCTGGCCCGGTAGCGAATAGGCAGCCAGTGCAGTTCCCTCAGCAGAGGAGTTACATGCTGGAAAGGGGCAGCCCCAGACAACAGCCGAGCTGCAGCATTCTGCACTAGCTCCAGCTTCCGGAGCAGCTTCAAGGGCAGCCCCACAGAGAGCGCGTTGCAGTAATCCAATCTTGAGGTTACCAAAGCCTGTACCACCGTGGTGAAGCTAACCCTGTCCAGGAGAGGCCGTAGTTGGCGAACCAACCGAAGATGGTAAAAGGCACTCCGAGCCGTGGCGGCTACTTGAGCCTCCAACAACAGAAATGGGTCTAAGAGTACCCCCAAACTACGAACCTGTTCTTTCAGAGGCAGAGCAACCTCATCCAGAACAGGCAATGAGCCTGTCTCCTGGACTCGGGAACCACTCACCCACAGGGCTTCTGTCTTGCCAGGATTCAGTCTCAGTTTATTGGCCCTCATCCAGCCCATTACGGAGTCTAGGCACTGGTCCAGGACCTGCACAGCCTCACCTGATTCAGTTGTCACAGGGAGATAGAGCTGCGTGTCATCAGCGTATTGATGGCATTTAGCTCCAAATCCCCTAATGACCGCTCCCAACGGCTTCATATAGATGTTAAATAACATTGGGGACAAGATGGTGCCCTGCGGCACTCCATAGCTCAATTGCCAAGAGGCCGAGGACTGGTCACCCAATGCTACTCTCTGAAAACGACCCCGTAGGTAGGACCGGAACCCTGTAACACAGTGCCTCCGATGCCCATCCCACGGAGTCGATCCAGGAGGATACCATGGTCGATGGTATCAAAAGCCTCCGAGAGATTGAGCAGGATTAACAGGGTTGCAGTCCCCCTGTCCCTCTCTTGATAAAGGTCATCCATCAGGGCGACCAAGGCTGATTCAGTCCCATAACCAGATCGGAACCCAGACTGGAATGGATCTAGATAATCAATATCCTCCAAGAGTGCCTGCAGTTGCTCCGACACAACCCTCTCAAGTACCTTCCCTAAAAAAGGAGTGTTAGCAACTGGGCGGTAGTTGCCTAATACCGTCGGGTCCAGGGTGGGCTTCTTCAGGAGTGGTTGCATTACTGGCTCCTTAAGGACAGCAGGGACCATCCCTTCCCGGATAGAAGCATTTATCACCCCTTGGACCCACCCAGTCAGACCCCCTCGGCTTGCTTTTATAAGCCAGGAGGGACAGGTACCAAGAGGGCAAGTGGTCGGTTGCACTGCTGCAAGCACCTTGTCCACATCATCAGGCCGCAATAACTGGAATTGATCCCACAAAATTGGGCAGATGGTGGCATCGGACACCTCAACTGGAGCTGCACTAAAAACAACGTCAAGCTCGCTGCAGAGAGAAGCGATCTTGTCCTCAAAGTGTGATGCAAAAAGGTCACAGTGGGTCCTTGACGGAGCCAGGGCCCCATTTGCTGGGGATCATGTTAGCAGCCCCCGGACCACCTGGAAGAGCTCCGCTGGACGGCTACTCGAGGACGCAATGGAGGCAGCAAAATAATGATTTCCCCTTAATGTAAAGACACCCAGGTTTTGTATAAAGGAGCACCTTCCACTAGGGAGTTCATATGGGTGAATGGCTTTCTTGCCACTCTCACTTGAAGTGCCACCTGTCTTCTTCTTACGCCCTCCCTCTCTCTCTTCCTACGTCCCAATTCCATCTCATAGATAGGAGTTCTTGGTACAAGAGGAGTTGCTGGAAGGGCCACAGAAGTAACAGCACCTCACAGGATGGTCTAGATTGAAGAATTCAGCTTTTAAAAAATGATTTCAAAACACCTGTGAACTCTCTCTCTCTCTCTCTCTCATTCATTCCACACCTGTACTGATGAGGCTAGGGTCAGGTCTAAGTTTGGGTCAAAATTACTTCTGGGGGAGGGGCTCTCTGAATAGCCCCACCTCTTCCTCACCATCATTGCCCTGTCCCTCTGGGTCCATTGTCCTTCAAAGCCCAGAGGAGAAGGTAAGGTGAGCAGAGAATCATCATCATCATCAATCTTCTGCCTTTTAAAGCAAAACTTCTTCAAGGTTGCTCAGCTGTTGTCGGGAGCTGCCACTTTTCAGCATGCAAATCCTTTGCTTAGGGAACTGCACTGGCTGGTTCAAGCACTAGTGTACAAAACCCTATATAACTAGGGACCAGGTTACCCAAGAGAGCACCTTCTCCATTACCAATCTGCCTGATCACTGAGGTCATTGGAGGGCATGCTCCTGGTGGTTCCACATGAACCTTTGGCCCAACTGGAGTCCACCAGGAGAAGAGCCTTCAGTGGGGTGACTGATGGAATTCCCTGCCTTTGGAGCTTAGGCAGGTGCCAATGTTTTATTGTTTCCTATGCCTTCTGGAAATGTCATTGTTTCAGGAAGCTTTCATTGAATAACTGGACACAGTTTTACCAAAACTCAGATTTTATCAGAACTTCGTTCTTTTAAAAATAGTAATTTTAATTTTTTTTTATTCTTTCATTCTATTTGTTGTTCACCAATCCAAAATCTTTTGGAAGGGGAGTGGTATATAAATATTGTAAATAAATAAATAAATGTAAATAGCATAGAATACAACTAGAACAGAAGCATAAAACATTTAGAATAATAACAATAGCAAAAAAACTAAAAGTGAAATAAAAATGGGCATCCATTCATTTAAAGCAGAATGGAATATTCAAGACTTTGAGACCCATTGAAAACAATCAGAGAGGGAGCCAGGCATGCCCCCAGGGAAGGACATTCCACAAGGATGGTGCCACCATGGAAAAGGCCCTATCTCTTGTGTTCACCTAATTAAGAGATCTTACCAGTAGGCACATTAGCAGAGCCTCCCATGGCTAATGTTAAAGCCTGGGCAGGTTCGTATATGTGCTGACGATCCCTCAAAGTTGGTTCCAAGCTATTTAAGGTGTTTACCTTGATCTTCTTCCTACTCAGGAGCTTGGAGACATAAAATGAACCAACAATGATACAGAGGAAGAGGAGTCACTGGGTGGGATCCAAAGCTGGCCATCTGCTAACAGAATGGAAAGCGACAGCCCTCCTCATGGGGCAGCCTTTGAAGACGGTTTGGAAGCTGCAGCTTGTGCAAAATGCAGCGGCCAGATTGATAGCTGGAACAGGGAGGTTTGAGCATATAACACCGATTCTGGCCCGCTTGCATTGGCTGCCTATCCGTTTCCGAGCCCAATTCAAGGTGCTGGTTTTAACCTATAAAGCCCTACAGGGCTTGGGACTGCAATACCTGATGGAACACCTCTCCTGACATGAACCTACCCATACATTGCGCTCAACTTCTAAGGTCCTCGTCCGAGTGCCTACTCCAAGGGAAGCTCGGAGGATGGCAACAAGGGAGAGGACCTTCTCGGTGGTGGCCCCCCGACTGTGGAATGATGTCCCCAACGAGGCTCGCCTGGCACCAATATTGTTATCTTTTTGGCGCCAGGTCAAGGCTTTTCTCTTCTCCCAGGCATTTTAACAGCATTTAATAATGTTAAGTTTGCTTTTAATGGACCCCAGAATTGTTGTTTTTAAATGGATACTGTTGTTTTATGTTTCTGAGGGTTTTTAAAATCTTGTATACTTTTTAATGTTTACTATTTTTAATGTTGTAAACCGCCCAGAGAGCTTCGCCTGTGGGGCAGTATATAAATGTAATAAACAAACAAACACATTTCCCCTCCTCTCTGTGCCATGACTAGGCCTGTTCTCTTTAGTATGGGGGAATGAGTTTCATGCAATCAATCAGAATCAGATTCTGAAGCAGAAAAGATGATGCCCGAAACATAACAACCTATATGGGGACTAGGAGAAGAGACTCTCATGGGCTCTTCACCAGCTGCGAATGAACTTTTGCCAGACCTTATCTCTGAAAGTGTAAACAACACACCGTCTTTGGGAAATCAGTATTCTTCAGAAGGCGAGGGCACTTCAGGTCTAGCTGATCCTAGAGTCTGCCGCAGATTCAAATGGGTGGAGCTAAAGGAAGGTGAGAGAAGGTCAGCCCAACTAGCTACTCACCAAAGGCTTCTTCAGAACCAGCCTCCCTGAACTTAAAGCTTTCTTCTTGAAAAGACAATGGTCTCACTTAGTTTGCATAGTTTGACGTAGTTCCTAGACTCTCTTCAGGTGGGAAGAGATGTTTATTGCTTGTATAAAGCTTTGTGGATTACATGGCAGGCCTCTTTATTGTCTCCCAATAAGGCGGGAGGTATTGGAAAACATGACAGCCCCCCAGACACTCCCCCAAATCTGTTCCATAGGGTTGTGGGGAGCCTTTCAGAGCAGATTTGGAAGACTTCAGGGGAAGGAGGAGGTGGGTTAGAGTTCCCTTAGAAAACTCTAAGGGATTTCCCTCCATCCCTTAGAGTTGAGGGTTCTTCTAGATTTATTTATAAGTTTAATGGAAATTTTAAAACCACCTTTCAGAATAAATTATCCTCTCAAAAAAAAATGTTTTACACTTGTCAGGAAAAAAACATAAGATTGCTCAAAAGCAGCAACATTAAAATATAACTGCAGCACATAAATCAGATTTCCTAAAAAAAAAAATCTGCTAAAATTACAGCAACACATATTTTAATAACAGCAGCAGCAGATAAAAAAAAGTTTACCCACCAACATTCATCCAAATGCTGATTGGAAATGCCCCCCCCCTAAAGGCAAATAGGTAAGGGGCCAAATTTATTCCCCTCAGGAGAGTGTTCCAGAGATGGAAAAGTGTCTGCTACTGAGTAATGAAACAGTGATGCAAATATATAATACCGGCCCTGGATAAGGCTCAGCTTTTCTGAAGTCAAGGAATTGTGGGATGTGTGTGTGCGTTTAACAACATTACAGTTGTTATTCAGAGTCTTGCTTCTATTTAAAGTTTGGCCTTTATTCCCGGTTATCATTTAGAACGTTAAACTCCATCAAAAAGCATGCATAATTTCCCAGTATCCTTTTGTATGCTTTTTTTTTTTTAGTCTTGCTGTTTTATTGGTATACTGCACTCCTTTTCACCCAGCCACTCATCAAATAACCATCCGTCAGACGAAGTCAAACCGCATCACATAAAATTACAGCAAATTACAGTAATCTGAAAATTATTAGCATTTTATGAACCCCTCTATTTCCCCAGATATTGATATATAGAAGCTAGTGGGGGGAAAACAAATCACACCTCACATTCTCTCACACAAAAACAGCCTACTGCTAAGAATAAAATGTAGACAGCAGCAGCATTTGAATCCAATAGGTTATTATATGCATTGGGTATTACAATGTTTCTTGTGTCTTTTTTATTTTAAAACAACAACAGGTACATGCCCACCCACAATCCATTGAGAAAGTACCTGAGTGTTAAACTGATATTTCTATTACAGTAAATTCTTTGGGGGTGAGGGAAGATGCTTGCATTTGGGAGTGAGCAGTGAGGTGAAAAATGAGCTCAAACATCACTCATTCTCCAATCCCTGCTTTTGTTTCTAGCAGCTGAGTGAGCCTTGACTTTTAGATGCCTGCACCCCCTGGGGCTTGGTGGTGTTTAAGAACAAAAGAAGAGCCCTGCTGGATCAGACCAAGGATCCATCTAGTCCAGCACTCTGTTCACACAGTGGCCAACCAGCCATCGGCAAGGGATGAACAAGCAAGGCATGGTGCAACAGCACCCTCCCGCCCATGTTCCCCAGCAACTGGTGTGCACAGGCTTACCTCCTCTGATGCTGAAGGTAGAATGTAACCATCAGGACTAGTAGGCCTTGATAGCCTTCTCCTCCAGGAATTTCTCCAACCCCATTTTAAAACCATCCAAACGGGTGGCTATCACTACATCTTGCATAAACTGAAACTCAATCCAGACAAGACGGAGGTACTGTTAGCGGGTGGTTCTTCTGTCCGGCGAGGTGATGTTTGCCTTGTCCTGGACGGGGTTGCACTCCCCCTAAAGGATCGGGTCCGTAGTTTGGGGGTGCTCTTGGATCCAGAACTGTCACTTGAGGCACAGGTGAACTCAGTGGCAAAGAGCACCTTTTATCAGCTCAGGTTGATATACCAGCTGCGCCCTTATCTGGACAGAGATAGCTTAGCTACAGTGATCCATGCTCTGATAACCTCTCGTTTGGATTACTGCAATGCGTTATACGTGGGGCTGCCTTTGAAAACGGTCCGGAAACTTCAACTGGTGCAAAACAGGGCAGCACGCTTACTAACAGGGACTGGCCGGCGAGACCACATTACGCCAGTCCTTTTCCAGCTTCATTGGCTGCCAGTCCAGGTCCGGGCCCGATTCAAAGTGCTGGTATTAACATTTAAAGCCCTAAATGGCTTGGGGCCAGGTTATCTGAAGGAACGCCTCTTCCCATATGTACCTGCCCGGACCCTAAGGTCATCTTCAGGGGTCCTTCTCCGTGAGCCCCTGCCAAAGGAAGTGAGGCAGGTGGCTACCAGGAGGAGGGCCTTCTCTGCTGTGGCACCCCGGCTGTGGAATGAGCTCCCTAAGGAGGTTCGCTTGGCACCTACATTATATGCTTTTAGACGCCAGGTGAAGACCTTTTTATTCTCCCAACATTTTAACAATCTATAAATTTTAAATAACATGGTTTTAAATTTGTAATTTTGCATTGCTGCTGTTTTTATCTGGTTGAGCTTTTATATTGTATTTTATATTATGGTTTTATACTATTGTATACTGTTGTTTTATACTTTGAACGGTTTTAATTTTTGTGAACCGCCCAGAGAGCTCCGGCTATTGGGCGGTATAGAAATGTAATAAATAAATAAATAAATAAATAAATAAATTAGTGAATGCCATAATTTAACTATGTGCTGTGTGAAGAAGTCCTTCCTTTTATTTGTCCTGGATCTCCCACCAATCAGTTTCATGGGATGACCCCAGGTTCTAGTATTTTGGGAGAGGGAGAAAAATGTCTCCCTGTCCACATTCTCCACACCATGCATCATTTTGTTCACCTCTATCATGTCTCCCCTTAGCCTCCCTTTTTCTAAGCTAAACAATCCCAGTTGTTGTAACCTTCCCTCATAGGGGAGGTGCTCCAGACCCTTAATCATTTTTTTTTACTTTTTCTGCACTTTTTCCAGCTCTATAATATCCTTTTTTTTAGGTGTGGTGACCAGAACTGTACACAGTATTCTAAGTGTGGTCGCACCATAGATTTGTATAAAGGCAGTATGATGATACTTGCAGTTTTATTCTCAATTCCTTTTCTTATAATGCCTAATGGTGTCTGCCTCTGAATCTGAGAGGGACTAAAGGTTTTGAGGTTCAGGGTCAACTTCTGTCTAGAAATGTGCAAATCAGAAAAAAACCCTGAGTTTGCTGAAGTTCTCCCAAAGCCATGTGACTCAACTCTGCATAAGAGTGTGAGCTTAGTGTGCGGGTGGAGAAGGGATTGCCTATTGCATTTTGCAAAATCCAGGCATATTTTACAAATGTACACACCGCTTGTGCACATCTTTTAAATGTACACATCGTTCTCTCCTGGATTAAAGCTTACCTGTGTACATTTATTAAAATGTACAGAGTGTATATGCAGATTTCCCATAATTTATTTTTTTATTATTCTCACAACAAACTAACAAACATACAATACAAAGAAGACTAAAAAACAAAACAAAAAACCACAAAGGAAACATACAAAATTAAGATGGACTTCCGATTTTCTCCACTGCAAAAATAAGTAACCATGTATTCCTTTGCTTTAGAGTTACAAAATTCCAAGTTCCCCTCTTTCTCCAGTTTTAAAATTTTCTTCTTATCCGTTGAATCCACTGGTAAACAAATCATTGTTTTCTAGATCCTGCAAAAAGTCTAGGTTTCCATTCAGTTCTAAACGTAGATGTAGACTTTTCTCTGATTATTGCTGTTTTGCCATCTCTGCCAATTCCAACATCTTCACTAGCCATTCATCCATCGTAAGTATTATTGCGCCTTTTCATTTCTGTGCATGTTTATAAGCACATTTTCCAAATGTAAGCATTATATTGAAAATTATGTTGTGAATCACATTGCAAACTCTGAAATATACAGGCTTTGCTTGCTGCTTGTGTCCAAGTCCATGGCCAGTCCTGAAGCTGTGAACTGTCTAAATCCAGATCAATCACAAACTGAAATGAAATTCACATCTATTTCTACATCTGTCTCCCCCAAGTTCCCGTGATCCCCCAGAACTCCTTCAAGGTCCTCAGACATAGGCAGGTCTTCTGTGACGCTCTGATTCTGTTCATTCTCTAAACAAGAGTCCTCCAGCTTTCTGTGCCAGAGGAGAAGAGCTTGGGTTGCTAGTTATTTCAGGCAGGAGATTGTTTGAGTTTTTTGTGAGCATCACAAAATGATGGTGGGAGGATTCCCCAGCTACATTTCCTCCTCCAAGGTCAGGAGCAGGGCCGGCGCTGCCATAGAGGCAGCTCAGGTGGCGGCCTAGAGCACCAAGGTAAGGGGGCGCCGAACAGTGCGCCCAGAAGCCACTCTCCCACAATGGCTCTGAGAGGGTGGCTTCTGGGCATGCCGTTCCGAAGCCGCCCGACCGCCCCATCACCCCAGTGTCCTGGCTTTGAAGCCAGGAGCAGCTTCTAGCCAGGCGCTGGTTTCGAAGCCAGGACGCTGGGGTGGGGGAGTGGGCAGGCAGCTTCGGAATGGCGCGCCCGGTCGGAAGCCGCTCTGGGAGAGCGGCTTATGGGTGCGCCTTTCTGAAGCCAACTGGCCAGCCACCCCACCCTCACCCCAGAGTCCTGGCTTCGCTTCAGCTGGGCGGGCAAGATGGCGACCCACTCCCAGGTACGCTGGGGTGGGGGTGGGGATGCTGGGGGTGGGGATGCTGGGGGTGGGTGGGAGAAAGCAGCTCACCTGCCTAGGGGGCAAAATAGTCTGGCACCGGTCCTGGTCAGGAGCCCTGAAAATTCTTCAGAAATGGTGCATGACCCCTTTTTGGTTAGCACACATTCACCAGGAAATATCAAGATTGTGCTGGAGGGGATACAAGGAATCAGGGTCCACCCAGCATATTTGGTAGTGCTGTGTAAAAGGGGCAAAGTTCTGGACTGCAGCCTTTGATGAAATTGATAAGATACTTGGAGAACAATTGGAGAGAACCCTAGAGTTGACATTTTTAGGACTGTTTCTGGGAAATAATAGAAATTGCTCGTTCAAGCCACTGGTTCGATTTTTGTTGGCGGCAGCTAGACTGGTCATTGCTCAATTTTGGAAGGACTTAAGAGAAGTTTCATTGGATGCTTGGAGGACTCAGGTTCGGGAGTTTATCTTAACAGAAAAAAAATAACAAATAAGTTATGAATGGCAAAAGGAAGAAGGAAACAAGACACATTTTCTGTGGACTGCTATCAATTTATTTAACATCATAACACTGTCTGTAGCATATCGGTCTCTCTGGGTCATGTAAACAATGTTTTTTGTATTGTTCTACCTTAATTGGTTATAATTATTGATATGCTTGGAGTAGCACATATAAGAGGGTGGGAGAGGTTCTTGTTGATGATGATGTTTCTTTGGTTTTGTTGAAATTCACAATTAAAAGAGAAATAATAATAATAATAATAATAATAATAATAATAATAATAATAATGAGTCCTCCATCTTTCTGTCCCAGTTGGGAAGAGCTTGGGTGTGGTGGGTAAATTCCAGCTGGATCTCTGTATTCTAGGTCCTCTCAATAATTGTCTACAGGCCACAGAACTGTGCTGTAATCCTGCAATCCTATACCCATTTACCAGAGAGTAAGCCCCATGTTACTCAATCGGATTTACTTCTGAGCAGTCATGTACAGGATTGCACTATAAGGCTGCAACCTGTGCATATTACTTGGGAGTGAGTTCTTCTTGTTTATTTATGAAGCCTCTGACATTTTCTACGCACTATACAGAAATGAAAAATAAAGCCTATCCCTGTTTGTGGGCTTACAGTAGAATAGATACAATACAAAAGGAAACAAGAATGAGGAGGGAAGAGGAATGTATGCAAATACAGGTACCAACTCTTCTAGAATTTACTCTCATGTAAGTGAGCTTAAGTTTGCAGCCTTAAACACAAGCTTACACACATGCAGTAGTCCTATCAATTCAGTGGTTACACTTGAACGTATAACATCTGAGGCCATCCAGATTTTAATTTTCCTGGCAATATTGTATTTTAAGAACTAGCTGAGCTGCAGGACATCATGCTTATAAATAAACAGCTAAAATATATGAATAGTCAAAAAGCCATTAAGCAATAGGGCACTTCCCTGAAGGTGGTCGTTGCTTTAAACCGAAACTTCATAATGTCTTGGCCACTCACAGAAAAGCACTTTCCTTGGGTTGAAGATTGTATATTTCATTACAAACAGTTTAATATGCTCCCTTGCCCATTTGTACTGAACTGGCCACATAATCAGAAAATGTTAAATGCATTTACATCGCCTTGGGACATGTCGGGAAATTTGATAAATATAGATACAGAAGAAAAGAAAATGTGTTCCTCCCTCATAGGATCAGACTCTGGTCCACCTATTGAAAGAAAGACTGGCAGCAGTAGGTTTGAGGCTGATGTAGGGAAGCACTTCCAGGTCCAGAGACAGCTAGCTTACTCTGTATAACGGTACGGCCGGCCGTGGTCCAAAACATAAGTTACTGATGTGTGGAATTCACCATAACTTGGTGTGAAGTCCATGAGCACAGACATTTATGAATTTTTATGTGCATATTTTTATGTATGTGCATATTGCATGTTTTTGTGTGATTTTAATTTTTTAATATTGTTTTTAAGTGTTTTTATCTTATGTGAACCGCCCAGAGAGCTTCAGCTTTGGGGCGGTATACAAATGCAATAAATCATAATCATAATAAAATAATTTAAAGGATTATACCAGCCTTCCCCAACCTGGTGCTCTCCAAAGGTTTTGGACTTCAACTTCCATCAGCCCCACCCAGGATGGCCAATATCCAGGAATGTTGTGAGTTGCAGTCCAAAACGTCTGGTGGGAACCAAGTTAGGGAACCCTGGATTGTACCTTTTCCTAGAATGAATAGTTGCAACTGAACATGATTATCAGTTCATATTTTCATGCATATTTTTCCAATTATGCACATCTTTGAAATGTGCACATTCTTTTCCCACCGATTAAAATATATTTGTGCACATTTTTCAAAAGTACACTTTTTTCATGCACATTTTCTAAATGTATGCATGCCATTGGACATATTTTGGGGTGTCCATGAATCACCTTGGAAGTGTACGGATTTTGACCACAGATGGGGTCTGAGTTGTTTCCAGTCTGGAAGGTCTGAACTGGGCAAATCCAGATCAAAAACAAATGAAAATGACATTCTCATATATTCCTAGCCATGTCAACCCAATAGAACCCCCATGTTCAAAAGCAGTGTAGCTATCTTTATACCTTATGATGGGGGGAAATGACAGGAGGGTCCCATTACCTTCAAGCTCTGCTTGGGAACTTCCAGAGGCATTCTGTAGGATAGAGAAGGCTGCGTTCAAACGGTGGGCCTTGTTGTGATCCAGCAAAATAGTTCCTATATTCTGAGTCTAATATACTAATCAGATTAATACAACTGTAATTACAAGAATCAATTTATTTAATATAATACTCATGTTTAGGTCCCCCCCCCCATCTTCAAATTTAAAAGTAATTCTTATTTCCTTGGCAAACTTTGACACACACACATACACACACCAAAGTCACATTCCAGTTAAAGATATACTTAATTCTGGCATGGAGATTAAGGGGAATTCACAGTACATCACTTGGATTGGAGCAATGGAGCATGCTCCAAATGTGTTTTTACATCTCTAGTAAAAGAGCTGGTTCCTCCTATCAATGGTGAGAAATGTTTTTGGAGTTGTGAACCATGTTCCTTCCAGGGAAAGTAGTCAGGGCCTAGTACTGGTGACACATAAAGTGAAGCCAAAAGTGGATAGGGCACTCTTTTCTCTATTTCCCCATCCATCCATCCCGCTCTCTCTCTCACACACACACCAGTTCATCTTCTAGCCAGCCACCACTCGTTGGGACTCGGAGACTTCACTCAATCACAACCTCCCAGCATGCTCCATTCCTGCCTCAGCATTTTCCCCGCCCCAGTTGGCTCACCAAAGAAACAGTAATTGAGCATATTTTTAAGCCCAATTCAAAGGGCCGTTTTTGACCTTTAAAATAGGGTGACCATATTTGGGGAACCAAAAAAGAGGACACCTAGTGTGTGTGTGTGGAAGCAGCTTTCTGAGTCCTGCAAAAAGTATGTTATTCTCCCGCCACCTTAAAGAACCCGATTGGAGTGGAGGAGGGGAAAGGATTTCATTCTGCACCACCACCATCCACTCCAATTGGGGCCTTTTCTATAATGTCCACGAATGACCCACTTTCCCCTTTAAGACCTCAATTGGAGCTCGGGGTGGGGGAATGATGTGCCTCAAGAAAGCATGTCATTCCCTCCTGCCATGCTAATGGCAGCCTTAAAGAGGAAGGTGTGTCATTCCAGGACATTATTGAAAATTATAGAAAATCCCCCCTGACACTATGGAAAGAACAAAAACCAGGACAAATCCGGGGAAATCCTGACAGTTGGTCACCCTATTTAAAACCTTAAACAGTTTGGGACCGAGCTACCTGAAAGGCTGCCTTCATCCATCTCAGCCTGCCCACACTTTCAGATCAGAAAGAGAGGCCCTTCCAATTGCCCATTCATGAGAGCAATTCAGTGGATGATCACACATAGAATCATAGAACAGTAGAGTTGGAAGGGGCCTAAAAGGCTGTCGAGTCCAACCCCCTGCTCAGTGCAGGAATCCACCCTAAAGCATCCCTGACAGATGGTTGTCCAGCTGCCTCTTGAAGGCCTCTAGTGTGGGAGAGCCCACAGCCTTCTCTGCCATGGCCCCACACCTTTGGAACAGGCTGCCATCGGAGGTCCGCCATGCTCCCTCCCGGCTTTTAAGAGGGACTTGAAAATATATTATTTTACCATGGTCTTATCTTGATTTGACTGCTCTTGTTGCTGTTATTGGCATTGTTGTTGCTGCAGCTGGTTTTATTGTTGGATTTCATTGTTTTTATTGCTATTTTACTGTGTTTATGCTTTAGTACTTTTAGTATTTGAACTGTTTTTATATATTTGGAGGGTTTCTGCCCTGAAAGGTGGCCACTGTTTGTATGATGTGTGAATACAAACAAAACTCTCACACATCCCTAGAGAAGTGTGAATTTCAAATGATGCTATTTTTTAATCATTACTTTTGTATCCCACCTTGCTTTCCTCTTTCAAGGAGCCCAAAGCAGTTTCTATGATCCTCCTTCTGTCCATTTTATCCTCACAACAACCCTGTGAGGTAGTTTAGGCTGAAAGGTAGTTTAGACTGACCCAGAGTAACACAGTGAGCGTCATGGCTGAGTGAAGACTAGAACCCACATCTCCTGAGTCCCAGTCCAATGCTCTAACCACTATACCACACTGGCTCCCAGAGGATAGCTAAGTTTTGGTTTGTGTACAAGTTCCCAATTGTGAAATTAGGTATGATCCCATTACAATGGGAACCAGATTAATTTCTTCCCCATCCAAAACTCTTCCATGAGAGTCTGAAGTGTGAGCCAAGTAGACTCCCACTCAAATCACTGATGCTCACAAAAAACTCAAACAATCTCCTGCCTGAAATAACTAGCAACCCTAGCTGGGTCACCCTAGCTCTGTAACAATGCTTTGCCTTGCATATTAACTTGTTTACCTTCTTCTTTGTGCTTGGTAAGATGTCCCTTAATGGCTTTTTTAGGCTGCTGTGTAGTACTTGTAACTCTCCCAGCAATTACCAACACACTTCCTGGTGTGAATAAGGGTTTTCTTAATCAGTAACTGTGAGTGGCATGCCATGAACTCTTCTGCATTCTCACATAATCTTTAATTAACTGTTTTGATGTCTAAATGAGAAGATCAAACCCTTTTTTCGCTTCATGCCCCCGAGTGTGGATTAGACTGTGTAACATTAGATCTGCAGAGATAAGGTTTCCTCCCCCGGCCCCATTGGCCCAGAACTGCAAAGGGATTATTAAGAGCTTGTATGCTCTAGGACCAGTGACCCGTTGTGATCAGGATGTTTAGTCCAGTCTGCAAAAGAACAGAATAATAATTTTTTTTGGCTGGATAAGACCATTATTCCATCAGTTACAGAGCTCTGTGTGTGAAGCTTTAAAAGCTAAGCAACCTATCTGGTCACTGGAAGTATACTGACCTCTGAATATGTCGGTTGTATTAGCAGTTGTGGCTAAAAGAACATCAGCAGAGCAGACCAATGGTCCATCTAGTCCAGCCATCATGACTAGAAACCATTGATAGCCTTCTCCTCCAGCCATTGGTGGAGATATCTGGTTTTTCAGGGTCCCTGAGAGAGCTATCTCCCAGCCATACTGGAGATTTGAAGCCGAGCTAGGTATGGATGGTTCACTTGGTTCATTTTTTAATAAGAACTTGAGGTTTACTTTAAAAAAAATGAATGTAGGTGACACAGACCATGGAATCATAGAATAGTAGAGTTGGAAGGGGCGTATAAGTGATTCCATAAATGGAAAGGAACCCAGGCAAAATAGTTGCCTGTACTCCCTTTTGCCTTTTCTGCTGCCACTAGGTAGATTCCCACCACCACCACCACAGCTGCCTCCACCAAATCATCCTTAAAATTCTCTGTGTCCCCCGTTATCTAGTTCAGGTAGTCTGGAGGGAGGCTTTGAAGGGGAAGTTTGCATGAATCTCCTAATTTGTGCAAATTTCCTCCAGAGACTAAACCGGTGCTGATTGAACTTGCAAGCAGGAACAAGATGAATGTGAGGACACGTTTGACAATTTGCGAACATTTTCAGAGAATGCATGCTCACACTCCTGTTTGAGGTTTTGAACCTTTGCATGTATTCTGAGAAAAGATGAAATTCTCATACACGGCAGGCGGATACAATATGTTTCCCTCCAGGCTGGGAACAGCTGTATCTACTGGGTTTGGCTGGAGAAGATGGGTGAGAAATTTGTTCACTGCACTTTATCAGAGTCCACCAATTTCCTCTTTAATGGGATAGAAAGAATTTGAGATTAAAAAGAACACTTTCAAATGTGGGAGAAAGTGAAACTGACCAGTTTGTCCAGGATGTTCTGCAAATATTCTCCACCAATTTTTCCCTTTCCCCTCAAATATATATATATATATATATATATATATATATATATATATATATATATATATATACACACACACACACACACACACACACACATACACAGCTCCAATTTGAACTTTGGACCTTATTTGTAGGGAGCACATGCTCAAACAGTAAGCTCATTGTCTTTCCAAAAGCCTCTAAGCCCTAGCATAATATTAGAGGTGAGAGCATCTCCGGTTCTGTTCCTTTATTGCTTTTTCACTATACGCTGCTTGGCATTCCATGCCTCCTGAGTTCTGGTGTAAGTTGGAGAATTTCTAAAATCAGTTTCAGAAGTGGAAGATATGCAGCTTTTGGATCTTTTTCACCCCACCCCGCCCTACACACTGGTGCAATCAATAAACACTGCAAAATAGCCATCTTGGTGGTATTGTATCCATAACATCAATGTTCCCTTGGTCTGGTGTTCTCAGTGTAACCATATGGACATTTGCATCAAGACTAATTTCCTGCAGTGTTGTATCACCCATGTTAATCAGTAGTGTACATGTGCCTCAGAAATGCACAGTGTGCAGGGGCATATGAAGGGGAGTGAACATTTTGGACATTTTTGAGGGTTTAGTGAGTAAAACAGGCAATTGAAGTCTTCCCTTGCTTTTGGTGTCAAGGTTGTTTTAACCGGAGAAGAACAGTGTCAATCTATAAAACAAAATTACAAGTAAAACAATCCTGTAAAGTAGATTAGAGAGACAGTGCCTGGTCCTGTGCCTTCCCATGAACTTTATGGATGGGTGGGAATTTGAGCCTACGGTTTATCCCAGGATCATCCCGGGGTCGTCCCTGCCTGCTCACGGGATCCCGTGTGTCATTTACATGAACAGGAATGTCCCCGGGACGATCCTGGGATAAACCATAGGTCTAGCTAAGGCCCATGTCTCTGCAGCTTAGCCCAGCAATCAACCCCCTTTATGATGCAGGCTCTCTGCTGTCATGTGTGGATACAGCTCCAGCTGAGAGCTCCTCCTCTCTTGCTATCAACTGCCAATACCAAGAACTTCTGATGAAGCTATGTTTAGCTCCACCTCCATGACAAACTATGGGGAGGGGCCACAGCTCAGTGTGACAGAGCACATGCTTTGCACGCAGAAGGTCCCAGGTTCAATCCCTGGCTTCTCCAGGTAGGGTCAGGTAAAGAATCCTGCCTGAAACTCTGGAGAGTCACCATTCCATTAACCATTTTGTGGTTAAGCAGCATGGTTTAGCATGTTGTCTGAACCTAGGCCAGTGTGGACAATACTGGGCTAGGTGGACCAAGGGTCTGACTCAGTATAAGGCAGCATCTTATGTTCCTAAGTACCTGCTGAAATGTGCAAATATGAATTGAGTGCCTGAATTCATTTTTTTTCTGCTCCCTCCCCACCCTCTTTCCTTTTGTGTCATGCCTTTTAGATTATAAGACTGCAGGCAGGGATAGTAATGTATCTTAACTTTGTAAGCTGTGCTGGGATCCTTCTTGGCTGAAGGACAGAATAAAAAATGGCTTGAACAAATAAATAAATGAATAGGATCCAGCTTTCCTCAAGCATTGGACTTGCTGGCTGGGAATGATGGGGGTTGGAGTCCAAAATATCTGGGGGCACCAGGTTGGGGAAAGCTTGTCTACCCACTCCACCATTCTGGCATTTAATCAATTAAGTGATGGACTACTGCTAAGAGTTCACAGTCCGACTGCTAAGCTTTCCTTTACTTCCTTCTTTGCCTTGTTGTCTCTCCTCCTGCCTTGTCGTTCACAGCTTCTGAAAAGAACACAAGATTTTAACAGCTTGGAGTGCAGTGATTCTAAAACTTGGATGTTGTTTTTGAGGTTTTAAGTGACAGATAAACAAAGCCGGGGATCTGCTGAGATGGTAACGTTTCAACTCTTGTGTGCTCAACATTATCTCTGTGTGAACGCGTTTGCAACTTAAGCTAGTTAACATACAACATAATAATTTAGGGCCTACGTTCCTCCTTTGGTGTGATGCACGATTAACATCATGGGAGTTATGCTTCTGCATTAAGAGGATAAAAGACCCCTTATTTTCTAAGCCACTCGCTCCCTGGAAGTGTTGATTATTTAAAGGCTTGCCTCTCTCATGCACTCCATTGACTACTCCCTAAAGGTAAGTAATTCACTTGGCTGCCCTCTGTGCGTGGGTGGGGTGGGGTGAGAGAAAGCCTTGGAAGTGTCTTTCATTGCAAAACATTTCGGAGATTTAAAGAACGGGCTGAGAACTCCCGTGCAGGTTGAGTGTTGGCTGGAGAGTGAACATTAAAAGATCATTTGGAGAAGGGGCCATCTTGCCATTAGAGAGAGGGAGGCGGCTGCCCCAGATGGCAGATTCTGGAAGTTGGGGGGGGGAGCTAAGTAGAGTAGTAGGCAAGCCGCAGTGAAGTGTTTGAGGAGGAACTCTACATCCTGCACAACCCGCCCTGCATCCCCTGAGGTAGGCTGCAGTGGAAGGAGCTGTCCAGCCCTCAGTGCTGAAGTAAGCTTCAAATACTAATCTGTCAGCTTCTGTATATAGAGCAGGTGATGGTGGTTCCTTATCTTCGACCTGGGCAGTAAAGTATCTTCAGCTAGCCCTGATCTGTATTAGGTGGAATGAGAACCCTTTCAAACACACCCAGATGCACAGCCTAGATCCGAAAGCATTGTCACACAGGGCACTATGGTTCTGCAACCCTTCACACCCTTACTGGGGGAAAAGCCTGATTGAAGTCCATGGAAATAATCTACAGACATATGCATTGGGATGACTGATCCCCTGGTCACACACTGGCCTGTCTCTCCCCATTACTTTCTTCTTAGCTTAGCTTGCTTTTGGTATCTCAGAGCTCACTTGAGAAGAAAAGACGTGGACAGAGGCAGGCTGTATGGTGATAAGCCACAGATATGCACTAAACAACTAATTTAGTGATTTGTACTGACACATTTTTCTCTCTTTCCCCTGATTTTTGTGTGTTTTTTGTTTTTACAGTGTGCAATAACTACACACCTTCAGAAACAGGGCTCAATGAAACACCCCTCCTCCCAAAACTGCTGGCCCTTTCACAGGGAGTGGGATGTGTATTTATTTTTTAATGCAGTGGAGTAGTTAGTACATAATATTTCAAAAGATCCAGGGGCTTAGCATAGGTTGAGTCCCACTGCCTGCGGCAGACATGAATGTTCCCTTGGAAGCCCCCATTCCTACCCACCCCCACCCTCAAGAAACACTACTCAGGACTGTTTAGAAGAGTTCGGCCTTTATATCTCTGTTTGAGTTACCATTCCAGGAATGACTGTTCTAATAAAAAGTGGTTCTGTTTTACTTTTGCATTTAGTATGATGGCATTATGCAGATAAAGCTGATCTACAGAAATATGGCAGAATTATGAGTCCCTGGACTGGATGCAAATTGGAAAGTAGCAAGGCAAGGACATGAATCGTGCAGAGACCCAGTAGGCAGCCTCCTTTGTTTGTGTTTGAGGTGTGGCCCACTTCATTTAACCCTGCTCTTCAAGCCAAAGAAGAAGGTCTCCCTAAACAGTTTATATAAATTATTAATAAGATGAGAGTCCCTCTGGCTAACAATCAAAAAGATGTGACACGAAAGGAAAGGGGACTGGGAGGGAGGAGGAAAAAAAGAAGCAAACAGGCTCTAGTTCTTACTTACAGGAGTTCTTATAGTTCTTCTTTCTGACAGAGAAGGTTGAAGCAAACCCTTTGCAGTCACCCCTTCTTTGGCTGTTCTATGGAAGTAGATTGGCTTCCCAGTCACCCATAGTCAATCAAGACAATGAATTACTCAAAGCAGCTACTTTGGCTTTTTACTAAACTAGGGGATTAACTTCATTCAACACACAGACTCCATATAACCTTTTTGTGATTATTCATGATGAGTAACTACTCTTGCACCTGAACATTTACAGAAGTAGGCATTAAGTATAATTTCTTAGGTTTATAATTAAGCAAAGGGGGGAAAAAATCACTGAAAATTATATGCATTTATAGTCCTGCTAATTGGTGGTGGGAGGTTCGAATTTATGCTTTTGCACAGATTAAAGAAAATAGAGGATTATTCATCAGCTTGTATTTATCTTTTTAAGATTTCTTAACAGTTCTTTTCTTCAATAGTATCATATTTCACTTACTCAGACTTCACAAAAGTCCACATTCTGCCTGTGCATGAAGGCAGCACTACCCCTATTTTTAAAGCACATCTCATTGGATGCTTTCCCAGAATGATCCCTCCTCCAAGACAGAATTGCCACATTTCTGTTCTAAGCCTGCTCCTATGCCAGACCTAAGAATTTGATGAATTTCTTTCATCTCCATCCTTTTATCTCCATGACCTGAAAAGCGTAACAGAAAGCACTATGAAAGCGGTATGTGGCAGGTGTCAATGGGGCCCAACCGTTGTCAGTGCACCGCTACAAAGTGGTTGTGTGGCTCCTGCCTCTTATATACTGCTTTCATACCACTTTCACAGTGCCATATCCTGCTTGGTGTAGATGTGGCAATCAGCGCTTTGGGAGCAAATATGGTCAGATCTGTTTCTGCGTGTGTGTTGCGGAGGGATTCCTCTCCTTTTCATCCCATCAAGAGAGTGCCAGGGTCTGTCTCTCCCCCCACCCTTGACATCATTGAAAATCCCACCTTCAAGACCAGGTGTGTGTACGTGTGTGTGAGAGAGAAAGTGTGTGGAGATGCAAAGTCTCACTATGCCCCCTTCTCCCATATCCTGTCGGTATGAGACGTGCATCCAAGGGACAGTCTCCAAGGGCAGTCCCACGTAGACCACACCCATTGTTAAGTTAGTCAGGTCTCACATATGCCCCATTCATTCCAATGGGTCTACTCTACATAAGGACTAACACGGGAAATTGACCAAGCGGTGGAGAGGTGGAGGCTGGGTTCCGACGACACGCTAACCAAGGGTTGTTTCGCCTTCTGTTCGGATTACCCTCCATCCAAGTGGATGACCGTGTCGTCCGAACTCAGCCGGAGAGTTAATCGCTGGCAGGAGAGAAAGCAAGGGGGCGGGAGAAAAGAGAGGCTCGCTCGTAGGCAGACTTCCTCGAGAGTAAAGCCCGATCGCCTCGATGAGATTTACTTCCGAGGAAACATGCGCGCACACGCCATCGGGTGGCAACAACCGGCGGCGGCAGCGAGAGGGGGGGGGCACGCGAGTCCCCGTGCCCCGCGATTGGCGCTGCCTTCCTCCGCCGGGGTAGGAGTGGGGTGGTGGATCTCTCTCCGTCTGCGAGCTCTCCCGTCGCTTCGCCTGCGATCTGCCGATCAACCCTCGGCGCGGGGGTTGTGCTCGAAGCGCCGCCGCCGCCTCCACACATCCCCCCCACCCCACTTGAAGGTCACCTCCCTCTCCGAGCCACTTCGGAGCGCCGGCTTGGAGAGGGGGGGGGAGCTGGGCACGAGCGGCGCCTTCCTCCTCTCTCCCGCCTCCCCCTCAGCCCAGTCCCGCCGGGCCAAAGGCAGCGCTTTCTTTGGGCTGGGAACCCCCCCGCCCCGCCACGTCGCCCCCTTTCCGTCGGCCCCGCGGCCCGACTCCAGCGAACCCCGGGCCCGAGCCGGAGGCGCGTGTGGCAGCCCGCCTTCCCGAGCAGGGCAGCGAGTGAGGGCGGGGCGGGCGCAGGGACGCCGCCGCCTCCCCGCCAGGTGTTCCTGCACGGCGTCTCCCCGCCGCGCCCGCGCGCCCAGCCAGCCAGCCTCCAGGTGCGCGCCATCGTGTTTGATTTCGGCGTCCTCACCTCAGAACCCTCAGAACGGAGCGCCGAGGGGCGACCGCGCTTGCGCGCCTGAGGCGCCAGCTCCGCGGCTGCTGCGCCTCACCGTGAGGCGGGTTTTCGGCTGTTATTCCTATTATTCGTCAACGCTTCGCTTGCGCGGGGCGCCTCCTCTTTGCCCCCCAGCCGCGCCAGCTCGGCCTTGGGGAAAGGAGGAGGAGGAGGAGGAGGGGGCGGTTTTATTTTCCGGCCGACGAAGCGGAGAAGTTTGCTCCCCTCAGAGGACGCGGGGGAGAAAGCTCGCGCCTCGCCGCCGCCGCCGCCCCGTCAAGGCGAAGCGCCTGGAAACTCGGCGCGCCCCTGCAGGCGCTGACAGAACCCTCCCTTCTCTCGCCGGCCGGACCGTCGCGCCGCCCTGAGAGCCGGGTCCAGGACCGCCGCCTCGGTCGCAGCCGCAAAGCGAAGGGCGCCAACTTTTCCACCTTTCCCTCAGCGAGCGAGCGAAGCGCCTCGGCGGGAGGCAGCGCGACGGGAGGTGGGGGCAGGACCGCGGAGGGCTCCCCGCGCTTCACTGCATGGTGAGTGACGGCGTCGCGGCTGTTGAGGGTTCGGGAGGGGCGCAGAGGCTGAGGGGCGCGAGGAGCCGCCTCTTGGTTTTGAGGGGGTGGGCGGGGCGAGGGCCTGTTGACCAATGGCGAGCCGGCGGTGGGGAGGCTGGCTCCTCCTCTTCTCCCGCCCCGCAGGTGCATTGGGGGCAACTTGTGGCAACTCAGGCCAGAAGAAGGGATTCCATTTATTGCCAGTTTTCTGCATATGGTTGGGTGGGATCTAAGGAGATCCCCCACCCAGCCTTTCAGTTCTTACCTGTGGTTTCAAGCCACAGGTGAGTTCTTCTTCAGGTCTCCCTGGCAGGTTACTAGGTATACAACATAGCCAGTAAGCCCAATGCTCTTGCCGGATGGTACCTTTATGATATTGTAAGCATCCGTCTAGGGTGCGGTGGTTCGCTTCCTCTGTCCCTGCGACCCCTTTGGCTGTATCCTCCATCCATACCACCCTCCTGTGATTCTAGGCTTTGCCCGGGAAAGATACCTGCCTTGCTGTAGTTTTCTTACCATGCCCAAATCTGTGGTGTCGTCCGACTTCTGCCCCTCTTCAAAGTTCCCGAAAGACCTTGTATTCTTGTTGTTGGTAGCTTAAGGACCAAGTTGCATTGCCAGGGCACGGCCCTGCCAAAGTTGAGTGCCCTTCAGCTCTCCTGTTACCAGTGGGAGAGGCTTGCGCGCATGGGACTTTCAGCACATGTGCTCCATCTTTCCAGGGGTGCTTACCTTTGCTTTGGATGAGCTTCATAATTATTCTGAAAACTGAAGGTTCCTGGTGTGCGGAAAATAGCTATGGGAAGATGACTTTTAAACTGTCATCTTTGTGAGTTGGTTTGGTGTTAAGTCAGGTTTTGGCATGACTTTGGGAGAACAAAAACGGAGATAAATGTGTGTTGGAGGAGCTGATATGAGACTGGCAATTGGGCACTCAGGTGTAGGACTGCAAACTACAAATAAAAACATCTGAAAAGCCCTGCAATAATTCATCATGTCCTACAAATGGCATGTGTAGTGCAGTCCTTGTAAACCAACACATCTGTACCTAGATTCCAAATGCCTATATATGTAAAACTCTATATATGTAAAAGAGATGTAGCTAAAACTTATCTGCAGAAATTGTTTTGATGTAGGATTTGTGTCTCTCTGTGTGAGCACATGTAAGAAACAGTTCATATTTCTAAAACAATAAAGCTAGACCAATAAAAATAAAGGTTAGTTCCAGAACAAATTTTATCAGTAGCATGCAACTGTTGGCATAGCTTTCCCCTAGAAACAGTATCCCTGAAAGTACAAACCTTCAATAAATATTGCCACAGTAGACCATTTTTCATCTTGTTCCTATGTACCTATCAGCCATTTTTCTCTATATATTCACATTACAGCCTGAAATGATACTATATAAACTGCATATTACAATTTAACCCAGGTCCACTGGTTTGGCAGGGAAACATGGATTTTGTTGTGTGACAAATTATACGTTTTGCGTTGTGTTTTTGCAAAAAGAAGAATCCTTCGTAGAAGCTACGGCCAGAGAAACTTCTTTCTTGCAAGGCTGTTATTCTCACAGTTGCTGAAATACTTTTGACACATATTTTGACCCTTTAAAAAACCAATTCAGACATGTAAAGGATGTGGCTTGTCATGTAATTATTTTTATTTATTCCAAAATCCATAGTTGGGCAACGCCTTTAAGAGGCCCAGCAAAAAGAGTGAGAAAGCTTTTGAGTTCTTTTGAACTCCTTGAAGGGTCTGCCTTTTGGACCCTGTCTCAAATATATTGTTACGCTTCCAGTGAAATGTTGCATGTGTATGAAAGGCAAGCATATTCTTTAATCTCTCACACTAAATACATTTGTTTACTTTTGGTTGGATCATGGCCAAAGTTTTCTGTACTCCATTCATAGAAATGACAAATAATTGTTTTGTTTTTAGTGCATAACAAGTGTTTAACACTGTATGTGTTGATTGTTTTTTCTTTTAAATTGTTTGTTTTCTTTTGAACAAACAGTTTGACATTAACAAGTTTCATTCGTAAGGGCCAGCTTCCAGAACACACATTCATTTTACGGCATAATCATATCTACGTCTTCTTAGGAATAGTTCTCGTTGAATTCAACAGAGCTTTCTGTCAGTTAAGTGTATATAGGATTGCAATTTCACTAAGCAATCTTAAACTAATTCATCATGAACTCTGGAGTGATATCTAATGCTTGTCCCCATGGTAATGTGGTCTATTAAGAGTGGTGATTGTGCAAAGTTGCATATATGTTACACAAGACAGCTGGAATAGTGCATTAGCTGACAATGTGAGCTGTGAAACAAATGCCTCTGATTCAAATAGATCTCCTTAGAAGAGAGGTTGGCAACTATTTTTGGCTGTGGGCACATTTGACAATTTGAGAAGCTGTCCTGGACACCAGCACAAAATGGCTGCCATGGGAGGCATGGCAAAGTGTAAGTCATCTGCCGAAAAGACTCAGTACAAAGTCTATGACCCAACACACTAAACAGTTCATTTGAAACCATAGTTTTCAGCACCACCTGAAAACTGTTTCATAGCAATCTCAGCTGCTGGGCAGAAAGTGTGTGTGTGTGTGTGTGTGTGTGTTTTAAAGAGAGATGGAAAGGGCACCTTGAAAGGCACCAAGAACAGTGTCTAAGGGTGCATTGGGGCTTATGGGCACCATGTTGCCTACTCCTGCTTTTGGCAAACAACCCTTCAGCACTACTCTTTCCAATTGCAATTATGGCAATAATACTGGCTTTTCTTACCAGGCTGTTGTAAGGATTTCTAAGATAATGAATCAACAGAGCAATCCTGTACAAATGCTAAATGTTGTTATTATTGTTATTTGGGCTTTAAAAAAGACTAGCAGCCATTCTAGTGTATGTCATGAATATGCTTGAAAATTTTACTTTTATATATTATGTTTGACCATTGGATGGTAAATATGCCAAAGGAAACAGTGTAACTCTAATTGTATTTATTAAAGGTTCCACCCAATTATCCATTGGTGTGACGGACTAACAACCCCAGGAATTTACTACATGTTTATTGTTGTTTGGTTGACTAATTATCTTAATTTGAATTGCTTGTGGTAATAGGCATTTGGAAGCTGCTTCATATAAACAGCCAGATACTGTACAAAGTTAGGTGTACTTAAGGCCATTGGTAATCTTTACTTTGGATATTCCATATATTAAGAAGTAAGACCCATTTGGTCTTCAAATGGATGTGCTTCTAGGAAACTGTGTATAGGATTGCAGCCTAAATCTGCATAGGATAGTCCTGTTAATGTTCCAACCCTTGTCAGATTTGTAGATGAGAGTATGGCTTTTGAAGTACTGGCAGACAAGAGTTCTGTTACAAATAATTTATTATGCTAACTACATTGTGCAAAGTACTTATCCATTCTCTGGAATGATGGCAAGTATGTGGTGTCTTATAAAAGCAACATTTCTAGTATGCATGTGGTATGCATTTAACTTTATGATAAAGTTTAAGATCTAGAATAGTTTAATGAGCAACATTTTGTTGCAAGCTTTTAGTTCTCTGGAACGGGAACACATTCCACCCCCTTTCTCCTGAAGGTATTCTTGAGCATTGTGTGACAGAGTAAACTGAACTCAGTAATGCTTGAGATTACAAAGTAATACATTGACTGAGGGATTATTAGTAATTTATGTAAATGTGGCAGTGCAATACAGTATAATGTATGCATTCTATTAACTGTATGTTCTTACCTTTGCACTCCAAATCATACTTAATTATGTTATATTTTTATCCCATCTTTCTTCGAATGAGTTCAGGGAGCTTCCTGGCTAAGGAAGATCTCCCAGGTCCATTGCAAATACTCTATCCGCCACTGGCTTTCCTCTGAAGCATCAGGAAGAAACATGCATGCTAATGCAACCACTGGACAATATTTATAAACCACAAATGGCTTGAAGTGCCCATAATTGGGGATGAGACATCTTTTACCAGAAAGTTCAAGTAGCCTGTGGTTTACATCTATAGGTTTTCAAAGTGTTTCTTCTGTAGCACACTTGGATCTAATGTTGCTAATGCTGCAGTCCTATAGACAGTAAACTTAACTGAAAGAGGGTAAATTATACAATTTTGGTCACCACACCTAAAAAAGGATATTATAGAGCTGGGAAAAGTGCAGAAAAGAGCAACTAAAATGATTAAGGGGCTGGAGCATCTCCCCTACGAGGGAAGGTTACATCAACTGGGATTGTTTAGCTTGGAAAAAAGGAGGCTAAGGGGAGACATGATAGAGGTGTACAAAATTATGCATGGTATGGAGAATGTGGACAGGGAGACATTTTTCTCCCTCTCTCAAAATACTGGAACCCGGGGTCATCCCATGAAACTCATTGTTGGGAGATCCAGGACAAATAAAAGGAAGTACTTTTTCACACAGCGCATAGTTAAATTATGAAACTCACTACCACAAGATATAGTGATGGCCTCCAATCTGGATGGCTTTAAAAGGGGGTTGGATAAATTCCTGGAGGCTAAGGCTATCAATTGCTACTAGACCTGATGGTTGTGTGCTATGTCCAGTATTCGAGGCAATAAGCCTGCGTGCACCAGTTGCTGGGGAACATGGGTGGGAGGGTGCTGTTGCACCATGTCCTGCTTATTCATCCCTGGCTGATGGCTGGTTAGCCACTGTGTGAACAGAGTGCTAGGCTAGATGGACCCTTGGTCTGATCCAGCATGGCGCTTCTGATGTTCTTATAAAGGGTAACCTTACTGAGGTACAATGGGACAAACATCCCAATATACATGCATAGAGTTGACCTGCATGTTTGTATACATGGTACATTTAGGCAATGGTGAACAGGACTGCAGACAGATGTGGAATGTCATAATTTATTATTATTTTATTGGTACATTTAAAGGATATGGTTGAGATGTGGATAGGAGAACACCATTGAAAGCGATAAGCTTTAAAACTTTTAGAAATATTTTTGGACTGTATTCTCAGAAGCTTTTGAAAGAAAGTTGAGCTGAAAGGAAATCACTGTATGTGTTGTGGGGATAGATTGCAGATGCTCAGTGAACATTCTATGCTCAGAAGTATCTTTCATGGGTCCACTCACAGGAGGATTCCTGTAGCCAAACAATGAGGCTCGGATGGTTCATAAGGCAATTCAAGACGTGGACAATCTGGGGCATCTATTTTTGTCCCACGATCTCCATCTTCCCCATCTGGATTGGGACCTCAAAAAAGCAAGTAAAATGAGGGTGCATGGAAGGCAAGTTGTAAGCAAGCACAATTTGTTAGGTCATTGCACAAGATCCTTAATGATCATGGGATATGTCTGTTAAGGCATCCATTTTAGCTTCCAATTTCTTCGCTTTGTGAAGGTTGGGCCAACATGAGGTAACATTGAGGCTGGTCTTAAAGCAGCAGGCTTTTTGATAATTGAATAGCTGAATGGGACTCACATGATTGGAGGTAGTATACCTCTGAATACCAGTTCTACTGGGGGAGGAGTGACCAGAGGAGGAGATGTGTTTCCTTTTTGCCGTGCTTGTGGGCTTCCCAGAAACATCTACCTGTCTGCTGTTTAAAGCAGGATGCTGGACTAAAAATGAACTTTTAGTGTAATCATAATCCATGTTATGATCTTATTCATATGTGTTTATTGTGGTCTTATTCATATAAGTTTACTGGGTGACATGCAAGTCACATCGGATATATATTTGCTGCTTAACATTTGGTTAGATTCCTTTTCTTAGTGACTGCATTTTAAAATATAAATAGCATGCTGTCCATGAAAATGCCTGGACGTATTTGCCTATATCTTCGCCTGCCCTGCTTCAGCATATTACCTTTCTAGCTCTATTAGGTCTTCAATTGTAGCTTACAGTGATAAGACCATTTTGATTGGATCTTGTAAGTTGACGTATTGAATAATGAATTTATTCCAAAAGGAAACTGTATTTGACACAAGAAAATACTTCTGGGATTTCATGATGATGCATAGCAGAAGTGTTGAAGTGCATATAGAGATTCTGAAGGGTACAAAAAGAAGCCGTTGTCTTTGATGCATGGCATAGATTTAAGTTAAACGAGAAGAATCCATTGCCAGGAGGCACAGGGAATGACTTGAGAAATTTAAGTCAAAAAAATATGATTTCTCTACTCATGGAGATCTTATTTAGAGAGAGCTGTAATTGGTGTGGGGGCTGCATGTTATATGTTTTCCTTCAATAGTATTAATGCATTGTCAGGAAGCATTTTTAAAGACAGAATTGCTGAGCAGTAGGAAGGGTCATCCTCAAACAGGCCCTAAAACCAAATGTGCATCTGGTTAGGGGGGGAAGCTTGGGAGGTGGCAGGAGGGGCTAAATCATAGAATAGCAGAGTTGGAAGGGGCCTACAAGGCCATCGAGTCCAACCCCCTGCTCAATGCAGGAATCCACCCTAAAGCATCCCCGACAGATGCTTGTCCAGCTGCCTCTTGAAGGCCTCTAGTGTGGGAGAGCCCCCAACCTCCCTAGGCAACTGATTCCATTGTCATACTGCTCTAACAGTCAGGAAGTTTTTCCTGATACAGGGCACCTTGCAAGTGCTGCCCTCACCCTATCCTTGAATTTGCATTACCTTGGTAAGTACAACAGACAAACCTGTATTTCTATCCTCTGATGCAGGACCAAGGAAAAAACACACCACTTGCTCATATCTTGCAGCCGCTCCACCCTGGAGCTCTTTGGCAGATAATAGGGATAAAAGTTGTAAAGACACATAGGGATAAATGTTGTAAATAGGGATGTGCTCCGCTTCTAATCGGACCGGCAAATTAGAAGCAGAGCGGGGTGCTATGCCTCCCCTTAAGGCGGAGGCGAAGAGGATTGGGGGGCCAGCGGAGCGTGGCGAAGAGGATTGAGGTGAAGGCGGATCCTTCACCTCGATCTGGAGCTCCACTGGAAAGGTAAGTGGGGTTTACCGGGCCCTGCCACTGTCGCCCATGCGGCGACAGCGGCAGGGCCCGGTAAACCCCCCCTCCTCTCCCTTACCTGCCTCCGTCTGCGGTCCCTCGCCTTCTTCAATTGAGCCCGCGGTTCAACCAGGAAGTCTAGGCCGCACGGCCCAGACTTCCTGGTTGAACCACGGGCTCAATTGAAGAAGCCGACGGACCGCGGATGGAGGCAGGGAAGGCCCCCCTCTCCCTTGGTCCCTTACGGGTGGCGACGGCGGCAGGGCCCGGTAACCCCCCCGCCCTCTTCTCCCAGCCTTACCTGGCACCACTCCCCTCCACTGCGGAGCTCCGAATCAGAGCCGGAGCTCCACGGCGAAGAGGAGCGGAGTATGGGCAGAGCGGCGCGGAGCGGAGCAGGCCGATACGAAATTTTCGGAGCGGGGGGTCCGTGCACACCCCTAGTTGTAAAGACACTTAGGTATAAATGTTGTAAAGACACTTAGGGAGGTCAAAATATATTATTCCTTGCTGCATCCTCACAGTGACTGAACTTCTTTCAAGTAAACAGTTAGCTCCCGATCTAACAAAGAAAAATCAATAAATTCCGCAATGATAACTCAAGAATAAGGAACTGAAATGGGTTATTGGACCAGTCTCCCACTGGAATTAGACTGTGATCCTATGTCCCACAATGACTCTGATCAGCTGTCTTATAGTCTAGCATGCAATATAATATTGTAGTGTGGTGATGGGCACAAGATTCCTATCTTGATACTCACTTTAAATGTGTTTGTTTAGGGTATTTGTGGATCTATATTTAGTTGTTGATTCCTGTTATTTATATAGTGCAGCGGTGGGCGTCTTTGGGGGGTTGGGGACTTTATGCCCCACAAATCTCCTGTAGGCTGCACTCCTCTCAACACTGTTCCACTTAATTCGGTGGTGCCCTGGTAGTGGCAAAAGGATGTGGTGGCTTGCCACCGAAATTTAGTAGTAAGCAAACTTCCATTTCTTTGGCTGCTTTCATGAATTTCATTGCTGTGTTGGGGAAGGTGGCAGGAGCTGCATGTCCACTCCCCATATAGGCTCAGTTAAGACAACACATTAGTCAATGCAGTGTGGAAACTCCAGTCAACGTTTGGGTTTTTAGGGGGTACTCCCCACACAACATGTTCTAACTCCACCATTGTGTGACTGGGAGTTGTGTAAATGTGATGTTCAACAGTTCCTTTGCCCTCTCTCCTGCCCCAATCCTCCCGATGGTATCTCATCGGCCATTGCTGCAAAAAAGCAATCCTGGAAGCTATTCTAGAGCAGCACTCCCTCCTTTCACCGCTCTTGACAGGGAACTCTCTAGCCAGTGGGAAAAGTCAACTCAATGCAACAGAAAACTACATGGAGCCCGCCACACAACATGCAACACAATGGGTGTGCAGGAACTCTCCTCTGCACAGTGTGGATATTCTGCATGGAGTGTTTGTTTCATGGTGTTTTTCCACCAGACAACATGTTTCTCAACGGTGGTGTCAAAACACCACCATGGAGTTCTAAAACTACCCTTGAGAAATGTGTTGTCTGAACTGAGCCATAGTCAATGTGCGTTGCATTTCACTGTTAAAGTGGGTTCTCTTTTAAATACTGCTCAGATAGAACTATCTAAACAAGGCTTCTCCAGCCTACTACTTTCCAGATGTTTTTGAGTAGAACTCCCAGCATTCCTAACCATTGGCCATGCTGCCTGGGGCTGATGGGATTTGTTCCAAACATCTGGAGGGCACTAGGTTGAGGAAAGATTTAAGAGAGCATGGGATCTCTGTGTGGAAAACTTCATGGGAATGGTGGGTTTTGCAGAGGCATAGGAAAGAAGTAAGAAGTGTTATCATGAAGGCTTTCTTGTAATTTTTTACAATCATATGTTTATAATGTATCTTGCGTAAAGGGTTTCTTTGCTAAGGGGTTTTTTTTTTTTTTTGCTACATATCAACTATTTGGGGACACACGATAGTAGAATGCCTTTAGTCAGTTGGGTGCTAAAATGGTTTAGAATCATAGAATAGTAGATTTGGAAGGAGCCTATAAGGCCATCGAGTCCAACCACCTTGGCATACATGTGCATGATTCTTTAGCCAGTGGTATTTGGAAACTAATTAAGCTGAGGGGAAACCTTGAAAAAAAGAGAGCTCCACTAATCTAAAAATGAATATCTATCAAGATCAGGCCTGTTCTCCCTAGTGTGAGGGACTGGGTTTCACTCCCTCAACCAGATTCAGAGACTGAAGTAGCAGCAGCAGATGTACACCAGAAAGTAAGCGAGGAAATTCTCCAAGGCCACAGCCACAGCTAGACCTAAGGTTTATCCTGGGATCATCCAGGGTTTGCCCCTGCCTGAGCACTGGATCCCCTGTATGTCACCTAGATGAACAGGTTTGACCCCTGGACGATCCAGGGATAAACCTTAGGTCTAGCTATGGCCGTGGACTCTTCAGGAGACCAGGAGGAATCTTCACAGGAGCTCATCGGACAGGATGACCAGGCTCAGAGATCACTCTCCCCTTCCCACTGGGAATTCGTTCTTTGTTGCAGTGGGAGGGAACATTGGAGCTGAAAGACCCCAGAGTCTGCTGCAGGGTCAAGTGGGTGGAGTTGAGAGGAGGTGGGAGACGGTTTGTGAAACTGGCCAGTCAGCAGAGGCTTCACCTCCAAGACCCACCCTGAGAGAAGTATTCAGTAAAAGCCTGTTGAGCATTGCAAGGGGAAAAGTCCATTGTGTAGATAGGCACCTGCCATGCTTTGTTAAGCTAATTAAGCTTAGAGGAGAGCTCCTAGCATTCACATTCCCTTCAGGTGTGAAGAGATGTTTATTTACTGAATAAAGCTTTGTGGATTTCACGACAGACCTCTTTATTGTCTCACATCTCCGTGGGAGTTCTTGGAATCATGACAACGTCTGGATGAATCTGGGACAATACTCAGGAAAAGATGTCTGTTGTAAGCCATCCTTTCTAACTGGAGGATTTGAGATGTTTAAAAAAAATGTGGCAGCTACATTAGTGCATTAACCATCAGAATATGGATCTGTGTTTTTAACAAGTTCCATGGATTCAGGTATATGGATGCATTGCACATTGAAACCTTGCTTTGGATGAAAGCCTCATCCCTCTCTGAGGCAGAAACACAGTGCAACTGGTGATAACACATGTATTACTGAAATAACCCATGAACCAGAAATTGAAAGGCTGTATTGTAAAGGTTATGCACAGGTGGCTAGAACTCAAATTGTACGTTCAACCTTGAACTTCTCATTTGCTGCTCTCTGTGGTCTAGCAATTGGGGAGGTGATGTTTGGGAGTTGAAAGCTAGTTGCGTATTGAGCATTTATCACATGGGCATACATAGGAAAAGTAAACTAGAATTTATACTTATAAATAATAAGTCACACTTACAAAAACATGTTACAGCTTTAATATAAAGTATCTCCCAGATAACCGGAGCATAGCCCCTTCTAGATTAAAACTGGAGAGGCAGGTTATTCTTATATTTGAAAGGTGCATATATACTTTCTCCATTGACTCCCAGAACAATGAGTAACAGACTTCTCCACCTACCACTCCATCATCCTTTTTGATTACTTAGTCAGACTTTAGAGATGGGGCCATGTTTTCTTGTATTGCACAGTTTACCATGTAACAATGGACAGGTATATGGAATCTTGCTTCCTTCTGAATGTCACGGTTTGCAAACACCTTATCCAACACTCCAAGAATTTCCAGAGCAGCTAACAACTAAAACCAACAGCTGAAACATCAGAGTATGACAAAACATTGGAGTAGTGTCCATCACTTGTTTTGGGTGTCTGTGTTCAGAATAAATGTACATGTTTATTTTGTTTACTCCATGTATTACTTTTGCCCCTCAAAATGTCAATGCTATACAGCATCTTTTTCTTGAAGTATCATATGCCTATATTCTGGCTGCTGTTGGTTATTTTATTTTATTGTTAAAAAGATGGTAATGGATGTAAGTAAGCATTATTTATTTATTTATTGCAGATGTGGCAAGGGATTTTATTGAGGACGTTTTGTTTCCTGCTGACCTCCTGATCTTTAATAACACATCTTAAGAGTACCAGCTGCAATTTCTTTCTGCAGCTCTGTATAGTAACCAGGTGGCCATTCCTGACCCACATCCATTACATGTGCTAGTGAAAAAATAAATTGATTTTTGGTTTTCAGTAGCCTGTTGTTGATGCTCATAAAAAACAGGAGAAAATGACCCCGAATGTGTATGGATGTAGCGCCTTATGTGAGTTATGCCATACTTGAGTTATGGGGGAATGAATGTCCCACTTCAAATCCCCCCTTTTAACCAGTCATACCCTGTAGTCAGCAAAGGGGGCATCACAAAAGGTAAGCCCCCTCCTCTGGTCTGCCTCCCCACCTGGTAATGGGGTATGTCAGCTTTTTGTTTTGTTTTTAAAGAAGTCTGAATGTTACATAGAATCATAGAATAATGGAGTTGGAATGGGCCTATAAGGCCATCAAGTCCAACCCCCTGCTCAGTGCAGGAATCCACCCTAAAGCATACCTGACAGTTGTCCAGCTGCCTCTTGAATGCCTCTAGTGTGGGAGAGACCACAACCTCCCTAGGTAACTGGTTCCATTCTTATACTGCTCTAACAGTGAGGAAGTTTTTCCTGATGTCTAACCAGAATCTGGCTTCCTGTAACTTGAGCCCATTATTCCATGTTCTGCACTCTGGGAGGATCGAGAAGAGATCCTGGCCCTCCTCTGTGTGACAACCTTTCAAGTATTTGAAGAGTGCAATCATGTCTCCCCTCAATCTTCTCTTCTCCATGCTAAACATGCCCAGTTCTTTCAGTCTCTCTTCATAGGGCTTTGTTTCCAGACCCCTGATCATCCTGGTTGCCCTCTTCTGAACACGCTCCAGCTTGTTTGCATCTTTCTTGAACTGTGGTTATATTATTATTATTAGTAGTAGTAGTATCCCGCCTTTTGCCCAATGCTGGGCCTCAAGGTGGCCTTACAAAGTTTTAAACGTTTAAAATACACAACGAAATTATAAGACATTAACATAGATGGAGGGCCAGATTATTCTCCAAAGGCCTCCTGGAACAAACAAGTTTTAGCCTGCTTCTGAAAGTCCATCCAGGAGGAAGCCAGCCTAGCTTCCCTGGGAAGAAAGTTCCAAAGTACCGGAGCAGCCACCGAGAAGGCCCTCTTCCATGTTCCCACCAAGCGCGCCTGTGAAGATGGTGGGATTGAAAGAAGGGCTTCTCCAGAAGATCTCAAAGCATGGGCAGGCTCATAAGGGAGAATACGTTCTTTCAAATAACCTGGACCCGAGCCATATGCAGTCGTGCGCAGTGTAGTTAAGGACGGTCAGTAAA
The DNA here is from genome assembly GCF_023053635.1 of Elgaria multicarinata webbii. NCBI lineage: Eukaryota > Metazoa > Chordata > Lepidosauria > Squamata > Anguidae > Elgaria > Elgaria multicarinata. Next base: position 10,398,608 of record NC_086187.1, on the reverse strand, counting down.
ACAACATTCCGCCATGTTAAATGGAGTTACTGGGGGGAGGGTCAACCTAGCAGCCTAAAATGAAAAATATTTCAGCAATCTTTCTGAAATGCAGTACTGCCAGAAAGAAATGCTGGCTTTACAAACCCTGCGCGTTTCAGGGAGATTGCGGGAATATTGAGGGCTGGATGGGAGTTTAAAGCTGAAAAAGGGGGGAAGCATGTCTGTATCAATCTGATCAGGTACACTTCTGGGTTGGCGACTTTTTTTTGCGCACTTATAGCGCTAAAGGGCAAGCCTTCCCATGCAATCCATTAGTAGGATTGCATTCCCCTATCCAGCCCATTGATGGAATGGCCTTTCTTTTTTCAAAAGACCATTCCATCAATTTTTAATTAATTTTTTAAAATCCCCATGTTTCCCTATGGGGAATCTGATAAGCTAATGCATGCGCATCAGGATCAGATTCCCCGGATGGAGAGGGCAGAAACAGGGAGAGCACAGCCGGCGCTCATCCCCGACGGGTAAGGTTAGTGGGGTGAGGGGGCTTCCCTGGAGCCACTGCTGCAGTTCGTGTAGCGGCGGGCCCAGGCGTAGCGGGGGGGAAAACCGGGGGGTAAGTCACGCCCCCCCTGGTTTCACCTTGTCCGTCGGCGGTAGGCCCGGGTTTCAATTGAGCGCCCGGCTCCACCCGAAAGCAAGGCCGGGGGCTCAATTGATTGAAACCCGGGCCTGTTGCCGACGGACAAGGTGAGTGAACTCTGTGAGGGGGGGGTTGGGCTTGCCTGGGGCTGTTGATGCCGCCGCAGTTTGTGCTGCGGCAGCGACGGGCCCAGGCCGGGGGTGGGGAGTGGCGACTTACGTCCTCGTCCTCCGGCCGGCCCGGGTTGAAATGGAGTCCCCGGTTTCACCAGAAGTTAGGCCTTGGCCTAGCTTCTGGTGAAGCCAGGGGCTGGAGTTAAACCCGGGCCGGCCGGAGGACGAGGCGGTAAGTGATGTAGGTGAGTGGGTGGCTTCCCTGGCCCCCGCCGCTGCTGCAGTAGTTCCTGCGGCGGTGGTGGTAGGCCGAGGTGGGCTGGGTGTTGGGGTGGGGGATTCCCTGGCCGGGGGCGGGGGAGAGGAGCGACTTACCTTCCTCTCCCCCGGCCGTCCCATGATTCAATTGAGTCCCCGGCTTAACCGGAAGTTAAGGCCAAGGCCTGGGACGGCCAGCGGAGAGGAAGGTAAGTGATGGTGGGGGGAGGTTGGGCTTGGGCGGGGTGGGGGTCTTCCCTGGCCCCCGCCGCTGCTGCAGTAGTTTCTGCGGCGGCAGCGGCGGGCTGGTGTGGGTGGGTGGGCTTCCTTGGCCCCCGCCGCTGCCACCGTACTTTGTATGGCGGCGGCAGGCCAGGCCGTTGGGGGTTGGGGTGGGGGATTCCCTGTCCGAGGGGGAGAGGAGCGACTTACCTTCCTCTCTGCTGGCTGTCCCAGGATTCAATTGAGTCCCTGGCTTAACCGGAAGTTAAGGCCAAGGCCTTAACTTCCGGTTAAGCCAGGGACTCAATTGAATCCTGGGACGGCCGGTTAAGCCAGGGACTCAATTGAATCCTGGGACGGACGGCGGAGAGGAAGGTAAGTGATGTTGGGTAGGGTGGGGGTGATTCCCTGGTGCCGCCGTAGATTGAGCGGCGGCGGCGGTAGGCCAGGGAGGGCTGGGCCGGGCTGGTGGGGTGTGGGTGTGGGGCATCCGCGCGGTGTGGGGCTGCTCTAAACAAAAAAAGAAGTAGGTGGTTCTAAGTTGTTCGTCATCAGTTTTCCACAACCCCACAGTCACCTCTGCATATCCTATTCTCCATCCTGTCCTCATGGTTTATCTGCTTTGGCAGAATGAGAATTTCACTGGTACTTTCTGCCTCCTTAGGGAGGATGTGGCGTTAAGGCTGGTGAGCCTTAACTCCCAATTTCCCCACTTTTTGGTGCTTGGTGGAAAAGTGTACGTCCTTAACATTGTTTTATAAACCATAGTTTTTTTGTTTATTGAATAAGAATATGTCTCAAAATGTTGAGTTGCCAAGTGATTATAGTGAAGAACTGGTCAGCTAATAAGGTATGGGGAAGATGTCGGAAAGTTTGGGATTTTATTTTAATGAATAAAGTTGGGACTGTTATAGAGATGCATTCACACAAGGGTCTACTTTTATGAAGTCTCCAAAAAACACACAGCCCATTTGTATAGACTCTATACATATGTTTTTGGAGACTTCATAACAGTATTTATCTTTTTGGAATGCAAATAAACCTGAACTATAAATATTGTTAGTGAATTTAATATAGACTGTTTTATTATAATTTCAGAAACCTTGCATATATATGGAACTGTGTGGGGGAGGGATTAAATTTAAATGTTATGTTTGTAATATAGCACTAAAACTATTTAGAACAAACAAATACACACGAAACCATGCTTCCTGCATGTTCAAGTAAATGGGATATCTCCAGCTATAAAATGGAAAACATTTTACATCCAAAGTTCTCATTTTATTTTAACAACGTTGCGCTTTTTTATGTGTTTGGCTGTCTAAAATGCCCTATCTTTGAACCATACAAAGAGCATCTACATAAAATCTCAGCTACCACATGGTGATACCCATTTTACATTTATTGTAACAGAATTGCTTGGAATGCTCCCGAGTGTGGTTTGAAGCTAACTGTATAGCAGGTACCCAGCAGAGGAGTTAATGTATCCTTTTGATCTTTCCTTGTTGCAAGATTTTCTCGTGTATAACTCCTTTCTACTGTTTACAATTCCAATTCCGAATATCTTCAAGAAATGACATTTTGAGCATTGTGCTGTGCTCTCAGCTGAGAGAGATGGTCCATTGTCTTCTTTTTGGTCTGTGTTGTATGTGTGTGTGTGTGTGTGTGTTTTTTGCTCTTACTCCTATTAGGTAGTTTCACTAATGATGCATTTGTGAGTCAACTGCACCTTACACATCAGGCATCGTTTCCTTTCCAGATTGGATCCTTCCTTTCACTTTTCTTTGACATGTGTTCTGCTATCAGATTCCTGAAGTCCTTACATTACAGCTGAGTTGTGTCTCCAGATTTGCTGGAGGTTGTCCACACTCATTCAGTGGTGCACCTTGGCAATTTTAGATGGTCTTATAGGGCCCTGCGATGTTACACCTACACTAGGCCCACCACATAAACCCTTCTCAAGCCAAGCATCACCACTTGAAAACCTGTGGGAGGGTTAAATAAAACCTCTCCCCTAGCTATGAGGGAAACAGGTTATATATAGGATCTGATTTTAAATGTACTATGGGAATATTCTGGTGAGGGTGTTTGATAACTGTGAGGCAGGTAAATAATGCTAAACTGACACGTGGTAATTGGTAGCTAACAAAGTAATAGTAAGTTTATTGTCATGTTAAAAGCTTTAAATGAAAATATAATGCTTCCAAACCTTCCCAATCCACTCCCCAACAACCACCTCTCTCTCTCTCTCTCCCCCTCTCTCCTCACACCAATCCTAAATTCTTAGCAATTAATCTCCTCTTACTCCACAAACAATTCCAATCTCCACTCCCAACAACTACCAACCCAACACACTAACAACTGAACACTCTGACAAAACAACCCCTCCCCTCAGTCACTCTTTATATACTTCTTCCCCCACCCTACCTATTCTGTCACAAACCACACCCACTCAGTTCTAACATTCCTTATTCACCAGACATACTAATGCAGACACATACAAGACACTCAATTGTGGGGTAACACCACAGGCCCCATCTTTAGACAGCCATATATATGACTTCACTTGTGAAGCACACATTTAACATTTATGTTCTCTTCGCAAACATGCACCTCTACGGTTGTTGGAAAAATCCACAGTGGAATCAAAGGAGTTCAGATCTTTTTTGAATTTGACTCAGGGATTCCGCAATGGATTGGCTTTTGCCCTGTTGGGCATTTTCCTAACCTTCAGGAATTTTGCACAAATTTTGTTATAGAAAATTATCTCCCCACCCACCCCAAAAAAACCACTCAGAGACATAAATGTACATTTCCTCCACAGGCTAAAATGTAGAAATGCACATTTTGGGAGAAGTTGCACACTTGTGCACGTGTGAATTTGTGCAAATTCACAATTGTGAAAATTTCATTTGCGCAAATTTGAAGGGAAAAAAACTGATTCTGTCAGTGGCAGATGACAGAATAAAAGGTGCCTGGCAATCTGCATAACATAGATGAAACAGTTTGCACAACCTTATGCGCTACTACTATTCAGTGTTTTACACATTTTTCTACATTCTTGAAATAGTAGAGAAAAAAAGGGGTACTCTGACCATGTGCAGTTTCACATTTTTAAACTCCCTTAAATCATAGTATCCTAATTACTACATAGGAATTAAATCAAGTCAATTTTGGTGCCCTGATGCTAAACACATTAACTTGGGATTAAGCACCATTTTGTTTTAGATAAGGATCCAGGACAACACGCAACTACACAACTCCGCCAGACCAGTTAAGTACAAAATGTATAGTGATGATAATAGTACCATATTCACTGGAGCCTTTTGTAAATAGGGGTTTGTTCTGAAAGCCAGTCCTGTCATCTTCTTGCACAGGGGAAAGCTATGTTCTTCTCCTGTGCAAGTGCCATTGAACTGAGTGGGTTCCCCTGTGGTGTCCGCTGAAGAACATCGCTCTGGGTTGTGCCTTGAAACAATTGGATTTGTAGCTTCTTCGTGTATCCACTAATTAACTCATAAAATCAAAGGTCTGATCAGGCAAGGTGGTGGGTTGATAATGATGTGGTATTCATGCCACTATGGATATATATTCTTTTATCTGACAAAATTAACCATCCTTACTTTCTCTGCAGTTACTTAGATATGACAGATATAGTGATTGTAACATGGAACTTGCTTGATTAAAAGGAATTTCTATTAAGCGATAAGCAGGTGTCTTCATCCATTGAAGCTTCAAAGATTTCTGTAAACCTCTTTAGATGGATGGCAAGACACAATCTAACTGTACTTTTCAAAGTTAATTTCTGGTATTTTAAAACAAACAAATCGACCAAAAACTGCCCAGAACAGAGAAGCATTTCAAAATGTTGAAGATGTTAATTCCAGGCTCACAGCTTGCTGCCTCTAACTTACTTAAAGGGTGGTGTATAATTTTAATAATTACAATCGCAGAAGCTGCATGAAAACCTATTTAAATCCAGCAAAGTTGTAAAACAATGTTACAATCACATATATTCAAAGGCTGGAATGCCAGAGGAGTTGGGCTGCTTTGTGTCAAAAAGATACCGAAGTGGGTATGAAGTAAACCTCCCTGAGTAGGGCGTTCCATAACTGAAATCACCATGCCAAGCCATTGGCTGAGGTATATGCTACCATAGAACATTTACAAACATTCTAACATTGGGATGGGGCAGAGGAGAAAGGGCATTCCCAGATTATTATCTGACAAAATGTAAATGGCAGTAAAGGAAATGATGGATCAATTTGGGTGTGAAGAAACCTTGTTCAGGGAAATGGTAGGGAGTGTGTAGCCTGTACACAAATATGGAGCCTCCCCCAAACTGCATGCCACTTTATAGTCCTACTAAATCCAATGCTTCCAATCGGCTATGTCAGCTAAATGCTGTTGATAGCCCAATCCGCCCATGAGTTTATCTGGTCCTTTCTTCTCTTTATTTCTTAAGCTACATAAAAGCTGGTGGACATAGCTAAGTTAATTATGCATTGAGGATTGCAAACCTAATTTGAAAGCTGTGACTCAAGCTAGCCTTTGAGCTAAGAAGTCCAAATGGGTCCCTTCATGTGTTGCAAATAAGTTTGCAGGGAAACTTGATCCAAACCATTAATCCTTAATGGACCCCAAACTTTATCTGGTTGAGGATTGGTCTGTTTTCTCTAAGAGGCCTGAGGTCACACTGGTAATGCTTGATGGGAATGGGAAGGGAGCACATAAACGAACTAGAGTAGCACACACTGTTAAATACAAATTCCAGGTGGAAGTCCTCCCCCACCCCAACGTTTTGCAGTAAAAGAAAGGGGAAGATGGTTTCACCTTAAGAATGTAAGAACCAAGCAAGAAGGTGCCTCTATTGTAGCATCCTGCTTCCCAGAGTGGAGAACCAGATGCCTCTGGGAAGCTCCCAAGTAGGATATGAAGGGAACAGCCCTCTCCCATAGCCCCCAAGTAGGGCATGGTGGGAACAGCCCTCTCCCACTGTGAATAGTTATTCACAAACCTACCGCCTCTGATCTTTGAGGTGTTAGTAAGTCAGTGATGACTTGTAGCCAGTGATAGCCTTATTTTCATACAAAATTGTCTTAAATTCCTTTGGGGTGGTGTCAGCAGGAGGGGTTATTGCACCCCCAAGGAACAATAAAACAGTTAAATAATACAGCATTGCCAAAATAATAAAACATAAACAGGAGAGAATAGTAATAGTCCAGGAGGCCTACTGCAGAGACAAGGCCTTAACCATAAACAAATCCCACCCAAAATTCTTCCACTTATAGTTTATTAAAGATGGTATTCTATGTTAAATATCTACTATCTAAAATCAGTGAAGTGGCATGAAAAAATGGTGATCTTTTTTGTTCACATAATACTTCAATGAAATGCAAATATAAATTGATTTTATCATAAGAGAACTTGGGGGAAAAAGTGTTCAACATGAAACATCAAGCTCTGTGTTGTATATCTGATGTCTGACTTTGCCAAAATATTGGCTAATATAGGTGATATGTCAATATGTTCATTATACTACATGGTGAAAAAGTCATTATCTATTACATGCAAACTCCGATATTGAAGCAATTGACCGACTTATAGAGTGCCTTGCGAAATTATTCACACACATCCCTTTGACTTTCCCACATTTTGTTATGTTACAACCAGGAGTTAAAATGGAGTTAATTAGGATTTCTTCTCACTGATCTACACAAAATAGTCCATAATGTTGAAGGGGGGAAGGAATCTGCATGTTTTACAAATGATTTACAAATACAAAACTGAGAGGTCTTAATTGCATAAGTATTCATTCCCTGTGCTGTGTCATCACAAAATACGTTCTGATGCAACCAACTGCCTTCAGAAGTCACATAAATAATTGAATGGAGTTGATCTTTGTGCAATTGTCACATGATCTCAGATAAAATACACCTTTTTAAGAAGACCTCAGAGTTTGTTGGAGAGTGTTAAGAAGACCTCAGAATTTGCTGGAAAGTGTATCTAAACAAACACCATCATGAAGTCCAAGGAGATATCAAAACAATTCCAGGATACAGTTCTAGTGATGCACCAGTCAGGGTTGGTGTACACATAAATAATCCCAAACTCTGAACATCTCCTGGAGCACCGCTAAATCCATTATTACAATGTGGAAAGAATATGGTACAACCATAACTCTGCCTAGAGAAGGCTGTCCACCAAAACTCAGTGATGGGATAAGGAGGGCATTAGTCAAAGAAGCAAGCAAGAGCCGCTGATGGTAACCCTGAAGGAGTAAATGTTGCATTGTTAAGAAGGCATCATCATATCCAGGCAGACCATCTTCAGTTGTCAAATGCTTCTGTACAATAAATATTTGTGGCATACTTAAAGCAAAAAAAAACTAAACCAGCTTTCCCCAACATGGTGCACTGCAGATGCATTGGATTACAATAGCCCCGGCCAACATGACCAATGGTCAGGAATCCTGGGAGTTGTCATCCAAAATATCTCCATTTTTGGGGATGGCTGAATTAGAGCATTCCAAACAACTTATATGGTCTGCCTTGGTTCCCTTGATCTCAGAGCTGATCCTGCTGGGCAGCTCTTTACTTAGTGGGTGTATAATTATTCTGGGCTGCTCCTAAGATGAAGCTACCCCTCTAGAGAGATGAAGGGTTTTTCAGTTCCATCAGAGGTGACAGGCGCCATTCCCTGAAGTCAGGGTATATTGCTGATGCAAATGTTTTATATATTAGCAGTTTAAATTATTTATTAAAGCTGTCAACTGGCAAGGGGGAAATTGAAACGGAATTCTGAATGAAATGTTATCTTTCCATGTAGCTGTGATTTTGATATTTCAGATTCAGTTGCTTATAAAATAGCAAGTAGGCTCTGCACTATCCTCCCTGCTCCATCCAAACAGGAGGGGAGATAGATGAGCATTAATAAAAAGAAAAGGCAGTCTGGCTAGTCAACAGCCAGACTTTTGGCCTCTAGCTTTGGGATTTGGTGCTCATTATGATCAAATTACATGCAACATTCATCCTATGTTTTGCTCTTCAGGGCACCTCTTTTTCTTTCAACTATAAACAGTGCAAACCAGATCGGGATCATGCTGTGGAGTAGGGGGCTCTTGCGCTTTCCCCCTGCCAATTGGGTGTGGGGTTCCTGCTGTTTGCATGAGTGGAAGAAGAGCCACCATAGGAGTGACTGGGGCTTTTTTCCTCATGCAAATTTCAGTTGTGTGTGGTCCTGATCTGAACTGAGACCGTAATGTGATAGTAATGGACTAAATTCCATTGAGTTCCAGTACTGGGGAAAAGGTGGGATGTTGTTGTTGTTGTTGTTGTTATTATTATTATTATTATTATTTTCTAACCCCCATACCAGGGTCCTGATTCACACCCACACCCACCACTTCCACTATGGTGGCTATTTCAGAAATAGGACAAAACAAGGACAAATCACATGGTTAACATCACATGTAGTTTGACCAGTAGTTGTGAACCCATTTGGATTGGGTAGGTAATGGATGTGATGTGCAGCACTGCCCATTGTGTGTAGCTTTCTTGTGTGACTTTTAGGTTGGATGGCACTGAAAATAATGAAACCACAAGTTAGGTTGCTTCTTTTACACTTGTGTAGCAAGTCTTCACTAAGCTGCTGAACAAGGACCAACTTCAGACCTGATGTGAATATACAGGTTTTTGCTGTGATTTTCAGTTCATATCTGAGCTCATCATTTAAAATTTTCCATAGGGGGCGATGCTATCTTGGGGGCAGTGTTGAAAACTAAAATGGTGGTTCCCAGAGCAAATAGGTTGGAAAAAACAAAATGTTCAAAGGTTGAATAGGACAGATCCTGTAGGGTGCAGGGGACTCAGCAGCTGCGCAGTGCTCCATACTGACACTGGGCCTGATGCACCGGCTCATCTTGTTCCCACTAGGTATGTACAAATCAACAAAACTCACAATTAATGAAGTTCTCCAAATTTCAGTTTGAATCTAGCTCTCTCTCAAGTCTGTATCAGATTGAGAGCTTTGATTTTTTTCCCTTTCCCCATAAAAATCCGTGTGTATTTTTTAGGGGTGTGCATGGACCCCCCGCTCTGCCCCGCGGGCCGATTCGAAAATTTCAGATCGGCCCGCTCCGCCCCGCCCATACACCGCTCCTCTTCGCCGCAGAGCTCCGGCTCTGAATCGGAGCTCCGCAGTGGAGGGGAGTGGCGCCAGGTAAGGCCGGGAGAGGAGGGCGGGGGGGGTTACCGGGCCCTGCCGCCGTCGCCGCCCGTGCGGCGACGGCGGCAGAGCCCAGTAAGGGACCAAGGGGGAGGGGTGCCTTACCTGCCTCTGTCCGCGGTCCGTCGGCTTCTTCAATTGAGCCTGCGGTTCAACCAGGAAGTCTGGGCCACAAGCGGCCCAGACTTCCTGGTTGAATCGCGGGCTCAATTGAAGAAGCCGACGGACCGTGGATGGACGCAGGTAAGGGAGAGGAGGGGGGGTTACCGGGCCCTGCCGGTGTCGCCGCATGGGCGACAGCGGCAGCGGCAGGGCCCGGTAAACCCCACTTACCTTTCCGGCGGAGCTCCGGATCAAGGTGAAGGATCCGCCTTCACCTCGATCCTTTTCGCCACGCTCCGCCGGCCCCCCAATCCTCTTCGCCTCCGCTTTAAGGGCAGGCGAAGACCCCCGCTCCGCTTCTAATTTTCCCGTCTGATTAGAAGCGGAGCACATCCCTAGTATTTTTCCAATTATACACATCTTTGAAATGTTACATTCTTCTCCCATTGATTAAAAAATATTTGTGCATCCTTTTCAAAACACATTTTTTAAATGCATGCATACAGTTGAGCCCCCCCCCCTCTTTTTGTGTGCACTAATCCCATTGCAAGCTTGGAAACGTATGGACTTTGACTGTAGATAGTGTCAGAGTTCATGTCTGGTCTTGAAATGGGTAAAATCCTGATTAAAAAAAAATGAACTGAAATGAATTTTTCATACATCCCTAGTTTCCACTTATAGCAAGTAATGTAGTGGTAAATGTTGGAAGTGTGGGAGTTTATAGTCCTCCTAGCCACAATGGTCCCATTCAGACAACACCCTAAGCCATGCTGCTTAACCACATAATGGTTAATGGCATGCATTAACCTTTTTATTATTATTATTTATTACATTTTTATACCGCCCAATAGCTGAAGCTCTCTGGGTGGTTCACAAAAATTAAATCCATAATAAAACAACCAACAGTCTAAAAACACAAATACCAATACAATATAAAAAGCACAACCAGGATAAAACCACACAGCAGAAATTGATATAGTTTAAAATACGGAAATAAAACAGCAAAGTTTAAATTTAAGTTAAATTATGTCTTAAAATACTGAGAAAATAAAAAAGGTCTTCCATTAATGCATTCCATTAACTAGGGTGACCATATGACCGGATTTGCCCAAATTTGTCCGGGTTTTTGATGGCAAATCCGGGAGGGGGAGAAAAAATCCGGATTTTTTTTTTCCAAAGAGCAGCTCTAATGGGAATTAACAAAAATGCTTATAACTCCATCATTTTTTAAGATAAAGACATGAAACTTGGCACAATGGTAGCTCTTAGGAAGGGCTTTAGTCATACCAAATTTGAAACAGATCTGTTTATCCATTGATTTTTTAGGAATTTTTTTAAAATTAAGGTTTTAAAATTATTATTTTAAATCATCATTTTTAAAGATAAAGAGATGAAACTTTGCACCATGAAAGGATTTAGGTAGAACTTTAGCCACACCAAATTTGAAACAGATCTGTTCATCCATTGATTTTTTAGGAATTTGTTAAAAATTGAGGTTTTAAAAATATTATTTTTTAAATCGTCATTTTTAAAGATAAAGAGATGAAACTTTGTAGTTTGATAGGATTTAGGTAGAGCTTTAGCCACACCAAATTTGAAACAGATCTGTTCATCCATTGATTTTTTAGGATTTTTTTAAAAAATGAGGTTTAAAAAATATTATTTTTTAAACTGTCATTTTTAAAGATAAAGAGCTGAAAGTTGGCACCATGAAAGCTTTTAGGTAGACCTTTAGCCATACCAAATTTGAAACAGATCTGGGTGCAGTAGTAAACCCTGTTAACAACAACAGCAGCTTGCAATGAGTGAAGATACAGTCAGAAAAGATATTTGAGGGAAGGGGAGAATGTAACACACAGAGTATAGCAAAAGCTTCAAAGTACAGCAAGTGAGTAAAGTTAATTTCAGATACATTGAATCTCTCACTTGTTCTTTATTTCAGTGATTTTAACATTAAGATGTTATGTAGAACAGATTTGTCTTAAATGTGTGCTGTAAAATCAGACATGTGACCAAGGCTATGTTCGGGTGGGCACGCCCCCTTGGTACTGGACGCACCCCCTTGGGGGCGACCATGTTGTCCTCCTTTTTGGTTTCCAAAATATGGTCACCCTACATTAACCATTTTGTGGTTAAGCAGTGTGGTTTAGCGTGTTGTCTGAACAGGGCCATTGTTAAATAGAGTCCAAAATGCAGGCAGTTTTCTTTCTCTCTCTCTCTGCATTATATATCCTTTTTGTAACACTATTGGGTCTTAATTACCAATTCTAGACCAAGTCACTGCAAAATACTTCACATTACAATAGGGATAGCTCATAACAATATGTTATTCCTGTGGAAAATCAGACCTCCAGCTACTGTGAAGGTTGAAGCTAAGCTTAGAAGGAACTGGAGAGACCTGAAAAGGGGTGGGTGATGACATCATTGTCCCTCCTGATCAAAAAAGCGTTTAGACACTGTGAGCCCCCGCATCCAATACAACACTGCATATAGCATGTGTGTGTGTGTATGTATCTGGCAGTTTGGGAAGACATCTCCATTATAAGGATGAGAAAACCAGGGATACTTGAACTCACTGAAATTCTCTGAACTTTACTCTAAAGCTCAGTTTGGCTTGTTTTATTTTTTGGTTCATTTAAACAAGAAAAGTGCACATTTTTCAAAAATGCACAATCCCCAAGTGTGAAAATGCACAACTTTAAAAATGCACAAGTTTAAGTTGTAGATTTTTAAGGTTGTGTGTGTGTGTTTTTTTAAAAATGTGGACATTCCCCCAATTAATCATGCAAATTTGGATATTTAAAGGTGTGAATGTTTTTTTAAAATGCGCAACTTGAGATAGTTAAGATTATGGTTGGGGAAGGGCTGTAGCTCAGTGGAAATGAGGGATTTATTGTTTATGTTTACAGATCATGTAAACATGCTCCATTTTTAGTCATGAATATGAACAGGAGAGCTTTTTTTGAGAAATGTTTGCAGATTCCCAAATTTATCACCTTGTTCAAAAATGTTCATTTATTTTTTTAAAAAAGTGCACTTCGAAGTCAATGGGAGAAAGTTTACACTGAAATGCACACTTTTCTCATTTGAACAAGTTGAAAAACAGAGAGGAAATGGAAAGGAGCTTAAAAATGATTTTTGGAGAATAGGTGTGCTGACCAATATCTGGCTCTGCCATTCCTATTTATAGAGCACATGCTATGCATGAAGAAGACCCAGTTCTGTTCCCTGACTGTCTCCTGTCTGAAATCCTGGAGAGCTGCTTCCAGTCAGTGTAAACAATACTGAACTGGATGGAACAATGATGGGCCTTGCTATAAGGCAGCTGTCCTGTTTCTCAAAAAGTTCCTGCTTTTGATGGGAGACAAATGGTGAGGCCTGCGAGGTAATCTGAAAAGCTTTTATTAAGCAGCAAACATCTCTTCTATCTGAAGAGAGTCTAATCTCTTCCCCCGAGGCAAAACTATGCAAACTAAGTGAGACAATTGTCCGACAGAAGAGAACAGGAAGCTCCTTCCCAAATGCCCATATCTTCAGAGAGCCTGGTGCAGAGGCAGGTTCTGGCACAATCTTAGTCAGAACAACTTTCTCACGCCTTCCTTCCGCTCTGTGCATTTTAGCTTCTGGCAGACCCTAGCATCAGCTAGTGTGTCGGGGCGCTCTCCTCTGAAAGAAAGCTCACTTCCCACTGAGTGTGTAGGATTTGGCTTTGAGGAGATAAGCTCTGGAGAGGGCTGACTCCCAGCTGGTGAATCGCCCGTGAGAGCTTCCTCCCTCACTGGTACAGGCTGGCTGGTGTCTGGCGCCTCCTACTCTAGGTCTGAATCGGATTCTGATTACCTGAAACACCTTCTCCCAAAACAGGGGCAGTAGGGTTAGACATGATAGCAGCTTCCTTTGTTTCTAACTTCCTCCCCTGACTGAAATCAGTGGGGCTTAAAAGGGCTTAAATATGGCTGGATTATACCCTGTGTTCGTAAAAATGCAGCCACTTTTAACAATTAATATTGCAACATGGCATATTTATTTCCTATAAAAAATATGCAGCAAGCCCTCCATGATACCCAACCCATTCCATTAGAATTCTACCCTCAACTAAAAGAGACAGTGTATGAAACAGAAAGTGTGTTGGCCGTGGTGGGGGAGTGCTGCAGCAAGAGGAAAGTGCCGTGAGCTATATTGCAGAAGTCTAGGAATTTATATTGCAAGTAGTTTCTGAATGTTATTTAATTTGTGCAATCAAATTGTGTTTACGTTTGTTTAAAAAAAACACCATAATTTTGTGTTGGGGGAAGCTGTCAGTATATCTCTGAGTATGAATAACTGAGTATAGAATTGAATTAAAAATTATAATAAACCTGCTTGTCAAGTTTCCACCACAGCCATAGCATGGACCTTTGTGAATTTGTAATAAGCAGTATCTTTGTTCTGTCGAATTTATGTCTTAATGTGTATCTTGCAGTGCCCCTGAATCACAAGCTCAGTGAAATCTGTAATTATGAATTTCCTTTCCTTTGTTGTTTAAATTCTCTGCCATAAGTTTCCATTAAAGCACACACGAGGCAGAAAAAGCTGAACTTACAGTACCCAAAGCGAACATAAAATGAAATTGTCAGCATGTGTTTCAACTCTTAATTTTAGGCATGTCGAAAGTGATATAGGAAGTCACACATTCATAAATAGGCCAAATGTACAGTTGCCGTAGGAGCCATAGCTTTGAGTTTTCTGCACATTTAAAATGTGAAAAAATATCAGCGCTGGAAATTCTATGTTCTGAATCACATCATGTGCCAGGTCCACATTGGTAAGCTCTCTTTGACTTCAGTGGGTCTTTTTATTTTATCCTAGATCTGGTTTTGATCCATTGTTTAATTATTTTTAAATCTGTGTTTATGTGGCACAGTATCTATTATATACGTGCACAGTATCTACAAATACAAGGGTATACTTTTAAATAGCAAATAAGTACATCAGGGACTGTTAGGTTTCCTGGTCCCTCACGCAAGCACACATTCTGGCAAACTAACACGGGACACCAGTGAGACTTCTTTATTGCAGAAAACCCCAAGCCAAAGTTAGTAAAGATTATATAAAGGTTGCATTTCTCCATTATCCCAAACTATCCACATATAATTTTACTTAATTTATTTCTTGATCTCCCTCCTTAATTGGAAGGAAATTTGATATGTCACACCCTCTTTGGAGGATGACCTGTGGTTTCCTGAGCCAAACAGAGGAGTACCCTGTGTCGACACGAAAGACCTTATGGCAGATCAGGGGAATGCTTGGATTTTAGGAAACATAGCCTTTCAACCTTCTTCTCAAGACATGCATAGCTCCTATCAGGGCCCCACCTTTGACCTGGACTTCCTAAGCAACCCCTTTAGCCCCCCCATGCTTCCTTAAAAGACCCACCTTCCCATTTCCCCCCCTTCCCCTTGGATTTAGGGTGTGGATGTGGGGTGAATGACACTCCAGACACTTTATGTTCAACACAACTGTTTAGAAGTACATTAAAATAACCAAATTACAAGTAAAGGTAATTAGTCAACAGAGCTGAGTGATACAAAAGCATTAAAAGAAAATAAAAGTTGCCAAAAAAAATCTTTTACTTTAGCTGCAACTACACTCCTTTGGGCTGCTTCTTTCTGCTCCTTCATGCACTGGACTTTTCTGGCATTTTCCTGACATTTTGTTAGAGCTGTGCACAATTAGCCTCTCAAAATTCTCCACCCTGTTTGTGATTAGAGAAATTAGTGGGACAATTTCACCAAATTTTTCCAGGGGGAGGAGAAATTCTCCAACAATTTCTTAAAGGTGGGCATCACCACTGGCAATGGATGTAGAACAGCTTTCTTTCTTGTTTTTTTCCTAAGATATTTTGCACTGTCGATGCAAGAAGTGACAGCATCAAGTTGGCAGCCTGACCCCAAGTCAGTTGGCAGCCTGACTTTTTATACCTCTTTCCCCAAAACATAAAGTACTATTTCAACCTTGGAGAAATGAAACTTAACTGAATTAATGAAACTTAACCAGGGAAATTAATCTTAACTGGAAAAACGAAACTACCCCTCTCCACGATACCCCTCCCAACAGAAAAAAACACCCCAGGCCTCTAAGCCTGACTTTATTACCCCTCCTCTGTAGGCCTCAAACCTTCACAACCCTGTCAAATTAAGGTGGATGCCAAACAACTACCCATTCCTAGGAAGCACAGGCACCTAAAGGTACAGATTTGTTCAGCTGCCAGATGCAGAAGTGCCTGCATGAGGAATAAGGATTCTCCATGAGTCAAGGGGTTCTCTCTGTATGATTTGGCCAGTCTTTAGGTGACTCTGATGGGCTGATGGAACGGGTGGGGCTCAGGCATAAAGACTTCAGTACTCAACACAGCGTTGGAGCAACATAAGAAGTGCCATGCTGGAAAAGACCGAGGATCCATCTCGTCCAGCACTCTATTCACACAGTGGCCAACCAGCTGTAGACCAGAGACCAACAAAGCAGAAGATGCCCCATAAGGAGTTAAATCTGCACCATCATCCCATCACTGTACATCATTGAGTGATTTACAGCAGCACAGAAATATGTTTTATAGGAGGAACCCAACCATTGCAAGTGTGGAGAGTGGATGCTCTGTCTGGTGCCCTCTATGGAGAGCTCTCTGAATGCAATTGCCAAAGTGTCTGCTAGTATCCACACTCAGAGGGCCAACCATGAAACCCACCAGCTCCACACTCTGGTATCCACACTCAGAGGGCCAACCATGAAACTCACCAGCTCCACACTCTGGTATCCACACTCAGAGGGCCAACCATGAAACCCACCAGCTCCACACTCTGGTATCCACACTCAGAGGGCCAACCATGAAACCCACCAGCTCCACACTCTGGTATCCACACTCAGAGGGCCAACCATGAAACCCACCAGCTCCACACTCTGGTATCCACACTCAGAGGGCCAACCATGAAACTCACCAGCTCCACACTCTGGTATCCACACTCAGAGGGCCAACCATGAAACTCACCAGCACCACACTCTGGTATCCACACTCAGAGGGCCAACCATGAAACCCACCAGCTCCACACTCTGGTATCCACACTCAGAGGGCCAACCATGAAACTCACCAGCTTGTTATAGCCCCTAGGGAGAATTCTTGACAGCAGCTCTGATAATGTAGCAGATGAAAGTATTTTTTCCTCTTTGTGTGTGTGTGAACTTTGGGAGGTGGCTAACATACTCAGCCAGTTGCAGGCATGACCTCTGAGGGTCTCAAGTGGCCTGTGGTTCATCATATGCGGTGCAAGAAATGAAGGATCATTGGGAAGAGACATTATTATGAGGAGCTTCACCGAGCAACAGATAAAGTGCTAGACATAAATCAAGGATTTGTTATCGAATGCAAACAGGCTGAGAGAGAATTAAAGCTAGCTTTGGACCAATGTATTAATAACAATGAACTAAAAAGAAGGATTTGAATAAGCCCCCTGACAGCAAAGAGCTTCCTGATAGAAAATTGCCCTAGAAAAACATTTGACATTTAACTTAACTTTTCCTTAAGGGTGTGTTACTGGAGTGCAAATTCTTTAGAAGTAATTTTCTGAACCTAAGGGTGCAATCCTATCTGTTGTTGTGCCCTCAATGCTTGTAAGCCTACAAAGTCAGAGGCTTACAAGTAACCAGTGCAGCACAGAAGAGGCAATCATTGCCTCCGCCGTGCGTCCGCCCTGCATTTCAGCTAGATGGGCTTCTTCGCACATTTCCCTGGGGCATCCTGGAGGAGGTGGAAAGGTCACTGGAGGGGCCTTCAGATACCATCTAGCTTAGCCTCTCCAATCCACTCCCCACCATCTGGAACACCCTCTTTACCTCCTCTCCGAGGTTGCTTTTGTGACGTTCGAGAGGCAGATGGCATAGTTATCTCCGAGCTGACTGCAAGCCGTGATGAGGAGCACATATTCCAGGCTCTGAGGTCATAGGGCTGTCTCCACCCTTGGATCCAGGAATCTGAAGTATCCGATTGTCCTTCCTCCGAGGTCTTCTAGAAGCCATAGGATTGCTCCTGAAAAGAAGCACCATTCATATATTCTGCTTTAATCATATCTTTGCTCAGTTTAACAAGAAAAGGGCCACTCATGATATTCTGTCATGTTCTAGGTACTACATTAAGGATTTTCAGTCAAGATGGGCACCACATATTTGGTACGCCTGACTTGTGGATAACTCTGTTTTAAGTATGTAAATATTTTTTGAGCTACCTATTAATAACTTCTGTTTTCAGTAGAGGCCAGCAGAGGTCAGTGTGTTCTTGTACTGTGTCTTTTTAAAACACAGTGAAGGTACTTTAAAGTTGATGGAGAAGTGGAAACTTAAGTTTAATGCAGAAAGGCAAATTTTATTACAAGGCAGCAAGCAATTCTGAATATAGGTGGTGGCATCTTAAATATCATTCTGTAAAATCAGGCTGTATTCCTTCTTCAAGTGACATGGTATGGATGTTAGTTCTAGCCTAACCATTTTACTTTCATGCTAGAGTTCTACCTGCAAGTGTCTGTAGAGGGGTGAATATTTTTTAATGATCTCCTGCTTAAGAGACCATTTGAAGTAGCACAGCCCACAAAAGCCTCCCGCATGTGGCAGTGCTGAACACGTAGCTTGGTTTTTCAGTCATGAGAACATAAGTGCCCTGAGATCAGGCCAAGGGTCCATCCAGTCCAGCACTCTGTTCACACAGTGGCCAAAGAGCCATCGGCCAGGGATGAACAAGCAGGACATGGTGCAACAGCACCCTCCTGCCCATGTTCCCCAGCAACTGGTGCACACAGGCTTATTGCCTCGAATATTATTATTTATTTATTGCATTTTTATACCACCCAATAGCTGAAGCTCCCTGGGCGGTTCACAAAAACTAAAACCATTCAAAGTACAAAACAAGCGTTATAAAAACATGTTATAAAATACACATTAAAAACTGATTAAAAACATACCGTACATGATTAAAACATCTTTAAAACATCCTGAAAACATTCTAAAATACTGGAGATAGCACACAACCATCAGGGCTAGCAGCCATTGATAACCTTTGTCTCCAGGAATTTATCCAACTCCCTTTTAAAGCCATCCAGATTGGTGGCCATCCCTACATCTTGTGGTAGTGAGTTCCATGATTTAACCATGCACTGTCTGAAGAAGTCCTTCCTTTTATTTGTCCTGGATCTCCCACCAATCAGTTTCATGGGATGGCCCCAGGTTCTAGAATTTTGAGAGAGGGAGAAAAATATCTCCCTATCCACATTCTCCATAACATGCATAATTTTGTACACCTCTTTCATGTCTCCCGTTAGCCTCCTTTTAGAACTCAGTCATTGACTGAGTTCAGATGATGTATCCCAGCATCATAAACCATTTCCAGGAATGAGCTTCAGGGCTCATTACTCCCTCTCCTTTCATTCCCTTGTACTCCAGCATCAGAATTTCATTCAGAATGATGGAACTCTGGCTTGGTACAAGTCAGGAGCGAAACGGCTAGCCAGCGCATGAAGGAACGAGCAGGGTCTGGAGCCAGTGCTTGTTCCTGACTTCATTTACTAGTGTTGTGCTGAATCCTGCCTCCTGTTTTGGGTTGTTGTTGTTTTTCTCCCTTCGAAATATGCATTTTCCCCCTGCCTCTTTCGCAGGGCAGGGGAGAATTTGGAGCATTTTCTTCTTAGGGAGGGTAACAGCATTTCCACATACCTTTTAAAAGTGTAACCAGTTGTTTTGAGATCTCCTTTCTATTCTTCTTCTTCTTCTTCTTCTTCTTCTTCTTCTTCTTCTTCTTCTTCTTTTTCTTCTTCTTCTTCTTATTATTATTATTATTATTATTATTATTATTATTATTATTGTTATTATTAAATAAAAAACCCAGCACTTGGAGGAGCTGAGCAGTTTTTCTTGAATGCTTATTGGAGACCACTCCAGTAGGCATTTTTAATACAAAGAAGACCTCTCAAACCTTCCTATACTTAAAAAGATATATAGAAACCCAGTCCTCCTCCCCATGGACTAAATTCTCACCTCTCCCAACCTCTTTTGTCATAGTTTTTGTTTTTGTCCCACCCACTCCCTAAAAATGCCAGAAATGGAATAACCAATTCTTTCAGCACAGCACTAGCATAAATCCTGCTGATGTTTCTGGGAAACATCAAAACTTGATAACTACATTCTTAGTACCAGCATCTCTACACAGAATGCACCAAAGTTGTGGGTAATCAAGATTTTTATAGGGGCCTGGGGCTATTGCATGCTGGATCTTATGCTGACCAAAGCTGTTTGGTAAATGTTGGAAAAGTTCCAAAAGCACCACATGCAAACACACACACACACACACACACACACACACACACACACACAGGAGACAGCAGCAGTAACAAAACTTTGGGTGGACAAAATTGTTCTGCTGCCACTGCTAGTGGTGAGCTCCATCCCTGAGAAATGTTTGGATAATTTCTCCTCTCCCTAGAGAATATTCAAGGAAATGGCCTACCCTCCATTTCCCCTGCCCATCAATAGGGTGGGAAATGTTGAGAGGCTATTTGCACATAGCTCTTTTCCATGGAGTTGCAGGTACTCCATATTTTCTGCTACCCCATTCAGTCACGGTATATTACGTACCTAAAGAGTATGAATTAAGCACCCTTACTTATGGTCTGGGTTCCCTACTAATGCTATCCCTTCAACCCTTCCATTTCTTTTCTGGAGTTGCCCCTGACTGAAAATGTCATCTGCCTTTCACCAAGATTGAAGGTTGTGTTTGGACAAATGGGCTGGTCAAGAAAGTTTCCACACACTGGGCAAAGTGAATAAGACTTGGGACATGAGCTACTGTGATACCTTTGCTTAAAGTGAAATTGATTTCACCAACAGCCTTGCTAGACGGAGGTTTAGCCCGGTGCTCACCCTGGGCTCGCCCCTGTGCATCCAGATGACGCACAGGGGATCCCGGGGTCAGGCAGGGGTGAAATCTCCCTGGACACAGAGTAAGTGAAACCCCATTTAGCCTGATTCTTCCCAAGGTACTGGCCTTAGGTCGGGCTGAGGCCAGGACCATGGGCATGTGGACCATTCCGTCGCTTTTCCTGGCTACCGCACTTACGCGTGAGTATCTGGGAAAAGCGGTGGTTGGGCCGCAGAGCTCCCACCCCCTTCCCTCGATTCCCCCCATGACCTCCCCTGGCCTTCGATCCCCCCCTGTCCCCATGTCCATGTCTTGCCACCCCCCCCCGTCTCCACCTCCTGTGTCCTGCCACTGCCACCACTGATGTCCCCAGCTGCCACTTTCCCCAGCCGGCGTTTCTTGTTGCCATGTCCGGCCTGCAGGACATGACGACAGCAGGCATCACAGGCTGAACATGGCGACAACAGGAAACGCTGTCTGGGGACAGTGGCGGCGGTGGCAGTGGGACAGAGTGGCTGGGGACATTGGCAGTGGTGGCGGCAGGACACAGCAGGTGGGGACAGGGTGGTGGTGAGACATGGACATGGGGACGGGGGATTGGAGGTCAGGGAAGGTCGTGGGGGGAATCAGGGGAAGGGGGACAGGGGTCCCTATTTTTTTTTTTAAAAAAACACCTTTCCCAGTGGTGCGCTCCTACGCACTCAGCTGCTTTAAGTAAAAAGAAAATGGTGGATGTGATGGGGCTTCCTTCGTCCCCATCGCGCCTCAGGTGTAGATGGGGCCTACAGGCCGTGCTACTTCTAGCACGGCCTGGCCCCTCCTCACAGCCAGATTCGGCGGTAGGTCTAGCAAGGTCCCAAATGACGGTTGGTTCCAGCTGAACAGATTATTTGTTTTTGAACTTTGAATACCTTTTTGAAAATAGTGATGCCAGAGGATTCATTTGCCCCACACTTCCCAGGCTAATACATGGATTGTACTTCTTCACACAGCACATAGTTAAATTATGGAATTCACAACCACAAGATGTGATGGCCACCAATTTGGATGGCTTTAAAAGGGGGTTGGATAAATTCCTGGAGAAGTCTATCATGGGTTACTAGCCCTGATGGCTAAGTGCTACCTCCAGTATCCAAGGCATTAAGCCTATAAACACCAGTTGCTGGGGAACATGGGTGGGAGGGTGCTGATGCACCGTGTCCTGTTTGTTGGTCCCTGTCCGACAGCTGGTTGTGTGAACAGAGTGCTGGACTAGATAGACACTTGGTCTGATCCAGCATGGCATTTCTTATGTTCTTATGACAGTTATTCTTCAGGTTTTGCACTTTTTCAAATTTTACGTTTAAGTTCTTAGCGGACTATAAATGCAAATATATATATAAACTTGTGTATTGGGGTGGGGGGCTGAAAATGGTAAAATACATAAAAAGTAATGCAAAATTTCGTGTTTATTTTCTTTAAATGTACAGGTTGATGTAGGCCTAATCTACACCAAAAAGGATATTGCACTATGAAAGCGGTATGAAAGTGGTATATAAAAGGCAGGAGCCACACAACTGCTTTATAGCGGTATCAAAGTGCACTAACAACTGTTGGGGCCCATTGACACAGACTATATACCACTTTCATACCACTTTCATAGTGCTATATCCTGCTCGGCATAGATTAGGCCATAGACATAGAACAGAAGGGACATATAAATTAATATAGGTGAAACTGATGTGCTGATCTCTCCATCTCTCTAATCATGCATATAAAGTATCTAAAACAAGTGCAGGGACTTTAAATTGACTGGTTTGGAAACTATATTCAGTGCAAGATTTGTGACAGTGATGTGGGAACTATCTATTCCAGTAACATTTTTTTAAAAATCTGAGCAGAAATTAGTTTTTAATCTCTCCCTCAAGACCACACTTTCTGCCTTTTCAATCTCTCAATTTTAAAGAGTGTTTTTTTTTAAAAAAAAAACACAACTCTGCTTGTTATGAGCGACTCCTTGTTTCTTTTTGTCTCGAGCAGTTTGCATGATTTTCTGATAAACTAGTATTGAGCCATGAAAGTCGGGTATGAAAGATATTTATCTCATCCAAATAAAGAATCATGTGGCATTCTGTGAATAGAGTTCTTTTGGCTTGCTCATATTGTATTGATATTTTTAGCTCATTGTCAATTCGTGCTGCTGATGTATTAATAGACATCCAAATGTCAGATTCATCCTAAAATCAGCTCTGTTTTAAATCTGAAAACTGGGGTGTCTTTTCAAGAATTTCATGATAGGTAAGTTTCAGGTTGATTGGCAAAGGGATTCAGCAAATCATGTCCTTTCAAACCCTATTCCCAACTCAGAAATAAAATATGTGTTTCTGTTGCTTAATGTCAAAGACTTTACTGATAGGATATGTTCAGTGAAGTAAAGCATTAGTGGCCCATGCTAAATGGATGTTGTTGTTGTTTAATACTTGTATACCACTTTTTTTTATAAATTGTCTCAGTGATACACAGAATCCTCATGATATCAAAACTCCATTGTCTTTTGCCACCGATAAAAAATCAGTGGCAAAATAAAATAATTATCTCTGTTGTTTAACAGCAAGAAGGCTTATTAGACCGTGCGATGATACAAGTACTAGTTAATACATAGGCGGTTATGAAAAACATACATATTCATGCCCTTTGCATGCCACTGTTAAAAGGGAAGGATGAGAATTTCATTTCAGTTTGCAAATCATTTGAAAATGTGAATGGGGTGATCAGACACCCCATTCACAATTCTAAACTCGAACACAAATGATAGCCCATGTTCTTTAAAAGTGTTTATGAATTCCTGAACTTGTATACATGTTTGCAAAGTGTGTACTTGAAAAATGCACAACTTTCTCAAAACATTCAAGTTTTTGAATAAACCAAATGATAGGTAGCAAACAAGAACAGAAGCAAGCCAAACCAAGCTTAGAAGTAAAGTTTGGAGAATTCCAGCAAGCTCTAGCATCCCCAGGTTCTGTCATTTCTATAATTTTATGTGAAAGAGGAACAGGATATTTATAAATAAACAAAACATTAGTTCTGTTCTACATTTAAAAGTTGGGTATCCTTTTTAAAGGACTGCATTACAGGTCAATAAATTGTGCCTTTCATCCTATTAAGTATACTTCCTTATTATTTGAGTGAAATGAGGTCTGCCATTTATGGCGAAAATGCTTTCTGAAGAAAAAGGCAACACCCCAATTTTTGTGTATGTGCAATAACATTATGGACAATTTTAAAATGGCTGTCATTCAATTTATTTATTGATTGATTAATTACATTTCTATACTGCCCAGTAGCTGAAGCTCTCTGGGCAGTTCACAAACATTAAAACATGAAAAGCACACAAAACAACCAACAGTCTAAAAGGTTTTGAAACAGGTCTTGAAAATGCAGTTGTGATATTAAAACTATAGGCTGTTAGTTAGGATACCCAAGGTCAGTGATACACATAGAAAACTTTTGCAGGTGTCATCGTCCTCACATCTTACTTCAGCCCTTGCCTATTTATCACTAACCCTTCTCGTCACTGAAGGGTGCCCATTCTATAAAGAAGCAGATACGTTAACACAATATAATACAACTGATTAAAGTATATTATTATATACATTGATATATAAAATTATATACAAATTGGAGCGAGAATGGCCCCCCACATGTACCTGAACTATTTCTACTTTGGTTTTGATACAATTCAGAGCACACACAGGTGTTGGAAACAAGTGGCATTAGTGCTAAAGCTGTAAAGGATATGCCCCTGCATGAAGTAGAAGGGAAATCAAAGGACACATTTTTGTGTGCCGAATGATTAGGTGACAAAGTAATGAGCCTTGAGGGGCAGGGAAATTGACTACAAAAGCAATTAAATAGGCACCAGACATTTTGAATGCAGTAGTCTTCTGTAAACATTAAATACCATTGGGATTGTTCATTAGAAGTGTCATTAAATATTAGTAAACAATACATAAAGGTCTTCTTCAGATGCCAAGGTTTGTAACATTATAATGTCATTTCTCTACCTTGTTGCTGACCTTACAAGAGATGCACAGTAAGGATTTTTGAAGTGGCTGAAAGGAATAGGGAATTGGATACACTAAACACTTTTCAAGATGTAAGGATTTGATATAAAGACACTCCCCATGCCCTCCCCCCAGAGATAACACACACATATTATCTTAGGTGTGTGTTTGTGTGTGTGTGTGGGGGGGGAGAATTCTATGAAGCTTTGTGGGACCTGTGCTTCTGGTCCTAAGATATACTATATCACTGGAGCTGGCTCCAACAGATAAGTTGATCAGTAAAAAAGGGGGTTCTGAAAGGTTAAATGGAAATCAGGAGGGTGGGTGGGTTGTTCTAACCTTAATAAAATTGAAAGAGTTTCACCAATTATCCTGGAAATTACAAGTGCCAGAAAATAATGTCTATTTTACATAATTGAGAATCTTGGGAAGACTGATTGAGGGAGAAAGGGCTGTTAACAGAAAAAGAAGCAAAAAACCCCTTGGACACGGAACAGTGTTCCTGAAAACATATGTTGAAAACCTTTCGTGCACATCATTTTTAAAAACACCATGGCCTCCATATTTTAAACCTTACTGTTTTCTTATTCCCTTTCTACTGTAGTTGGTAGAATGAGATTTCTTTTAATTTACAATTTGCTTATTTTTAGAATATTTTTATTTGCTAATGAAAGCCTATGAAGGTTGAGGGTAGTGGGGGATAATTACCATGTGGAGTAAATGCAACAGTGAATTTCCAGAACGTGTGTGTGTGTGTGTGTGTGTGTGTGTGTGTGTGGATGCATATGTTCAAGCAATCCATGTAGCATGACTGAACCCTACCGCTTCTGTTTACTGGTCTCTGCTTCCACCCATTCCCCTTCTTCTTCTGCTCCCTCCTTTCCCCTTGATTGTTCATGTTACTAAGGTCCATTTTTGGGTTCAAGTACTAGGAACAGAGGACCATGTAGGAAGCTATGGAATCGAATGGGAGTGAAACTTTGGTTCATAAGCAGGCCTGTCTTTCCTTGAGGGCAGACGATTTTGCTGCTTGAAATCTAAGAAACAGGCTCAGTATGGTTCTTGCCTCCGTTTTCAGAGAAGAAGAGACCTCTTTTCCCTTTCTTCCTCCCAATTTGGATTTGGGACTGAAAAACATAGGAAAAGTCTGGGTGCACGGAGGGTAGGTAGTAAGCAAACACAATTTGTCACATTGTAGAACATCATGACTAATCACAGGACCTGTCAGGTAAGGCATCAGAGTTAGCTTCCAATCTACTGGCTTGTGGAGTTTGGACCAATGTGAGATAACCATAGCTTCTGGAATTTTAAACCGGCAGGTTCTTTTGATTATTAAATCATTATAGATACGGAGAGAAGTTATAGGTTACAATAAAATCTTAAGTGTTAACAGTGCTGTAAGTTTTCTGTTTTTCACACATTTTTTCACAACTGTAATTGAAGAGCCTGAAACACTGTTCCCTTTCACCAGCAGAGGTTAAACGCTGCAGTCAACTTAACCAAAATGTTAAACTTGGAAACTGCAGGCAGACAGTGACTATATGAGGACATCTGGCCACATGAGGATCTTACCATCTTTTTTCTTTCTCTGCCTGGTTTTAACCGGAAGTCTGATTTAATGTCAATGTTTAGATTAGTCCCCTTGTGCACGTATTCTTAGGCACACAACAGTGGATTTTGCCTACTGAAGAGGTGAGAAATCAAAGGTAAAGTCTGGAAATGTGAGTTCTAAAATGTTTGAGAAGCACTAGGTTTCCTCTTTGCATTCTAGGGAGATTTATTTCACTGGGAGTTTTGTACCAGGGACTCTGGTTGTAGGACCCAAGTGCTTCACCCTATGCCATCATGGTAGCTTCTAGAGGAAGGAATGGTTGGCCTATAGTGTTACCAGAGTGCCGTACTACAGCTACTGATTCAGTAGGGGCCAGATGTTACCAGGGCCAGGAGCCAGTAGGGATTGAAATGGTCCTGCAAAGTTCTCAACTCTATCCTGGCTTCTCGCAAACAGACACAGCTTCTCTACCTGCCTGCCCCATTTGACAGCCTTCCTGTTTCCTAGCTAGACTGTCTGCTTGATTAGAACCTATTTGCCTCCAGGCTACCCTCCATGACATGAAGAAGGTCCCTTTACCCCATTTTGTTGAGGTTGAGAAGTGACTTACCCTGAGAGATTAGATCCAACCCAGACACTGAACCACATCCCATTGCTCTTTAAAATACAAATAATTGAGCAGTGCTATTTACTCTATTATTGTGCCTCGGGCAAACATGCAAGATGCTTCTTCAAGAGCCTTCACTGTCATTTTCCCACTCCTGCAAAACATGTGGATGCAGTTAAGACAATCAAAGGCATCAGTTTCTCCTGAAGGCTGTATATTCAGATGCACGTTAAAAAAGAAAAGAAGAAGAAGAAATAACTGTTCTTATCAGAGGCAATAGGTGACTTGGATTTGGCAAAATGCTATTTATTACACTCTGGTCCTTATAGAGAACATTCTGTTTTGAAACGTTTATCTTTACTGCCAATGAATTGCGGATGGTAGGTGAAATAATGAGACAGGACAAGTAAAATGGCGTTAAATAGGGCTACATTTGTTTATGAATTTCCTGCAAGGAAAGATGGAGGCCTAGGCGGGCATCCTATCTTGGCCAGTATCTTGGCCATAATTTGGTTCAGGCGATCCATTAATATCCTGACAGGTGACGTGTATTTATCGCCACCCTTCAGGATTCCCCTTTTGGGTTAGGTAGGACTTCTGATGGCACTCCCCCTCAGGTTGCAAAACTCTGAGTTGGTGAGTAAGGTTGGCCCAAGAGGTAAACCTTGTCCCATCATCTGGTGCCACAGGACTCCCAGGTGAGGGCCTCAGGTGTTACCAATCACCTCAGTGGTGCCTTATTAATGCTCACCCACCTTATTCTTGCTCCTGATGCCCACACGCCTGCCCATTTCATAATGTGACCAAATGTTATTATTATTATTTATTATTATTTATATAGCACCATCAATGTACATGGTGCTGTACAGATTACACAGTGAATAGCAAGACCCTGCCGCTATAGGAACCAAATTAACCTAGTTAATACTCCCCTCCTGTCTTACAGGGTGAAGTAGTCGAAAAAACTCCCAAATTAAATTATTTGAGAGTAAAAAATTCCTACTTGGCCCTCTAGGACAACTGGCGAACCCACACTGTTTAGAGGGAGGGAGCTGCAAAACTGAAAGTGGTGCTGCAGAGGGAGGGGCCATGCCCTAAAATGGGGATTCATGCCCCTCCCAATGCTGGCAATTAAGCCACCATGTGTCCTGTTCCTTCTCCCGCAATTGCCTCCCCATGCCCAAGCAAGCCAGGTGTGGCAGTGAAGGCCTTTTTGTATGTAAACACAACTCTAACTACTAACGATTGCAGTTGCTTTTTTTAGGACCTGAATTTCACCTTTACTTTATTTTTAAAGCTTTAGGTCTTAAATCATGATGAAAAATTGGCCATGAATTTGGGGTATGTTATGGAGCATATCTATACTACAAGTTTAAACTAGTTTAGGAGTCCCTTTCTATGGAGAACCACACTTCCTGGAGGAAGGAGGAAGGAGGAAAATAAGAGGAGGCTGGATGACTGGAGAAAAGATTTGGCAGTTTGTGAGTAGGGAGACATGAGGAATTCATTCCTGTTCATTTATGACCAGAATCTCCCCTCTTCACACCTCCCATACCTGAATGCAAGTGCAATCTGTAGTTAAAGCTCATTCATCCCTGAGCTTGTGATGCTGTTTGTGTGCACAAGCGTGTGTGTCAGATGTGTTCGAAAAATGCCTATCCTAGAAAATATGTAAGAAAAATGCATACTTTCAAAGACGTAAACATTAACATGTTTTAATCAACGGGAAAGGATTGTGTACTTTTAAAACTGCACCCAAATGCATAATTTTCATGTCAAAAGGGAGTTCACAATTTGAAATCTGCATGAATTGGACTGAACTTCAAGATGGAACTTGGGGAACCTCATTTAGCCTGAGTTTGGCTGATTTCCATATCACTACTTGCGAGACTGATTGCTTTCCACTGTCTACATATTTTTGGAGGTTCACCTGAGGCTAGAGCGAGATGGGCAATTGGGAGACGTAGCTGTGAGCCAACTTGAGGGACCGTTTTGTCCCTGCTCTCTCCATGGGTATGTAAGCCTCCAGGCTTATCATTGGTGTAAGCTAGAGGGCTCTTGGCTTTTGCTCTTAGCATGACATTTGCAGTGGAAACTCTTCAGTAGAGATGTATGAGAAATTTGTTTCAGTTCATTACTTTAACCAGACTTTGCCCAGTTCACACCACAGTACTGAATGTAATCTGTGGGCAAAGTCTGCACATTTCAAAGCTTGTGGTGCAGTTTGTCAAACCAACAAAAAGGCATTTGGAAAATGTACACATTTGGAAAAAAATGTGCATGAAAAAGGTGTACTTTTGAACATTTCTGCAAGCATGCTTCAGAGAGAGAAAATCATACCATTTTTTAATTAAAAAAAAGTGGTCAGGAAGGTCAGGAATCCCCACAACACCATACCTTGTAAACCCAACCCAGCCAGCTGATTCCAGAAAGGTGCTATAGTTGATATAATTAAAGACAGAAGGCAGGCCTACATTACAAATTATATGTGTAGATCAAGAATCAACTGGTATCTTCCCCAGTCCAGCCCCCGGTATGTAGACTGAGGTAGAGCCCATAACTAAGTGGTCAGTCATATTGCTTGACTTACTTTAAGTCAGGGGTAGGCAACCTTTTTGGGCTCATGGCCACATTAGAAAATTTCAGCGCTATATGTGGGCACCAACACAAAATAGGAGTAGTGCAGATGAAAGGATTGACTTGATGTTCAGATTATGTGACTGGATATAAGGCGGCTTGAGGTTCCTATGCCAGGAACTTCTTTAGGATAGGACCTGTCTAATGTCATTCTGTAAAGCGTCACATGCATCAATATAATAATAGAGCTATTCTCAGCGATCCATTGAATATTCAGTGGATTGTAGGTTTGAAGGCTTTTTCAGAACCTCTTACATCCTGAAGGAGTTTAGTTTAAAGGAACCAGATTGCCAGACGACCTCTGGATTATTGTTTAAAGGCATCGTCTACAAAGAACATGCATTCATTGACATTGTTTTTATAATGTAAAGAACCAGGATGCAGTCACGCAGTGGAAAACACAGTTTTAGGTTCTAATCCATAACAAATGTTAAAAGACTCCTCTGTGCAGTGAAATGAGAAGTCAAAGGAAATATGATGGCTTTGGTTGTGAGGAGTTGTTCCTCTTGGTGAATTGTAAGTAACCGTAGAGAGTGCAATGTGTAGGTAATATCATTCCGAGAGCTGGAGGCGTAAATGATATTAGATTGTGATTGCTATTATAAATGTGCTACTTCAGAGTCCCTGTTTACAAGTCTTGCTAGTAATATGCCTATAAAAAAAAATCTAAATAAAATTCTCTGAGAAATACAATATTAAATCAAATCTCCCTGTTATCCTGCTGGTGGTTATGAGAAGTCGGGAAGGCGCTCAGTGATAAATTCATAATTCTCACTGTCTGTGGATCTCTACGAAGAGTTGCTGCTGGTGGGGAGGACTACACTTTAGTCTAAGCTATGAGCTGAATGCAAAATTGCTTTAAAAATAAAATAAAATTGGACACAGCATAATAAGTAGGAGGTGCCCATTGATTAAGCAAGCAGACTTTTGCCCAAGGGGGGCAATAGGTAAGTATAGTAAGATATTTTCCTAGTTGGAATTATTTACTTCCCCTGAAGAAAATCTACATAAGAATATGTTACTGTAAAGCGTTACTAGAGATCTACCAGTCCAGTTTTGCTATTTTTTTTAACAACAACAACAACAACAACAACAGAAGGTTGAGCTGTGGAGATGTGCAGAAAATTTTAAAACTACAAAAAAAAATCAAAACTTGAGCTTTAATAGTGAAATAGTATGTTTATTTGGTCCATGACAAACAGTCTCTGGTTGCTCTACAGTTCATTGCCGGTTTATTTCCTCCGTGCCAAACAGCACCTGATCTGATTTCACGTGATTTCAGCCTGCAGCTTAAAGAAATACTAAATGATAGAAGAAGAAGAAGAAGAAGAAGAAGAAGAAGATACCAAGCAGTGCTTAATCTGACATCATGTGTTTTTGACATCAAACTTTAAGAAATGCTAAATGATCTTTTTAATGATAACATCTATTTTTTCTTCTTCTTTCACTTATGCCAGTTTATATGGCTACCAGACAGATTTCACTAATTTTTGTTGTTTTCTCACCTTGGGAGAAAAATAATAATAATTCAGTGCTGATTTAAGGATTCAGTGCTAGTTTTGTGTATCAGGCCAATTTAGCTAATTTTTATTTTGTTTCTGAAAGCATCTGTGATTTGATGAAAGGCCTCTCTTCTTAGTGGGGATCATACATCTCTGGAATACCATATCTGCTAACTGAGGAGGTGAAAGCAGCACAGCATGTGCAGATAGTTTCATATAAAGGCTACCTTTGATTTGAGAGTGATGCAACTTCTCCCGCACCAATGTCTCCATACACTAAGAGGCTGTCCTTCCCTACCATCCTGAGCGAGGCAGGTATCTACAGAGGAGAGAGACTTATGAAACACTTTCCCCTAGGAACACAAGAGGGCAAATGTATTCTTGGCACTAGGCAAATGACACCACTGCCCCCTTCACAGGCCTTTGATCACTGATGTATTTACTTGCCTTTTACCTTTTATATTTATTTTTATTATTTATGATGCATTTTTTAAATAAATAAATAAATAAATAAATCTGGTTACAGGTGCTTGAGCCCTGGCACTTCTCAATTTACTAATTAAGCTCTGATATTTTGCCATTAAAACTAGGTGGGTGGGGAGATATTATAAATTGAAAAATGCATGGAGTTGGTTTGATTAAAAACAAGTCGCGTAGCAAGCTCCTTCTCTCTCTCCCCCCCCCCCACCCCCATGTGACAATAATTAAATTGCTTCTCTTGTGTTAATTTTGGAGTGCTTTCAGTATGTAACCTATATCAATGCTGAAACTGTGTTGCTGCCATCTGGCACAAGAGCTTCCCAGCCAAAATCCATTGTCCAAATTGCATATTTCGTAATGTTGAGTTAACTTAAAGATCACTTTCCATCACTTAGAGGACATTTAATCATGGAATTAGAAAGTATCTTGAGAGGCATAAACAGCTTAATGGATGGAATAAAAGCCTTGTTTGTTATGTAACAGTGGACATAAAACTTTATTGATGTCTCCCTGTGTTAATTGATGGAAGGGCACTCTGCCTCTCTGGGGTTATAGGAACATATGAAGCTGCCTTATACAGTCAATCCACTGGTCCATCTAGTTTGGTATTGTCTACATTACCCTTCCCAACCTGATGCCTCCAGATGTACTTGAATTCAAACTCTAGGGATGGGCAAACAAGCAATGCTTGACATAGCTAGAATTCTCCAAACATCGTCTTGTTGCTTGGCTCATGCCTGATTCCAGTTCACATTTGCAATTACTGCTCACTTTTCACAAATGGGAAACTTGTCCAAATTTAGCAGCGATCGAATGGAGATTTGTGCAGATCTCCCCAGATTTGCACAAATATTCTTCATAGTCTACTGAGAAAATTTGCTCAATTTGGAAATTTGTGCAAATCGAACTGGGAATTCGGAACCAAGAAGCAAAGAAGAGTGAAAACGTGTTCGAAGATTTGTGAGTATTCTCAGCGGAGATGTGTTCATGCTCCTGTTTGCACCTTCAAACAGGGCAATGCTCACACATTGCAAGCAAACCTGACATTTTCACACATTCCTATCATGCTGGACAAGCTGTCGGGGATTCAGAGGAGGGCAATGAGGATGATCAGGGGTCTGGAAACAAAGCCCTATGAAGCGAAACTGAAAGAACTGGGCATGTTTAGCCTTGAGAAGAGAAGACTGAGGGGAGACATGGCGTCGATGGGTATTTGCCAGGCTGTGAAGAAGATTGTGTGGCACCAGTGGGGGAAGGCAGTGGCAGCTTGGCCAAGTTCTACATTTAAGGAATAGAAACCAAATGCACAGTTACAAGATGGGGGACACTTGGCTCAGCAATACTACAAACGAGAAAGATCTTGGAATTGTTGTAGATCACAAGCTGAATATGAGCCAACAGTGCGATATGGCTGCAAGAAAGGCCAATGCTATTTTGGGCTGCATTAATAGAAGTATAGCTTCCAAATCACGTGAGGTACTGGTTCCTCTCTATTCGGCCCTGGTTAGGCCTCATCTAGAGTATTGCGTCCAGTTCTGGGCTCCACAATTCAAGAAGGACGCAGACAAGCTGGAGCGTGTTCAGAAGAGGGCAACCAGGATGATCAGAGGTCTAGAAACAAAGCCCTATGAAGAGAGACTGAAAGAACTGGGCATGTTTAGCCTGGAGAAGAGAAGATTGCGGGGAGACATGATAGCACTCTTCAAATACTTAAAAGGTTGTCACACAGAGGAGGGCCAGGATCTCTTCTCGATCCTCCCAGAGTGCAGGACACGGAATAACGGGTTCAAGTTAAAGGAAGCCAGATTCCAGCTGGACATCAGGAAAAACTTCCTGACTGTTAGAGCAGTGCGATGGTGGAATCAGCTACCTAGGGAGGTGGTGGGCTCTCCCACACTAGAGGCCTTCAAGAGGCAGCTGGACAACCATCTGTCAGGGATGCTTTAGGGTGGATTCCTGCATTGAGCAGGGGGTTGGACTCGATGGCCTTGTAGGCCCCTTCCAACTCTGCTATTCTATGATTCTATGACTGAGCTGGACCCGGGTGAGTCCATCCATCCCTATTCAGCAGGCTAAATTACAAGGGTGGAGAACTATGTTTAATTTGGTACATCAACAGGTTGGGCAGGCATGGTCTAGAGGAGCCATAACATAATTAACATATTCAGTTTTGTGCAAGAGCCAAAGTTCCTATTGTGCGTATGGCTTCAATGTCAGACAACATTGGTTGTCTACCAACTCTGGAGGCCTACTCTATTAATTGTTTTAATAGTGTGACATTTTTGTTTCATTTTAATTATGAGGTTCAGTTAAAACAAAAAAAACTCTTCTCAATTTTTTTTTCTGTATGTCTCCTTTAATTTTCTGGAAAATAATAATATCTATCTATCTATCTATCTACATCAGAAGCTGCTTTATACTGAGTCAGATCATTGGCCCATTGAGCCCAGTATTGTCCACACTGACTGGCAGCAGTTCAACATGGTTTCAGAAAGGAATACATCCAGCCCTACCTGGAGATGCTGAGAGGCATATTTGTATAATATTGCTCAATAATGCTTGAGAGAGGTTTCTAAACCCCTTTTATTACCTAAAATAGAAACCTTGATTTCAGTTTCAATATCCTGCAATTGTTGCAAAATACAGATACTGAGAGAAAATTAAAATGGGGGGATTTTATGGGGTCATATATCCATATATTGCCAATTTCATATTGCATACTATTGCCATTTGGTTTCTTTAAAGGTTGACGTTTAGGAAATAAAACCCTTAACATCTTTCTTTATATATATACAATTCAGAAGCATAGCAGAAATTACTATCATGTCAGTGAGTCTAAGCCAGAAACTGCACCTGCTATATTGTGCAAATGAAAAGCCTGTGTTTTTTGCCTTAGTTGCACAATATCGAGATGAATTCTGTTGAACCATCAGGAAATAATGAAAACAAGGAATTATTATTCTTTTCCCTTAGAGTTGGAATATTGTAATCAACCTGAAACATCTTTTCATTGTTAACTTGGTGAATGTGCTATTGTGTCTAACAATAATAAATGGAAATTATTTTTCTAATCAAAAATATGGATTTAAATGAGGTGCATAGAGTTTATGTAATTTAGGATTCAGGTCCCCCAATTAAACTTTTGGTTTTGTTGCAGAATTGGGATCCAGATCTTTTCCTGCTTTCCCACTATATAACTTCTAGGTGGCACTGTGGTACAGTGGAATAGTACATATTAGAGCTGTGCTCAGGTGGTCTCTCAAAATTCTCTGCCCTATTTGAGGATAGAGAAATTGGAGGGACAATTTCAATGAATTTCTCCAGGGGGAGAAGAAATTCCCCAACCATTTCTCACAGGTAAGCATCACTACTGGCAAGGATTGTAGTACACCAGCTTCTCTCTCTCCCCCCCCCCCCCAAGTTTTCTTGGATTTTTTTTTTTTTTGCACTGCATCAACTGTGTTGGCAGCCTGGCCCCCCATTTTGCTTCCTCCATGATACCCCATATATACCTAGCATCATTCCAGGGAGTTGAAGCGAGGGAATGCAGCCACCACAAAAAATAATGGTAAAGAAAATTCTGGAATGCATCCATTAATTTCTAGGAGGTAAGAAAAGAAAAATAATCTCAGGAATTTCCTGAAAGTTTTTCCCCCTCTGTGAAAGGGACTTCTATTTTTCTGCCTTATTCTCAGGGCATTTTATAATTTTTATGAATGTGTCTCAGAGGTGTTTTTGACCTTACCTAATCACTGTAAGCTGGCTGAGGGGACTGTCTGTGTTTTTCTTTCTATTACACATCTCACCATTGCTCTAAGTCTCCTTGCACTTCCTGATCTGTAAGGACCCTAGGAGAGGAATAAATTTATGATGACTTTCCCTGGGCAGGAGGTGCAGGAAGCCAAGGAGGCTAGACTCTTGTCAAAGAGATGAGTCTATAGTCAAAGACTGGACCCTAACACACACACTCCTCAGCCATCTCATAAGTGAGGTTAGCACAAGAACTCTGAACCAACCCTATGAGAAATTTCTTCTCCTTTGAATTTCTTTCTTATCGAAAGCAATTTCTTTCATATCAAATTGAACAAGAATGGTCAAAATTCTCATGGGAGGAATTTTCGGCACAGCACTAGTACAAATATACAAGTTGAAAAAGCATTTTCTTTCACTTTCACGAATAACTTTGCATTTTACCTGCTCTAAAAAAGAAAGAAAAGAAGTGCTCTTTAAAAACAGAAGCAAAACTGGAGTGTCACAATGTTATCTAAAGAACCCGTAAACTATCATGAGTAGGGAATGGCAAGCACACAATAAATTCCTCATGTAGAAAAGCTGAGAGAGAGAGAGAGAGAGAGATGGCAGAAGAAAAGGGGATACGGATAAGGAAAGAGAGAAAAGTGGTCCATCTTGCCAGCATTTGGGTTTGGCTCTGCGCAATAATGAGGGAACATAGCTGGCTTATGCAGAGTCAGTTCTCCGATCCATCAATGTCTAGTATTGTCAACACTGACTGGCAGTGGCTCTCCAAAATTTAAGACCATATCTTTTACCAGCCCTACCTGGGGATGCTGGGGATTGAACTTGGGGACTCCTGCATGCAAAGCCTGTGTTCTACCACTGAGCCGTGACCCCACGGTGGGTGGCCTCCAGTCCCTTTCCATGATGAAATGTGTCCCTGGATCCCAAAAAATTTGCTCAGCCTTGTGGAGTGTCAGATCATTACCAGGAAGACAAAGGTTCAAATCCTTACTCTGCCATTGAATTAATTACATACATGATTTGGAGTGCACACTTACGTTAAGAGGGCCTTTAAGACCCCAATTGGAATGGGTGGGGGGAAGCAAGGAGGGGAATGTCCACTTTCCAGAGCCTTTGAAAAGTATGCAATTCCCCCAGGCATGCTAATAGCTGCTGCCATTAGTGTGCCTGGAGGAAATGCACACTTTCCAGAGATTCTGGAAAGCACACTTCCCCAGGATGCATATGTGCTTGAGCACTTGTGGGCACTCAGACTTGGATCCGCCCTTGCGCTGGGCATGTCCAGCTCGTTCCTTGAGGGCCAGACACAAAGGGATCCATTGCTCTCATGGATCCAGCCAGATGCTCATGCCAGCCCTACATACTATTGCCTGGTGATGGGGCTTTGTCAACAATAAAATGTTGAACATGGCTCAGTAGCTAATAGGCAGCTGTGGTGCTGTTCTTTTAACACAGGTGTAATATGTGCATATCTAAGTGCTCTACTGAACATCCGCGCTGTTGCGTCCTGTGCTAGCTGCAGCTTCCAAACCATGTACAGAGGTAACCCCATGTACAACATATAATGCTAGTCTCACTCTGTAGTTATCAGGTCATGGATCACAGTAGCCAGGCTACTGTGGGTCACCTAGGCATCCATTGACATAGATTGCCAAGCTACACATCTGTTCCTTCTGGGAAGCGGAACACATAAACACAACCAAGTTTCAGGACATGGAACCATCCATCTGTCATGCCTGCATTCAGCTTCAGTTTGTTAGCCTTCATCCATCTCATAACTGCATCCAGGCACCAGTTCAGAATGTCATGGCCTCGCCTCATTCTGGTGTTACAGAATACTGCCCCTTGACACTCCACAATTCTAGTGTCAGGGGGCTGAGGCACAGTCACCCAATGTGATAAGATGTTAGACAGAGCCACAGCAGATAAACTTGTCCATGGATACTACTCAAGCTGGTTGCTATATACTGCCTTAAAAATCAGAGGCAATGTGCTCCTGATTCCAGGTGCTCGGGAACAGGAGTGGGAGAGGACTTATTGTTGCACAAGCCCTGCTTGTGGGCTCCCTATAAGCAAATGGGTTGGCCACTGTAGGAAACAATATATGGAACTAGATGGGTCTCTGGTAGTGCTTTTAGGTTATTTAGGGATTGGGGTCTATCCTGGGAGCCAACTGAGAAGCCCCTTGGAGCTAAATTGACCCCCAGTTTCCTAACCATATCCTAGACATTGTATACTACTGCTATTATGAGGCTGCCTTACTTTGGCCAGCATGTGTGTGGTTTCTTTAATTCTAATAAATGGATGTCTCACAGGCTATTGTCATTGGTAGCCATTGATGCCAGTGCGAAAGTAGATGAGGACAAGCGATTGCATCATGCAGTTTCCATTAGGAATGGGTATATTTCTGGAAAAAGGTATATTGCAAGTACCACTGATGATACCAGATCTTGGGAAAGAAAATGGATTTAATTTGTCTTTGCTGTCAACCTGGGACACCCCCCCCCTTCCCTGCATGCCCAATGTGAAAACTAAACTTGTGCAGAAATAATTAGTGTTATTGTTTTGGGCATGGTCCAACTGGGTAAACAAAGTTTGCCTACCTAGGGTGTTTCCCATAATCTTCAGAGTAGCTAAATTGTTGTCTCATTCAACTGTTGTGAATGCTTTATTCATGTGCATGTATAGCAGCTGGCAGTCTGTGGGAAATGTAAAAGTACCATCCTGCCCCCAGTATTCACCCAGGGGAGAAGATTAGCATTGAAAAAGGAAATGAAGATATTTTCCAGAATAATGTTGGGAGAGAGAAGAGAGCCTTTCGGATAAGTTAATTTCTATCCTATTTTCAAAAGCTGTTTGTAGGCTGGAGTCCAACATGGAAATCGGACTTGTAATAAGAAGAGAAATTGCATGTGTGTTGCAAGTGAAATTGGGCTCCAAATGCTTAGAGAAAAGTGTATTGGAAATAGAAGTGGGAAGGGTGCACTCAGCAAAGTTGTTTTGCTTGCCAATTCTGCCTTGTAAATAGCACACTATTCATATATGGCCAGTAATGTTTCCTACTCTAGTCCATGCCTTACAACAGGAATTCTTCTATTAATTTATTAATTTTATCATCACTATACCATACCAAACCATAAAACATCAACTTTATGATTCATAACCCAGCCGTTTAGGCAGACTTCCCATCCCCTGGAAGAGTTATTTTCTTCTTTGCCCTTGTGACATCACTGCCCAGTGCACCAATTCCATCTTTCTTCTCATAGCTATTTGCAGAATTTCATCTCGTACAGCACTAACAAGCATTCCAACAGCTGGTGGAGAAAAAGACCAAGCAACAAAAAGGCTTACTTGTGTTTGCTTAGGAAAGAAGCTTGGAGAAACATTCAGTGAGTTTCCCTGCCATAGGGAGAAACAAACCAAAGCTATCGAGCTGCTGTCCCTTTGAGCTTCCCAGTACTTTCTGCCTTCTTTTATTTATCTTGTTTTATTTATTTATTACATTTATATGCCACCTCATAGCTGAAGCTCTCTGGGCAGTTTACAAAGATTAAAAGACTGAACATTAAAAATCAATATACAAAATTTAAAACCATAAAACAGCTAACATTTAGAACAATTCTTCCCTGGCTTTGGGCATTTCTGTATCACATGCGACGTGCTGGGCTTGACGAATCCAAGGCTGGAGTTAAAATCGCAGGAAGAAACATTAACAATCTCAGATATGCAGATGACACCACTTTGATGGCTGAAAGCGAGGAGGAGCTGAGGAGCCTTATGACGAAGGTGAAAGAAGAAAGTGCAAAAGCCGGGTTGCAATTAAACCTCAAAAAAAACAAGATTATGGCAACCAGCTTGATTGATAACTGGCAAATAGAGGGAGAAAATGTGGAGGCAGTGACAGACTTTGTATTTCTGGGCGCAAAGATTACTGCAGACGCTGACGGCAGCCAGGAAATCAGAAGACGTTTACTTCTTGGGAGGAGAGCAATGACAAATCTCGATAAAATAGTTAAGAGCAGAGACACCACACTGACAACAAAGGTCCGCATAGTTAAAGCAATGGTATTCCCCGTAGTAACCTATGGCTGCGAGAGTTGGACCATAAGGAAAGCTGAGCGAAGGAAGATAGATGCTTTTGAACTGTGGTGTTGGAGGAAAATTCTGAGAGTGCCATGGACTGCAAGAAGATCAAACCAGTCCATACTCCAGGAAATAAAGCCAGACTGCTCACTTGAGGGAATGGTATTAAAGGCAAAACTGAAGTACTTTGGCCAAGAAAGTACTTTGTCCTGAGAAGACAGGACACCATGGAGAAGAGGCTGATGCTAGGGAAAGTTGAAGGCAAAAGGAAGCGGGGCCGACCAAGGGCAAGATGGATGGATGATATTCTGGAGGTGACAGACTTGACCTTGGGGAAGCTAGGGGTGGCAACGACCGACAGAAAGCTCTGGCGTGGGCTGGTCCATGAAGTCACGAAGAGTCGGAAACGACTGAACGAATAAACAACAACAACAAATAAATTAATATTCACAATCTGGTAGGGAAATGGGATAGAACAAACAGCAATTGAAAAATAAGAACCTGGGTGAAACAAATGTTAGCAGGTTCAGCCATCTTTACCTTAGCATACTGTTGCAATATATTAATGCTCAAAAAAGTTCTCCACTGTCATCGGTGTGTTCTCACCTTTCCTTTCACACAGTACTAATTTATTCATTCATTAACTTCAAGAGTAAAGTATACATACTGTTTGACATGCTACTTCAACGAGCCTTTAAATACTGGTGTTTCTCTTTGCTCCATACAGAGAAGTGCTGCCTTGTGTTTCCTTCCTTTGAGTATGGAATGAAAGTTTAGAGGAGGGTGCAGCTTTTTTTTATTATTATTTAAGGTGGCCTACCGAAGCAGTCAGAATTTGCAACACCATTCTCCAGAACCACCCACACTCTTTCAAATGTCCCATGGGAAAAAAAAGACATAAAGTACAGTTTTATCTTCCTATAGCACGTGAATCCCTACATTAGATAGGATAGCAAGCAGCTTGTAAACTAGAACTGTGGCAAACGTGTGATTTCTATATTCGCTGTGAAATTAACATATTAACATCTAAAGGAATTGCTGCAAAAACACAACATCTTGTGTTTTGATGGCATCATTGTCAACCAGTAGTGGTTGTCTCCGTGTTGCAAGCTATTAGTGTGAGCTATCAGAGCCATGCTGGTGGATCCCCCCCCCCCCAACCAGTGTTTGTCTTTTGAGCCCAAATAGTCCAGACGTCTTTATAGGATGGTGTCTGTGGGACTCTATGCAAATAATTCAAATAACAAATTCTAAGCAAACAGTCAAATGGAAATATATTTAGATCTCCAGGCATGGATGATAGACATGGAAATAGGACATCTGGATCAGACAATCATGCAGTAGAGTCAAACAAATAAAGGAAGCCCAGTGGTTAAACAGAGTGGAACTTCTGATCTTCTGATGCCTTGATTTCTGTGGTGGCTTCTTAAATAGTTGAAGAATTATTATTATTATTATTATTTATTTATATAGCACCATCGATGTACATGGTGCTGTACAGATAACACAGTAAATAGCAAGACCCTGCCGCATAGGCTTACAATCTAATAAAGTTGTAGTAAACAATAAGAAGGGAAGGAGAATGCAAACAGGCACAGGGAAGTGTAAACAGGCACCGGGAAGGGTGAAGCTAACAGTATAGAGTCAGAACAAACTCAAAGTTTAAAAGCTATAGGGAAAAGAAAAGTTTTTAGCTGTGTTTTAAAAGCTGTGATTGAGTTGGTAGTTCTCAGGTGTTCTGGAAGAGCATTCCAGGCATGAGGGGCAGCAGAGGAAAATGGACGAAGCCGAGCAAGGGAAGTAGAGACCCTTGGGCAGGCAAGAAGCATGGCATCAGAGGAGCGAAGAGCACGAGCGGGGCAATAGTGTGAGATGAGAGAGGAGAGATAGGCAGGAGCTAGACCGTGAAAAACTTTGAAGGTCAACAGGAGAAGTTTATATTGGATTCTGGAATGAATTGGGAGCCAATGAAGAGATTTCAGAAGCGGAGTGACATGGTCAGAGCGGCGGGCCAGGAAGATGATCTTAGCAGCAGAGTGGTGGACAGAGACCAGCGGACTGATGTGAGATGAGGGGAGGC
This sequence comes from Elgaria multicarinata webbii, assembly GCF_023053635.1. Classification (NCBI taxonomy): domain Eukaryota; kingdom Metazoa; phylum Chordata; class Lepidosauria; order Squamata; family Anguidae; genus Elgaria; species Elgaria multicarinata. The sequence continues at coordinate 10,357,389 of NC_086187.1, read as the reverse complement.
CAGAGAGGAGGAGGTTGCAGTAGTCCAACCGAGAGATAACCAGTCTGGGTATTCTTCATGCCACCATAAAAGTAAAATTTGCAGTTAATCCCTACTCTTTCCCAACTACCTGAAGTATGAAAGTCATATCCTTAAGTTACACTGGCAGGCAGTGTAGTTGCCACCATTTATAAAACTCCGGTACCTATCCTGAGTGGGAAGCCATGTGTTGTGGAGTGACTCGGTGAGGCAGGCAGTTTTATCCATGCCTTCATTTGGGGGAGCCTTCTTGCGTTGATTGCTCAAGCCATTTGTGGTTTCACATCACACTATCTATGGTTTGTGCATTCTACAGCAACCATTCTGACTGGATTTTGTAAGAAACACCCTTAAACATGGTTTGATGTTTGTTTATATTCATGCAAGGGTGTGTGTGTGTGTGTGTGTGTGTGTGTGTGTGTGTGTGTGTTTATGTTTATGTGTGTGTTTAATCAGCTATCCCCATTTAAATCTAAAATTCATACATATGTATTGCATCTGAATGACTTGTGCTTTTGTAGCAAATAGTACCATGGCCTTCCTTGTTCTTGGTTGGCATTTGGATGTAAATTCAGGGTTTTTTTGTGGTGTGTGTGTGTCTGTTTAACTATCTAAACTGCCCCTTTTCAGCCTAATGCAATTAAAGCTTTCAAAAGCCCAACTGTGTTACAGTGGGTGTTAAGCCACCCTTGTAATGATTTTGATGCAATTTCAAGAACTCAATTGAAATTTGCTCTTCATCTGAGTGCCTCAAGTACCTTTCCCATTTATTTCATTTGCCGAATCAGTAGTCCAGCAGCCTTTTTGCTCATGGTGTGGGAAGGGAACCAAAACACAATCTACTTTTATTCTGGATCCCAGTCTGTTGGCAAACTCTTACAACTGCCTCCTTTTTCTTCTTTCTACAGTTTTTAGGAAGATTTTCCTAAACATAGGAATAAATATATGTTTTTCTTTGTTACTGGAGCTGAGCTAGATAGCCTTCAAGCTGAAAACTTGTATACTGTGGCTTGTGTTTGAAGTAGTCTTCAAATGTTTGGAGAGGTCCTCATTATGAGAGTAGTTAGGCTCAACTGTAAAATATAGAGGTGTTTCTGTTCTGTTGGTTCATTTATGTTGGGATGTGCGATATTCATTGAAAATAAGAAGAAATGAAAAAGTCTGTATTGGATCAGGACAAATGTTCATCTAATACAGCACTCTGTCTCCAGTTGTGACCAGCCAGTTGCAATTCCCCATCCTTCTAGTAATCATAGAATCATAGAATAGCAGAGTTGGAAGGGGCCTACAAGGCCATAGAGTCCAACCCCCTGCTCAATGCAGGAATCCACCCTCAAGCATCCCTGACAGATGGTTGTCCAGCTGCCTCTTGAAGGCCTCTAGTGTGGGAGAACCCACAACCTCACCAGGCAACTGATTCCATTGTCGTACTGCTCTAACAGTCAGGAAATTTTTCTTGATGTCCAGCTGGAATCTGGCTTCCTTTAACTTGAGCCCGTTATTCCATGTCCTGCACTCTGGGAGGATCGAGAAGAGATCCTGGCCCTCCCCTGTGTGACAACCTTTCAAGTATTTGAAGAGTGCTATCATGTCTCCCCTCAATCTTCTCTTCTCCAGGCTAAACAGGCCCAGTTCTTTCAGTCTCTCTTCATAGGGCTTTGTTTCCAGACGCCTGATCATCCTGGTTGCCCTCCTCTGAACACGCTCCAGCTTGTCTGCATCCTTCTTGAATACTGAGAGGAATACTGACTTAGAAGACACATTAATAATAATATATTTATTTCTTACCTGCCTCTCCCTCTGGATACACGGTGTCCTACATTAATTTCTCTATTCCTATATACAAATAGCGAACTCATTCTTCAAGTGTGGACACGTTCTCCAAGTCCAGGAAAATCCCAAGGTTTTCAAAAGACTGATATTGGACCTGTTCAGACAACACACTAAGCCATGATGAGTAAGCATTTTGAGCTAACCGTGATGGCCTACTGTGTTCTCTGAGTGAACAGTGTTTTCCCCAACCATGTTGGCTACATAACCATGGTTTAATCATGGTCACTACCCACTTGCTGTAAAAGCATTAGCGACCCTAAACATAGTTTAGCATGTTGTCTGAACAGGCCCATTGCAATACTGGAAGGATGAACACTCACCTCCAATAATGCAATAGACTGAGGACCTAACAACAATTTCAGCATTTGAACAGGTGATAAATCGATAGAGGCTCTGTTCAGAAGACACCTTAAACCATGGCTTTAACCATGGTGAATAAGGCTTTTTGCTTTATTCACCATTGTTAAAGCTGTGGTTTAAAGTGTCTCCTGAACACAGCCAGATAGATAGATACCATGTGCGAATGGATTCTTATATGTATATTTAGTCTGCTTTTGTTGAAGTTTATGTATAATTCTTAGAAAGCTGTATTTTCTCATATTAAAACTGATATATTCAGATTTATGTAGCTACAGTTTCTTGTTTCTTTTCCTTATTTTGTTATTGTTGATATTTTAAAATAAAACAAAAATGTTCAAACATCTTTTGGAGGTGGAAGCTGTAAAGGGGTGGAATTCTTGAAAACGTCTGCCAAGAACTAAACATTTTAAGTGGATGCATAAGGTTGACTAACTAGGGGAGGGAGAAATACAGGGCCAAGGATGGAATGAGGAATCTTTGAAGACGGCCTGGCTGCCTTGAATAAAAACATCCCATACTGCAACATTTTTTGTAGATTCTACTTGTCCTTTTTGAAAGCCTTCTAAGTTAGGGATGGGTGAAGACGCAACGTTCAAGATCACCAGGATTCTCTGATCATTGTCTCACTACTTGTCTTGTGTCTGTTTCCCATTTGTGTTTGCACGGACTGGTAATGTGCACGAATTGGGCAGTGATCAAGCAGGAGATTTGAATAAACCTCCCCAAATTTACACAAATCTCAAATTTGCAGATTTCCTTGATAGACTGAAGCAAGGGTGATTTCAGTCAACTGAGGAAATTTGGACAAATTAGAAATTCTGATTAAGTTGAACTGGTAATCGGGAATGAGATGAACACAAGCACATTTATGGCAATTTGCAAATGCTTTCAGCAGACACGTGGTCATTCCTGGCACTCACATTCGTAACTTAGAATTTGGCATGATCACATGTTTTGCAATCAAAAACAAAATTCTCATACATCCCTAATCTAAGCCTATGGCCAATGCCACACCATACGTCACTGTAGGTCATCATTCAAGACAATGATGGAGTTATCAGTTTTACAGCTGCTCAGTGAATAAAAGTATCTGTCAATGCATGATTTATTGCTCTCGTTCATGAACCTAGTTGGGAAGTTTTGATATATATCTAGTATGTCCCCTTCTGCTAGGGATATATGCCTAACTGAGGGCAAAAGCATAAATTCTAACTTATATTTGTGTGTCTTTGTTCTGGTTCTCTTTAAGGAAAGACCTTTTATTTGCTGGAAGAATGGTATTTCACACACCCACACCCCCACACACTGAATAATTTGCTCCCTATTTGGCCAGAGAGGAGAGTGAAAATACTTTACATGATTTAAGCCATAGATATTAGGTCAAGTAGTTGATGTTAAAATCCATTTGGGTGTGAAAAATGTGGAAATGTAATATCACGCCTGCTGTCGTTATTATGAGCAACTCTCCAAAATTTAATATACGTTCAGACATGCAACCAGGCAGGAAAAAGAAAGAAAAGAAATAGGATGTAACAGGACTGTCCTATGGTAACTGCAGTTTTTAAAAAATTCTGAAAAGGGTATGGTATTTACATTTTAGGATTTAATGGGATTTTCTGTGCCTATCGCCTGTTGAAATCTAACATATGTAATATGTTTTATGTAATGGCCTGGTTCAGACCACACACCAAACCATGCTGCTTAACCACAAAATGGTTAATGGAATACATTAAGGTTAATGCATTCTCTTAACCATTTTGTGGTTAAGCAGCATGGTTTAGCGTGTTGTCTGAACCAGGCCAATGTCTCAATATTTAGAAGTTGGGACGAGTGAAGGGTCATTCACTCAGTCACTGCTGGATACAGAGTCTCCAGTTTAAGTTTAAGGGGAAGTGTTGGGTCTTCCTCTTCCTCTTCCTCTTCTTCCCAAAGTCTTCCTTGAGCTCAGAAAAGAAAGGATCAAAATATTTCAACTATTCAAAATATTTAAATATTGTCACACAGTGGAGGGGCAGGATCTCTTTTCGATCATCCCAGAGTGTAGGACATGGAATAATGGGCTCATGTTAGAGGAAGCTGATTTTCTAGCTGGACATCAGGAAAAAAACCTCCTGACTGTAAGAGCAGTATGACACTGGAATCAATGATCTAGGGAGGTCATGGGCTCTCCTGCATTAGAGGCCTTCAAGAGGCAGCTGGACTTCCATCTGTCAGGGATTCTTGTATTCAGCAGGGGGTTGGACTTCATGGCCTTATAGGCCCCTTCCAAATCTACTATTTGGGAATCGTTTTTGTTTTTTTGGGTTTTTTTCAGTGAAATGTGAATTACACATTGAAATAATAGCATGAAATAAGTGATTAAGAACATTTCTCCCTCATACCACCAAAAGTATGTAGTACTTCCCCTAACCAAAATTTAAGTTTGCACCATACTGTTGTAAGGAAGAAATTGATCCCAGTAACATTTAGATTAGTCCATCAGAGAATTTGTGTTTCTTAATGGACACATCTTTTATTTATTTTACAAATATCCTTCCCCTCCCTTGTTGCCACATTTTTGTTGCTATGGTAACGGATCATGAATTGTTCATAGTAAGCGACCTTGTTGCTGCTTTTTATATACGTAATGCATTATTGCACAGAGGTTATTTATAGGATAAGAAAGGTGAATGTGAGTCTTTGAAGGCATGTTGTTGAGTTCTGCTTAATTTTGATTGTAGAGTGAAAGGTTAAACAACCTAAGGAAGACAACTACCATTACCAATTTTTCTGCTTCAGGCTCCTGTATGTTTTCAGGCAAACAGAAAAGGGGGGACCTTCCATGAGGTTGATCTGCAAGAAATACTTTGTTGCTCTCAAGCTTTTTTGAAATGAATGGAAATTATTTCCAAGAAAACTTGTTTTGGACTAAATTTTCAGGTAGTGGTGTTGGTCCATTCAGGGGGAAAATCCATAATAGGAGGATAAAATCTTTATTAGGACCAATGAAAAAGTCACAAAGAAGTGAACTATCTTTCAGGTTCATCAAAATTTTCTTTGGTCCTATTAATTGAGAGGTGTTTGTGATGCCTTATGGAGCTCAGTTGTTAAGGTCAACAATTTTGCTGGCTATTTTGGAACAATCAAGTTGAGACAGCTGAACCACCTGTTTGGATCTTTGCCCTTGTAGTGCAATTTTGCCTTTCATACTGTCCCTATAACATGGCTTTCTGTCTTTGCATTTTCTTTCCTTTTTCCAGTCTTTTATGGAATTTCTTTCTTTCTTACACAAATGTACATGCACACACACAGCCCTGATGTTAGGTTTGTGAGTTAGATAACTTCCAAGCATATTTCTTTAAAATGCACACACACCATCTTCTGCGTCTAAATTGTGAAACATCTAACAAAAGTGTGTGTGTTAACCTGTTAGTCCACTGGATGACACTGCAGTTCCACACTGATGAGTTGGGATTTGTGTGTGTGTGTGTGTGGATATGGATATTTTGCTTTTAAGAGATTAATTTAGGGAAATTACAGAATATTCCATAGGGTCAGAGTGTAAATTGCTGAGTTGCACCTAAATCCACTAAAGCAATGGGCTTATATGTGCCTAACTTTTTCAAACTAAAGGAAGTTTACTTAATGGGTTGCCAGCTGTCATGTCTTAAATTTAAGCTCTGTGTGCAACAAATATATGTGCAATAATTGGTATTCTAATCACACCTATATATTACTGCATGGTGTATGTGTTTTTAGAATAGCATCATTTGTCACAAATTCTCTTCCATTCTACATAAATTATAGCTATCCCATGCATTGGACATTTTTCATGAAATAAACTGGGACCTGAATAAATCGGAAAATTCCTCTTCATGTATGAGTCCCCAGGTCTATTGAGATGTTTGGGCTTTGCTCTGCTCAAAATTCCATCATCCAGGGAGTAAAGAACCATCACTGGAAGGATCAAGGCTTTTTAAGTGAGTGGACCACTTTGTCCTACATATTTTGGCCTTCTAAGGGTTGAGATGCATGAGCCATGTGTCCATGCATTCTGTCCTTGGTTTGTCCTTTCTCCTTTATTCTTGGGTCACTTCAGTAAGTCAGGAAATCTTCAATTAATTATACTTTTCTGTTACATTCAAACTGTGAAACTATGGTTACCAAATTGAGCCAGAGGAAAGGAAGGGGGACTAAGTTAGCTAGAGGTTGGAGGTCGAGCAAAACGGAATGGAATTGTAGTTTTTGGTTTTGGTTTTTTGGCAGGAAGTGTTCTTAAGAAGAAAAGAATGTAGGAAGGAACTAAATAATGATAGTTAGGTTTGTCCATCATAGGCATGTTGTGCAAAAGTAATAGAAGTTTCCTGTGCTTACCTTGGAATGTTTAACCTTTACAAATGCTAAAGAATGTTGATGTCTTTCACATAGGAAAGACATGTTCCTTTCCTTCAACGTGGTTCTAGATCAGTCAGTTAATGAGGCATGCCTTGGATGGTTTAACTGCAGCAAGAACAGGCTTAGAGTAGGGTATTTGCATTTATCTAGACTCCCAACACCCATTCCAGAGGGAAAGAAACTCCACCTGTTTGGCATATCAAGAGAGTACAGCCATGCACATCCAATTGGTTCCCTGTATACTTGACATACTCTCTCCAGGCAAAGCAGATTTTTCAGGAGTATCTGTAAAATTGCAGAAATGCTGAGTTCATGGAGAACCAAACACTGTGCTGTACTTGTGATAGTTCTTAGCAAGATCAAAATTTTCTTTGAGCTGTTTTCTTTCCCCTGTGTGTGCAAATGGAATCAGAATCTGAAATGCTCAGTGAACATATATCTGAGACAATTGGTCCAGCTAGCCCACTTTGGCCTCCAAATTTTGACATCCCGTGTGGCCTTCCAGAGTTGGGAAAGTCCCTTTAGACAGAAGTCTTTCCCGATCTTACTATGTATGCCACTCCAATATTTTGATCACACTGAGATATTATATCTATAAGTAATACAATAATAATTTCTGAAATGTTTATAAATAGCATGTACAGTAATATTGGTTTTGGTTGATAAACCTTTAAAATTTTAATATCTGAAAGAAACCCAGATGGATTTTGCATTGGTATGTCATTTTTTTTTATATACTGGCTGCTTGTCAGAGCCAATTTTTCCTCCCATTCCCAGAAAAAGAAACTTTCTTGTAGCCTCAGGGTTCGCTAGGAGGATATTTCTGCACTGCTGAAGCAGACTGTGGTTAATTGATAGTGGCCTCTAGTAACTTTTTGAAGATCTTTCTTTCTTGCTGTTGTAAAAATGTCTACGTCAACTTCCAGTTCTCCTGGTGTGTTCTTTTTACTTTATACCACCTCGGAACACATGTCATTTTTTTGCTTACAACTTCTCAGGGAAGTGATTAGAGAGATTTTCCACATAAGTGGGCTAGTCTTGCACCAACCTCCATCTCACCCTGAGGCCCAAATAATTTGATTTTCAAGTGATCAAATACCTTCTATTGTGTAAGATCAGTGATCCACGAAGACAAGTCCAATTCTACTCGTGAGTGGTAGCAGCCCTCCAAGGTTTCAAATCTTTTTCAGGTGCAAATTACACATTGTCTTTAACATAGTTGTAAGCAGATATCAGATTTGTGAGATCTACTTTGTTTTGACTAAAATCCTAAAATCCCCAAAAGACATAGACTTAGAATTAACAAATTCTGAGCTCAAGAATTTGTTTTGAGGAAGAGACCTGAATGGAACTCATATCCCTTCATCTCTCTCTCTCTCTCTCTCTCTCTCTCTCATACACACACACACACACACACACACACTCCACCAGCCAAAATCAATAGGTACAACTATTTTCAGGATGGTAAAGACCATGTTGTACCTGCGTACTATTGAGCTGTTTAAGATGAGGAGCCTGTCACAAAAAAGAAGTGGCAACCCTAATTAAGCACTAATATAGTTGAATACACAGGGGTTCCAACCCAGACTTTTAATATCAAAATACTCAAAACTTTGGCTCCTGATGGATGGAGATCTCCATTTCAGTTTCTCCCAGTTTCAGTTTTTTGGATATCAAGTTATTTTTGTCCAAGCAATGGAGAATGTTGTGATTTTTTGTAAGTTCTTATAAAACAGAAATGAAATTAAACTCTTACCCATCCATACCATGGCATGTGGTGCTGATCTGTCCGAGCAGATGGGTGGAGACTTGACTCCATTTCAACTATTGTTAGCCTTAACTTTGGACTGTCTTCCAGGAAGACGTTTCTGTTAGCAAGAACTTAATAGGATCTCACCACGAAAATGGGTGCCCACATTCTTTAGTTAGCTGTGGACTCAGGCTGGCTTAAAAAAAAGGAGGGGTAAAACAGCCAATGTTAGCTTCCCTCAATTTCTCGTATTTCCAATTTGAAGTTGGGTTTAAAAAGATAAACCAAAGAAAAGCCATAATGATGAATTTGGTGGACTAATTTTGGAGCCACATTGCACAGTTAGCAGCTTAACTCCCATTTGCTGTACCAGACACAACTCAGTAAATCACAACTTGAAAAAGAAAGTACCTTGTAGTGATGGGGTGAAAATCTGCTGGGACCCACAAGCTCATTGGATGCCTTGCATCTGGTTCTCCCAGGCCCCAGTGAACACGCAAGGGGAATTTTTGCCCTATGGTTCCTATACAAAACTCGCTTCCGCCTGATCTCTCCAACCACAGTCATGACAGCTGCCATTATTGCAGTGGGTGAAAATACGCAATTTCCCCAAGCCTGGGGAAATTGAGTATTTCCATCCTCCACCCCAGTGGAAGAAGAAAATACACAATTTCCCAATCCCTGAGGAAATTGCAATATGCAATTTCTCCGAGGCTGGGGAAATTATGTTAGTCCGCCCTGGGCAATGGAGGTCTTAAAGGACCTATTAACAGTGCTTTTATGCCACCCACTCTCATCAGGGGCTCAAAAGACCTCTTATTGCTTGTGATTGGTTTTGGGGAAGAGGGGAAAGTGCACATCTGGCCCCCCCAGAAAGTATGCAATTTCCCTTACCCACTAATGGCGTGCTGTGGGAATTGCACACATTCTGGAGGCCCCAGACACACACAATGACAACAGCTTGGCCAGAAGAGGGCTGGCCAGGCAGAACTCAGCAAGCTCACTGGGCGGCCCCCAGGGGCTCACTAACTTTGAATCAGTAATTAAAAGTCCTGATGACAATAATAGATTTTACTGCTATTTGACCAGTTTCTGCTTTGGAGAAAGTATAGTGGTACTCTTGGAGATGTTATGAATCATCCCCAACAATTTATTTTGATTTTTTTTTTAATGTGTGGTCTGGGAATTTAGGATCAAGACAAGCTGAATCCAAATGTACTCTTCAAAATCTCATAGCTGTTGGTTCATTTGTTTTGTATCCGTGGTTTAATTAAAACAGTTCCTTGGGTTGAAAGAAGATAACAATGGGATTTAAATACTGGAATCAGAAAATCCTGACTATGAACATCCATAAAATACATTTGTTTGGAATTCTTATCCATGTACTTTTTAAATCATTTTCTCTGCATAAATCTGTAGGTGATGGTCTCAACATGCAGGTGTACACAGTGACAAATAGTCCAAATAAAACCATGGATAGCAATAGACAGCAACATGTTCCTGTGAGTTAATTTTTTAAAAAACAAAATATTGGAGAGGGTTCTCACTGTTAACATGTTTCAATGCCTGTCAGATTTGTTGTCGACAGCTGTGGAAAGAAAATTACAATACATTTCAACTAATTGCTGAAAGTGAATCCAAGTGCAATTTACTAGGGTATGATTAATTGTTGACACTTTTTTATACTCGAGCGCAAGAAATTGCCAAGCATAGTTCCTTCATTATCAATGGCCATGGATGGATGATATAAAACCTAACCAACGTTTATCTCCTGAGGGCACCTCATTACAAAAGCTAATTGTGACAGGCCTGACGCTGGTTGTCTACTACCAGCTGAACTAGAGGAAATGTTCAGTGAAGCACTTTGAAGTACATCCTAGCTTGCTTGCATGATTAAAAAGTTTCACCTTCAATTCTGCTTTCTTCCTGTTGCGTTTCTGTGATTTGTACCCTACTGGTTTAAAAGCTCTGGTGAGAGCACAGCTTATGAAGTGATAAACCCTTCAGTTTTGTTTTTGCTTTTTTAACTTCAGCTTTGCAAAAATGCTTCTTTAAAGGACTGTTTTGCATGCTTATAGTCTAGTGCATGTGCACACAATTAAATTGGGAACATAATTATGTTTGCAAAGTAAAGTAAACCCTTTTCGAATAGGAAAGAGAAATGGTTGAGGCAATCATAAAACATCTGCATGTCTTATGCTTCTAGGAGTTAAATTACTGTTTTAGAAGAAACTTTCCTTGTGGGTGAATGTGAATTTTGAGAGAGGCCTGCAGAAATATAAGTTAACACTTTGATTTATTTTAAGAGAGATAAAACAATAAACATTCAAGACTCTTTTTGCATCTGTGGCCAAAAGAATTTAATCATATTAACAGAGATAAAGTGATCTGGTCTTTTTGCATGTAGAAGTTTGTCGTTTCCAAGCAGAGTGACCTATAATGTCAACATAAAAGAAAGGTGTGGGGTTTTTGTTTGTTTGTTTTTGTTTTGCACAACACCCAAGAATGTCTGAGCATAACAGTTCATCTATGTAGTATTGCTCACTTTTGTAGACAAGGCTACAATGGTGTCAGTTCTGCTAAACTCTCTCTCTCTCTCTCTCTCTCTCTCTCTCTCTCTCTCTCTCTCTCTCTCTCTCTCTCTCTCACACACACACACACACACACACACACACACACACACACACACACACACCCTATAGGCTAAACCCAAATGTGCTTAGCTGGAAATATATCTCATTGAAATCAGTGGGACTTAGAAGTGCCACAGAATTCTAGATTTTGTTTTCTCTACTGGACAAGAAAAATAGTGCTCTGAAGGTGGGTGATGGGTTTTTTACATCTGTTCCTTTGACAACGTGAGATCATTTCCTCTTGAGATTTAGACTTGCAAGAACTATCCCCTTCTGAGGGATAGTGGAGGGTGGGAGTGGAAAAATCACTCAATAATCTCAGCAGTTATCAAGGTCATGTTTGTTACCCATAGTTTTCTGCAACTTGAACTGAAGGTCAAACATCAAGTGGTGATTTTTGTTTAATTGTCAAGCGGGCCATCAAGTACTTTAATTCACAAGGATGAAGCAGGCCTGGAGTCACCTGCCATTCTTCTCCTTGATGTCTTTCTCCGGCATTCTTTTCACATTTCCCCCCTTAACTATTGTTCCCATTATTTCTCTCTCCCCTCTCTCCCTCCTTTTCGAAAGCTTTCACCTTCCTATCTCCTTTTCTGTACACTTTTCTTCTCATTCCATCTCCGCTCTCCATCTGTCTCTTATCTTAAAAGGTGTATAGAATGATTTGAAAACCTATCTCGGTGTGTTTGCTACTTGCGATGCCTTTCTGCCAGCCCTCTATGTGTTCTGTTGTGCTGACTTGCAAGGATTATCACTTTCCTCTTAGTGATTGACTGACAGGGCTCCTTCAGGTTGTCCTAATTCAGCATGTCAGTAGGGCGACAGGATACTCCTTGCATTTTGAGCCATGAAGAAGGGATTCGTAATTAGGTAAATACTATGCTGAAAATACTTTCCTTTTTTCTATTTTTTCCTTTTTTACTATTCACATAGTTTTGGATTCCCTCCCCCTCCCCACAAAGGAGAACTGAATTTCAGTGAAATTCTTGTGGGCAGAGTTCCTGCACTTACCAGAGTTATGAGCTGGCTGAGCTGTGTGTCCCCTTTCTTTAATTATATAATAAACTCTATGGCCTGCAGCCTCCTCAGCTTCCCACACCTCAATTAAAGCCAAGGAAAAACATCATGAGGTTTTTCGGATCAAGAAGTTTGGGCAGCTGGGGAAGCTGCACAGAAATGGGGATATGTATAATAGAAAAATCATAGGACCCTTAGCCACCAAAGGGTAAAAAACAAAAAGAAATTCAAAAGTGCCCTGAGAATTTGGCAGGGAAGTGGAAGCTTCTTTCATGGGGAAGAAAACATTCAGGAAATTGGAGAATAGATTTTGACTCAGCACTAAAACTTCCTTTCTTTTTTAAAAATGAAACTGCATAACTGGTTACTTTGAGATTCTGTATATAAAGCAGAAATCCCACATCCTTACTGGGTTTTCTTCTTGTGGAGTCTTTCTGGGTTTATGATGGCTTCCTTTAGACAGTGAACACATGATTTGGAATTGAAATCTTCCCCCTTTTCAGCAATGCTCTATATGTTCAATGAAACAGCACCATCTGGTGGCTGAATTAGACACTGCCAATATGGCACTATTAACTGTTATTGCAGCTTATCTCCTATCCTTTTCAAAATGGGATAAAGGGGGGAGGGAAGCTCGGGATATGCTTTGGAGTTTGGTGACATGTAAAGGGCCCACAAACTTCTGTAAGTGACCAATCATGAGTGTGCAATAAATCACATCTGTAGAGAAGCTGTCTCAGACAGTTTTGCAAGGTTTTTGAAAGTTTCCAGTGTGCAAATTGTATTTCATATCAGGACTCTTTTACTACAGTATAAAACCAAAATAAAAACCAAAATAAAATCTAGCAGTAATGCAAATAATTAATACACAATAACAGATTTAAAAGAACAGAAACTGAAAGACTAAAGTGCCTGGGAAAATAAGGTCTTCACCTAGCATACCACAACAGAAAAGACCCTCTTCTTGGTAGCCACCCACCTCACTTCCTTTGGCAGGGACTTCCAGAAAAGGACCTTTGAAGGCAATCTTAGAGTCTGGGCAAGTACATATGGGAGGAGATGGTCCTTCAGGTAACCTGGCTGCAAACTGTTTAGGACTTTGAAAGTTAATACTAGCCCAGAAATGGACTGGCAGCCAGTGCAAATTATAAAGCAATGGCATAATGTAATCATATTGGCCAGCCCTCTTTAGGACCAGCTGAAGTTTCTCGATCATTTTCAAAGGCAGTCCCACATATAACGCATTGCAGTAATCCCAAAAAGAGGTTACCAGAGCATGGATAATTGTAGCTAGGCTATCTCTGCCCAGATATGGATGGAATTAATAGATCAGCCCAAGCTGATGAAAGGTGTTCCTCGCCACCCAGTCTACCTGTGCATCTAGTGACAATGCTGGATCCAAGAAAACCCCCAAAGTACGAACCTGAACCTTTTAGGGGAAGAGCAACCTCCCACCCCTTGAACAGATTGAACATCTCTTAGCTGGTACACAAACCACCCACCTCCATCTTGTCTGGATTGAGTATCAGTGTATTGGCCCTCATCCAGTCCATTATAGACACTACCTCATCTGGATTTCATGAAAAGAGAGAGAGAGAGAGAGTTGTGTTCCATCTGCATGTTGTATTCTATCTGCATCTCAACCCACACCTTCCAGATTTCATGTAGGTGTTGAACTGCATGGGGGACAGAATAGAGCCCTGTGGGATGTCATAGTTTAGCTGCCAAGGCACATAGTAAAAAACCCTCAGCACCACCTTCTGGAATTGGCAATCCAAGTAGGAGTGGAATCACTGCAACACAGTGCCTCCAACTTCCAACCTGGACAACCTATCCAGAAGGACAACAAGGTTGATGGTATCAAATGCCAATGAGAGGTCCAAGAGAATCAGCAGGGTCACACTCTTCCTGTCCTTCTCTTGGCAAAGGTCACCCCACAGGGCAACCAAGACACTTTCCTTTTCAAAACCAGGACTGAAGCCCAATTTAAATGGGTCTAGATAATCAGTTTCAAGAGTGTCTGTAGAGGACTGGCTGCCACCTGCTCAAGCAACGATATGGCAATTGTAAGGTTGGAGTAATCATGTTGACGGCCTTGGCCACTGTGATTGGTATCCTGCCAAATTTAACCAGTACTTATTTGGGAGCAGCCAGTCTGCATGTGCCAGAATACAGATCATGGGTGGGCGGGCAACTTCTGGATCTCCAGAAGTTTTGGCCTACAGTTTCCATCATCGTTCATCGTTACTTATGATGAATGCTCCATTCATGACTTTCATCTTGCATAAATAAGGCCTTTGTGGCTGCCATTTATGCAATGTGGGAAATGTGCAATTTCCGGAGCCTCCATTGTATGCAACAATGGAGGCCCCAGACTAGGGTGGGCAGCCTCACAGCTTTGTTGGGGGTTGCTGGGCTGCAAAGAAGTTTGTGAGTGGGGGTGGGGTGGCTTTGCGGCCATCCGACGGAGCCAGTCACAGGTAAGTCCATCCATCCCTAGCCCTGACAACATTAGGGTTTTTATTCTACTTTATTTCTAAAACATGTTTTACTCTGCTCTTCAGCCCAAAGGCTGCCGGAGCAGCTGACAGACTGCATTTTTCTTTATTGTTCTGCCCACACTTTAAAATCCCCAACAAAGGCCTTTTTCACTTGGTCAACTTTGAAAGTAGTTAGGTTGGCATCCACAAGAGAAAGGGCCTTTTCCACATTGGCCTCAAAACTTTGGAATGGATTGCCACTTGGGGTCCATCAGGCCCCATCATTCCAGGTTTTAGGTGAATGGGTGAAGACCCATGTATTTACTTTGACAATTGCTTGATTGTGTTCTGTTAAAGTATTCTTGATTTTTGTTTTTGCTTATTTAGCTCTAACTTCTTTAAAAAAAAACACTAACTGGGCTGCATAATTGTTGTTATTGTTGGAGTTAATTGATTTAGAGAACAACCCTATTCCCCTTAGGTGGTGTCTTGGGGTGGTGGTGTGGGTATAGGATAGTTTGGATTCCTGGGTCTGAGGTCGGAGAAAGCACTCCAACCTTCTCCTCCCCTTCACAGCCAGCATGGAGAGAACCATGCCAGCTCCTCCTCCAAGCAAGGCAAAGGTGACCATGGAGAAGAGGGAAAGGGGCAGTTCTGTGGCCAGGGAGAGGAGGGGACTGGGGAAGCCATCTGACAATCCTTTGGTCTCCCCAGCCTCCTTTCGTCACACTCAGAGCCCAAGGTAGACAGGCAAAAAAGCCCATCTAGCAAAAATGCAAAGTGAGAAGAGGCCATCCATGGCTACTAGCCCTGATGGTTATGTGCTACCTCCAGCATTTGAGGCAGTAAGCCTGTGTGCACCAGTTGGTGGGGATCAAGGTTAGGAGGGTGCTGTTGCACCATGTCCGGCTTTGTTGCTCCCTGGTTGACAGCTGGTTGGCCACTGTGTGAACAGAGTGCTGGACTAGATAGACCCTTGATCTGATCCAGCAGGGCTCTTCTGATGTTCTTAAGAGCGCAGAGCAGAAGATCAACTCTGTGCTCCTCCCACTCTGCATAGGATGCCCATCATCCTCTGAGTTTGGTGGCTGATGGGAATCCCAATAGGATTGCACCCTTAATATATTTTTTTTGCTGTTTTACTGTTCTTTGGGGATTTTATTATTTAAGTTAAGTTGGGATGGCTTTTGCCCTTAAAGGGAGACTAGGAATTATTTAAAAAAATAATTAGATGAATAACTGCAACCTGAATTTATGATTCCCTCTCTCCCCCCCCCCCCCGAATGCAATCTTTCCGATTGAAGAGGCCAGTATACTGCTCGCTTTAAAAAAAACACACCCGTCATTTATTTATTTATTTATTTATTTATTACATTTTTATACCACCCAATAGCCGAAGCTCTTTGGGAGGTTCACAAAAATTAAAATCATGAAGAGCATAAAAACAACCATAACCAAGTTGCAATACTTTTGTTCCACCCCAGTAAAAGGCTACCTTGTACTGGCGCATTCTGTACACATTTTGAGGGAGGGAGAAAGGTACCTTACTTTTTCCTAGGACAATCATTTTTAATCATTTGCTTAGCAAAACAGTTTATTAAGCAGTGAAGGATAGCGAACCATAAAGTTTAATTTGCCTTTTTTAATTGAGTTGTTAATTAGCGCCCCACCACAGTGGGTAACTCCCCACTTGCTTCTGCCTTTGCTTTTGTATCTGAGACACTTTAAGGAATCCAATCTATCTTGGCTTCCCTGCACAGGCACCTCCATGAATCAAATCAATAGGTGATTATGTTCTTACTGTGCTGGGTCTTCAGTGAGTGCATATTAATTACGTTAGTGGTTAATGATCAGACAAGAAGTATGGGAATCCTAGTAAGGGTGATTTAACAAAAAAGACATAAATAATATTCAGAACTTTTGCATTTTAAAGCAAAAAGAACACGTGTCCTTATTTGTACAACCATGCCTTTCTAATATAGGCTGGTCATGGCTAAGGGAATGAAACAGCAATCCAGGGAATCTCAATTCAAATTTCCTTTGATCTAGGGATGCTTGCAAATTCTGATACAAATTGATCTGATACACAAACTCTCAATAGCCTAGTTATTCATTGGCTTTAGTACTTTTCAAATGTTCCAATGCAGTTCTATGTGCCTGTTTCTGTATTGATGTGATGAACACGTAGGAAAGTGACTTGAGGCAGAAACAACCATTCACCCATCCCAAATCATAGCGACAATATATTGCTAGGTATACTTTGTTGGGTGGAAGCCTGTTGAACTCAATGGAGCTCACACTTCTGAATAACGTGTTCCTATATATGTGGTCTAAAGCATATAATATGGAAACTGGAATTGATCTGGGTCTGATCCACAGTTGATTGGGAGACTGAGTAGGAAATGAGTAGACTCCATGGAAGAAATGGGCCATAGCTCAGTGCCTGTAATTTTGGTGGCTTCCAATCAAACAGCAAGGAATTTAAGAAAGCTATAAAGACTGATCTATTCCAGCAGGCCTATCCAGTGGAATTTTAGGATATTTTAGAATGTTTTAATAATGTATACTATGTTTTTAATTCAGTTTTATGTATTTTATACTTATTGTTGTCTCCTGCCCTGATATGTATTTATTATTATTATTATTATTATTATTATTATTATTATTATTAATTTGCAGGCTATGTATGAGCTCTTAAGGGTCCCATATGTGCCAAATTTCAGGCAGATTGTATAGAAACACAGGTAAAAATGGAAGTGAACATACCCAGTACACATTGCCTTTCATGCTGTTTTTTGTTCCTACGTTCATTTCACGTTAAAATAAGAGGGGTGTATTCAGTTCATTTTTCTTGTTTTAAAATGAATGTACATCCCTACTAAAGAAATGATATAACATAAATATCATTGTCATGCCCTTAAAATGTTGTGTAAATGTCTGGAAAACGGTAGAGAGGTCTGAGCTGCTAGACCTTCCTGGTTCAACAGAATGAATGCAGCCAGGGCTTACAAGAGACGAAGGCCTTAGCTAGACCTAAGGTTTATCCCAGGATCGTCCCGGGGTCATGGATGCCTGCTCCCGGGATCCTCTGTGTTTCGTTTACATGAACAGGGATGACCCAGGGATGATCTCGGGATAAACCTTAGGTCCAGCTAAGTGTACTGATGAGGCAGCAGGAAGTAAGGTTCTGTCAGCAGGACTCCAGGGCAACCAGGCAAGCTCAGGCCCATCATCACGCCAAAAGGCTCTTCTGTTTCTCCAGATGCCAACTCCGATGATACCAGGACTGCAGTGAGTTAGGCATTTATGCTAACACACTCACTTCTCCTTTGTCTGGAACACATAAATTGAACAGTGTTGCCTGTACTTTTATTAAGACTGTTTTCTTCTGAGTCTTAGGCATTACCCCTCACCACTTGGTGCCTTGGAGTGCTCACCGACCCTATCCACCCTCAGATGCCCGCCTACCAGCCATAAATGTGACCGAATAGTAACCAAAACAACCTATTTAGTATTCCCAGCCTATCTTGCAGTATGAAGTAGGCAAAAAAACTCATAGCCAATTTAGGATATGAGCAGAAAATTCCTACTTGTCCCCCACAACGGATGACCAGCAAGCCCATACTGCCTACAAGGAGGGAGGGAGGGAGCTGTTTTCCGAGAGGGAGAAGGGAGGGGCTCCAAGCCTTAAATAGGCGTGGCCCCTCCCCCCTCCGGTGGTGCGAGCGAGTGGCCTATTGCTTGAGGGCACGTTGCCTCAAACCGCATCCACCCACAATGGCCTCTTCACGCCCAGGCTATGCCGGGCGCAGCAGAATGGCATTTGTGACCTTTTCGTGTTCCCATAGTACTTTGACTTCCATGGCCAGTGGTGTATTATTATTATTATTATTATTATTATTATTATTATTATTATTATTATTATTAATGTGGGACAAAACTAAACTGACAGATTTGCCCATCTCTGGTCATGGCTTGAAACTTTCCCTTTGATATGCCAGTTTCCTATTTACTGTTTGTTTATTTTGTTTGTTGAATGGAAGAGTATTCCATCATTTAATTCCCCAGTTCCACACTTTAGTGGTACAAATGCAAACTAGCATATAGTCTTAGAAATTATATGAAGTAAAAGGTTATTGAAACCTTTGCTTCTGAAGGAGAATACTTCAGTATACACACAAAATGAACTTGGAGTTCTTTTTCATGCTGAATTTGATGGAGCACCTTTCCATAGTCCTTGTACCTGGTTTGAATGTAGAGGTAAGCCATATAATTCCACCCCCCACCCCCGTAGAATGCTTTAATAGGAAATAACCTGTAAGCCTATTAAAAGCATAATGAGAACCTCATTCACTTTCCTGTCAGTCTTCAGAGCCGTAAGTGGTTCCTAATTTGCACAAGATTGGAAAAGCATTGAAAAATTACTGTAACTAAGTGAAACACTCGTTGGATTTTCAGGGTGTTTTTTTTTTGGATAGCATCCCTTGTAATGCATTATAATGGAGTTGTGTTGAAATGCAGTGACATATGCTGCAAGATCTAATACACGCTCTTGTGGCCATATATTCCAGAATTTGTCCCCGTATACCAGATTGTGCCTGTAAGACACATAAATGAGACTGGTTTTTTTTGGTGGAGTGGCATAGTAAGGCCGCTCAGAATGTGCAGACAGGAACCCAAACACAGTAACACTGGTTTACCACATTTTGAAGTAAGTAAATATACATTTGGCAGTTTCAAACACTTCTGCTATTGATGCACCACTAGCATAAGCAACCTCTAGCGGTATGCCAATAGTATAGGCTGACGTGACACGTTGTTGTTGTTGTTGTTATTGTTACTATATTTATTTATATCCCATCTTTTCCTCATACTGGACCTCAAGGCAGCTTTACAAATTAAAACATGTACAGATAAATCATATAAATAGAGATATACAGAAGTTAAAATATAATTAAACATGCTGCAATATTAAAACATTTAAAAACATTTAAAATACAAATAATATTTTTTTTAAATAATAATAGATAAACAATGTATAAGCAGAGGTCCAGAGTATTCCCCAAAGGCCTGCTGGAACAAAAAAGTGTTTGCCTGCCTCCAGAAACACACCAAGGAGGGAGCCAGTCTAGTTTCCTTGGGAAGGGAGTTCCAGAGCTCCGGGACAGCCACCGAGAAGGCCCTCTCCCACGTTCCCACCAGGCATGCCTGTGATGGTGGCAGGACTGAGAGAAGGTCCTGCCTTGAAGATCTCCGAGGACAGGCAGGCTCGTAAGGAAGAATATGGTCTTTCAGATAACCTGGACTCAAGCTGTATTGGGCTTAACCAGCTCTTTGAATTGTGCCCGGAAACAGGCTGGAAGCCATCGAGCTGTTTTAATAGGGGAGTTGTATGCTCCATGTAACCAGAACAGGTCAACAAACTGTCTGCAGCTGTTTGAACCAACTGAAGTTTCCGAACACTCTGAAGACACTCAGCCCCACATAGAGCACATTACAGTAATCCAAACAGGTTCCCTGAGAAAACACATCACAACAGCTTGATCTATGGGTATACAACTAGTGGTTGCAGTACATCAATAGTGTAAGCAGAGAGGCAGTGTTGGATACTGCCCATTACTGCCTATTTGTTTGTGGTGGACGAACTGCACCGCTGGCTGGGGAAATCAGCAGGACGTGAACGATCTAGTACCTTGGTTACTTTAGTCCTGTTAAGAACATAAGAAGAACTGGATCAGACCAAAGGTCCATCTAGTCCTGAATTCTGTTCTCACACTGGCCAACCAGCTTCCCACAGGAAACCCACAAACAGAAGATGAATGCAATGGCACCCTGCCATCCATGTTCTCCAGCAACTAGTGTACACAGACATACGTACTGCCTCTCATGCCACCATCATATCTAGTACATGCCACCATCATGTCTAGTACATGCCACCATCATGTCTAGTAACTATTGATAGTCTCGTCTTCCAGGAATTTGTCTAAGCCCCTTGTCTTGTGGAAGTGAATTCCATAGTTGAACTATGTGCTGTGTGAAGAAGTACTTCGTTTTATCTGTTCTGAATCTCCCACCAATGACCCCATTAAAAAGCAGTGGAATACAGAGTGAATCTTCTAAAGCTCTAGCTTGAGTTTGCAAATCCCTACAACAAGGGGGCTGGGTTAGAAAGTGACCTCTAAAATGTCAGTGCCAGGTCCTGGAATCTCTTTCTAGGAATGCAAACTCTTCCTGACGCTTTTGGTTTGGGTTAGACCTCATTTCCTGGCTTTTGCAAATGCCGCACGTCTCTGGAATTAGAAAACTTTGTCTCCACCTCCTACAACTTACTACTGTCTCTAGTCTTCTTGACCATTTGACCCTTCTCTATGCATAAATTATACAGGTTTGCTTCTTTTAAACTAGGGAATGGAGTTCTTTTTTAATGAGAAATTTGCCAAATTCCGCACTTTTGCACCACTCGGCAAAACAAAACTTTGTTATTTGTCAAAATTTGCATATCTCTCAGTTTTATAACTGTGTTCACAAATAATTTTAAAAAACACAAAAAGGCATGTTTTAGGGAAAATAATGTTCAAAGGTGCAAGAAAGGGACACATTAGGCAAAATGCATACAAATTATGTATTAGGCGAAATATACGCAAAATTGATTATGAATTTTCAGGCAAACTTTTTTAAAAATCTCAGAATTTGGAACAAATGAAAATTAAGACTGGTAAAATTCTGATATGAACCAAATTTAAATTGCGAAATGGGAAACTGAAATTAACAGTTTTATCCATCCCTGTTTTAAACAGACACATGAAACTTAGCATTTATACATCACATTTTAGTGTTCATGAGTCCATCATGTCATGGCTTTACCAAATTAGCTTTTCAGCATCTGATTTTTTTTTTAAGTTCTGTGAAAAAAAACTTCCAAAGGAACACATTTTCCTTTACAATTACCTTTACACTTGGTGCTGATATTGTTTTCCAAAATAAGCAACTCCTGATGAATAAACACAGCTTATTAATCAAGATTATTTTCTTTTAGTTTTTGTTTTCCCAAGAGCAGGCTTTTAGAGAGGAATACTTCTAGCTTTATTCCTTTATTTGTTAATGCTCTTTCTCACTTGAAAGGTCACCTATAATTTCATGTTAATAGCAAACCTTTATCTAAACTAATGGCAAACTAATTTAAAATATATTAAACACTTTCAGTTCAACATTAATATGTGCATTATGCAAATTCAGAGTATTATGCAAAGCATTTTCTAGGTAGTTATTATTCATATGTTGTTCCTTTTACCCCCATTAATATATCATAAATAATTAAAAGGGTGTTTGGGGTTCATTTATTTGTGTTTCTGAAGAGCATGCATTTGGGAAGTAGCTTCTAACTTATTGTTCTTTTTTCTTACTGCTAGGAATGATTGATATTAAATAACATGTAGAATTGGAGGGCGGGAGACTCTGGCCTTCCAGATGTTATTGGATTCAATCCCATCACCCATAACCAGGATGGCCAATCTAGTGATTTTTATTATTATTAAATAAGATATTACCAGTATTCTGAATTTATTTTCATAAAGGAGATGGAAATAACTTGAGAATTATTTATTTATTTTTAAATCTAATTCCCCCCCCCCCATCCAGACAGAGGACATTTGGTGCTTAGCTGTTCTAAGTATGGGTTTGAATCCCTGTAGTGCTGAAACGATCATTGTAGTGCTGAATTTGGGTTGCCATGCTTCTTCTTCTTCTTCTTCTTCTTCTTCTTCTTCTTCTTCTTCTTCTTCTGTCAGGGTCCTCATCTTTAATAGCAATATGACCACCAGGTAGAATGGCTAGTGCAAATGGATGAGAATTTGAATTGTTCATTCCTGAGAATAAAACTGCCAGTCTCACACTGCCTTTATATAAATCTATGATGCAGCCACACTTAGAATATTGAAATTGTTTATTTGTTGTTTCAACCATCATGGTCATATCAACTTTACAAATGCATACCCCAGCAATACAGGTAAGCACATAAAACTTTGCAATACAAAGAAGTAAAATACAAAAAGATACTAAAAAGGTTTTCATTAAAAGGTGCCCACAAATATGTAAAAGTTAGGCCTTAGCTAGACCTAAGGATTACCCCAGGCAAATGGAGGGGTTGTCCCTGCCTGCTCCTGGGATCCCCTGTGTGTCATTTGGATGCACAGGGTTGATCCCGGGATGATCCTGGAATATAGGCCTAGTCTAGCCATGACCTCAGTTTTAATACAAGGAATTAAAATAAAAGACACTAAGAATTTTCATTAAAAGGTACATGAATGTATAAAAGTTAATACTGCTGATATGTTAAAACGTCATGTTAAATTTCATCATTACAGTCCACCATATTGACCTCTATGAATCTTCTTCTCAACTTTTGGGCAGCCACTGCGAATCTCGCAACTCTGTCTGTCACAAATTTGTCAGTATCAGAGAGCAAATATATAACTTTAACTTGATCATCAATGTTAGATATATCCCGTAACCACTTAGAATATTGTGTACAGTTCTGGTCACCACACCTAAAAGATATATAATTGTAGAATTGGAAAAAGCGACGAAAAGGGCAACTAAAATGTTCAAGGGGCTGGACCATCTCCACTATGAAGGAAGGTTACAACTGCTGGGATTATTTAACTTGTTGGGGGGAAAGGAGGGTAAAGGGAAACATTATTCAGGTGTGCAAAATTATGCCTGGTGTGGATAATGTGGTTAGGGAGAGATTTTTCTCCCTCTCTCATAATACTAGAACCCAGGGTCATCCCATGAGGCTCATTGGTGGGAAATTCAGGATGGATAAAAGTAACAGCTGCCCCTGTCCTTCTGAAACATTTCAGTTTCATTACTTAGGGATAACTCTAGGTTGAAAGTAATTTTCAGAACAGTGATCCACAAGGAACATACAACAATATGTCTGTTCTCTTGGAAAGGCCCTCAAAATAACAAGGTCTCCGTTGCACTAAAAATCATTCTATCTTTCTGAAATTTGGCAGACTTGATCCCCTCAGAAGGGGCAAAATATCTAAACAATTTTCAAACAGACCTTCAAACAAATAAAACAGGTATTGGCAGTTCAGAAGAAGAAGAAGAAGAAGAAGAAGAATCGAAAGTTGCGTATACTAAAGACTCTTACATCTATTTTTTCTGACATTGAGTAGGCACAATCTTCTCTTAACAGATGACTATTCCTGAAATTATAATCCAATTCTAAGCAAGATTTTAAGAAAAAAATATCACTCCTGTAATCAATGGGAAGCACAAAGCCTCACTTTTCCAGACCTCGACTTGGGATCAGTATTGAGTTGGATGTACAAACTCTGAATTGCTCTGAGCAAAAAGTGTATTGCAGTCTATAATGAAGATTCCTTTCTGACACACCCACTTTTACACAAATGCCTGGGAAATTATGAAACTAGGAACTATCATTGCCCTAATGAATTATGCCCTCATATTTCAACTAAATATTTACTTATGTTACATTGATTTCCTAACAGAATACATGATTTAAAATTCCAGGCAGTCCATCTAAATGATCTACATGTTGTGGGAGAGGAAGGAGCCAGCAACAGTTATGAGGTGAATAGATTGTTCTGGAGAGGTATATTGGGTGTCTTACTTTATCTATTTTATTAGCTTTGGTTTGGTTTAATAAAAAAAATGTAGAGATGGCAATACTAAAAGCAAACTGATTATATCATCTCAAAACAATTGCAATAGACACTCAGGAAGGGGGAAAGGTTGGGATGGGAAAGTTGCTATGAAAAAGGGCGGGGGGCATATTTTTATAACAAAGGAGAATAGTGAAAGATGGCTTCTTAGAACATACAAAAAAGAAGTAATCTTCTACAAGCTGTCCTGAAACAATCACACACACACACACACACACACACCAAAAACAAACAAACAAACAAGGAAAAACACAACCATGTAATTTTCCCAGTTGCTTCACTTTATCTATGCTTAATGAGTGAAATTTATAGCTTGGGAGGGAGCAAGAACAGGGTTTATATGGCGATTAAGTTAGGGTGACCATATGAAAAGGAGGACAGGGCTCCTGTATCTTTAACAGTTGTACTGAAAAGGAAGTTTCATTTGTATATATGGGGAACCTGGTGAAATTCCCTCTTCATCACGACAGTTAAAGCTGCAGGTGCCCTGCCCTCTTTTAAATCTGGTCACTCTAGTATAGCTCCTGCACCTTTAACTGTTGTGAGGAAGAGGGAATTTCACCAGGTCCTCCATATATAAAAATGACACCTGCTGAAATTCCCTTTTCTATGCAACTCTTAAAGATACAGGAGCCCTGTCCTCCGTTTCATATGGTCACCCTAAATTGAGTTCAAGTTTGGAGTGATGCAGGAAAAGAAACATCAAACCTTGACAGGAATGGCACATTATACTAGATTATAAATTAATAACAATACCAGATTTCTCAGGTCTATTATAGTGCATTTTTCTCAGGACACTGTGGCAGGGTGAGAGAACAATTCAAGTTGTATTACTTGTAAGAAGGGTCAGTTTACATTTTCCTTTATTGCGTGGCTTGAATAATTATGTGTGACTCATGCTTCATTATTCCCTATTTTTGGTACGTATATCCTTTAAAGTGGGACTATTGAGAATCTCACCTGCTATAGCTTGTGTATACATGCTAGTGATGGATGAATATGTCAGTTTCACTTTCCCTTACATTTCCATTTTTAAAATTTCAAGTTCTTTTCTGAATGTGGTAATAAATGTGAATTTCGGTAAACTCTTCTCAAAAACAACCTGACATTCTTAGCCATCCCTACTCTGAAACACAGGGCTCATCTACACAAAGCCAGATATTCCACTATGAAAGCAGTATATAAAAGGCAGGAGCCACACCAAGCAGGAAATAGTGGTATGAAAGTGGTATATGGTATGTGTCAAAGTGCCCCAATAGTAGTCAGTGCACTTCAATACCGCTATAAAGCAGTAGTGTGGCTCCTGCATTTTATATACCGCTTTCATAGTGGAATATCCTGTTTGGTGTAGATGAACCCCCAATCTTCCTTAAAACCCATGTGGAATGGCTCTTTAAGGTTGAGGGTACTAAAGATAGCATCATCCTCTGTTAAGACTGACCCATAGGCCATAGCTAGACCTAAGGTTTATCCCTGGATCGTCCAGGGGTCAAACCTGTTCATCTAGGTGACACACAGGGGATCCAGTGCTCAGGCAGGGGCGAACCCTGGATGATCCCACGATAAACCTTAGGTCTGGCTATGGCCATAGTCTTTGGGAGCATGTTTGTCCATATGTGCCATCATGTTCACCCAGACCAATAGGGCAGGCTTTGCTCCAAGAGAATTCCTTTGTCATGGCTTCAGGAAGCAAAGTGTAATCTCTGGGTAGCACCCTTGTTACTGAATGACCTTGCCTCCTTACCATTGTCCAATCAGTGAGTAAAGACATTATTTTGGACAGCTTTTTGAGGGGAGGGAAATTTATTTCTGTGATTTATTGGCTGTACTGTTTCTATGGATAAGCATCTGGACCATTTTTGTATTGGCTGCAGTTTGACTTGGCCATAGGATTTTATTATTCTTATTCTTATTCTGTTCGTTTCATGTGTTTATGCACTTTTTATGTCACTCTGCCTACTTCTATGGAGAGAATGAGACAGGCAAATTTATAAACCAACAATAATAAATTCACCAGTTCATCTGCTCAGCCGGGACTGCTTTCTCTGTTTGTTAGCTTCACTTTCTTTCATCAAAGTAAATATTTTTCCCCCTCCTTGGCTCCCTAGAAACATACTGAAGCTTTCATCTTCATTTGTTTTGGCAATACGGTGGTGAGCACAGGAGAGAAACTATAAAGCAACAAGAATAAAAGACTTTATATTATTTGACTGCTTATGAGATCACTAATGAACTACTATTGTGAAATATATATCCTTTTTATGCTCCCTAAATTAACCTCATTTCAAGGCCTTATTTAAATTTCAGTAGTTTTAATGTGTTTTCATTTATTAGACAGAGAAGACAAAGATTCCCACCCTGAAGCGTTCAGTTTCCGTCAAGACTGATTATGAATAAAATCAAAATGTCCTATTAAAAATGTGAATTATAAGGTAGCATGGTAGTAAACTGAGCTAACAGAACGATGTAATTAATAGGGTTTTGGATAATTAATCAGAATTTATAGCTATATGAAGGCAACCTTTTTTGTCTGTTTGTTTATTAGCTGCAGCTTTTATTTTCAAATCAAAATATATACACACAAAGAGAGGCCTGTAAGTGGCCACTGAATTTCTCTGAGGCCTTTTTGCTTCAAGGTGAAAGCAGAAATGTTACCATAATTCAGATGGAGGCATCTGGCATAAGATGAAAGTCAGATCAGCTCAACTTCAGGTCAGAATATAAACCCCCCTCTGGAATGTTTATGCTAGTATCTATAGTCCAGATAAGTAAGTGGAAGAAATTGCTCCCCATGGTGGATTATGAATCAAATTACCCTAGAAACATTGCTACAAGAATTTGATTGAAAATTACAAAGTTAATGTATGCCATTTGTGGCTTTTACTTTTCAAATCATATGAAATATGGAATGAACTAATCCTTGTGGCCCAGAACCCCCTATAACTCATTGAAACCATTTTTCCCTAATAGAAAATGGGCTCCAAAGAGCGGTTGTGGCAGAAGAACAAGTCAAGAAAGATGCTCAGTTAAAAGCAATGAATCTAACATCACAAATGGAGGAGGTGGGGGGGGCTGTGTTATGGGACCAAAGCATGCAAGGAAACACATATGCAGCGCAATTGATTCTTTTCTCTGTAGCATGTTTGCCTGTGAATATTTCCCATACTTTTCTTCTTGTTGTTTCCACGTGTCCTACAGTCTCATCTTCCAGTAGCTGAAAGCAGTTACGTAGCTGTAGTGGTTCCATTGGTGCAGAGTGTCTTTTAATTCTTCTGCTCCTAATTGTAACCCTTTTCCAGGAAGTTTCCTCTTCGTAGGCTTTCCTTGCCTCAACATTCTCCACTTCAGCTTCAGCTTGCTGTTGCTCTTCCATCTCTTGTGTCTCTTGTTGCTGTTGCAGTTCCACTGTTCTGTCTAAGAATGCTTCATTTTCTCTTATACCTTGGAGGGTGGATACCCACCGCTCAAGTCCTCTCACTTTTTCTTCCAATAGTGCAACCAGCTTGCACTTGTTGATATGGTGGAGGATAGGGATGGTGTGAGAATCTGGCTGAGTCCATGAGGGTGACAGATCCCATCGCGTCCGGCCCTCATGGACCCAGCCAGATACATCTGGCATGAGGGAAGACCCACACTCAAGCATTTGCGAGTGCCTGCAAGCACTCGGATGTGGGTGCACCCTGGGAAAGTGTGCTTTCCGGAGGATCTGGAGAGTGTGAAATTTCCCTGGGCATGCAAATGGTGGATGTCATTAGTGGCTGGGGGAATTGCAAGTATTTGCATCCCCACACAAGCAGACCATGTCGGGGCAGTAATACGTTAGCGGAGGAGAATGCACATTCTCCCTTTATGACATCCTAAAGTAATTTGGGACCATGTTCTCATGCAGAAGTCCATGTATGCAGGCAAGGGGGCAATTTGCACCATTGTCTGCTTCTTATTTGACGGTCAAAAACTACATGGATTAGGGTATGGTGTGTACAGTCCTTCACAATGCACATTGCTGTTATTTATTTACTTCTATACCACCCAATAGCCAAAGCTCTCTGGGCAGTTTACAACAGTTCATGAGATAAAATACCACATAGAAATATAAATAGAGAGAATTCAAAACAATTGAGACAAATAAAATCAGGTTCAATAGAATATCAGACTTGTTGAGATGGCAGATGTATGTGACCCATCATATACCATGAAATGCCTGGGCGTAGAGGACAGCTTTAATTTGGTGCCAAGAAGATGACAGTATAGGTACCAGGTGGGCCTGAGTGGTGAGCTCATTCCACAGTCAGGGGGCCACCACTGAAAAGGCCCTTTCCCATGTTGCCACCCTCCATTACTTCAAGTTCATGGTGGATGTTGTGCCATCACTGAAGGTCTTCTCCTCAGAGGTGGAACTAGAACTCCCAGCAATGAAGAGCACCCCAGAGCAGCCCATGTCAGGAGACCAGGAGGAACCTCGACCCTTGTGGGAGATGGCCAGAGGTCCATCCTTGCAAGTGGTGGGGACTTCTCCTCTGAAGCAGAGGTGGAGCAACCCCCTGGCACCCAAAAGTGCCATGGCTCATCCATCTGGCACACACACCAGCACAAAATACCAAAATCAGCGAGACGGTCCATTATAGCAATTCTAATGGCAAAAGCATAGTGGTTAACACTTCTGCTATAGTTATACATTTTATAAGAACATTGCTTAGTTCAAGAAACACATCTCTGTTCTGACCTCTTGAGTTGATATCTGGCCATCTCCTTCATCCTGTAATCAGATGGTAGTCCAGGCAAATTATTTCACTTTTCTGACATTCCACAGCTTGAGCAGCCCCAACCTAGAGGGAATCTACACCAGTGCTTATCATGTTGTATATTACCATTGAAAACGTTATATTTTCTGGCGGTTTTAAACATAACAGGGCACACTCAGGGATTAAAGCTTTACTTACCTTTCACTTTGACATTAGTAAATCATTAAAGCAGGACACACTGTATCTTGTGTCGCTCAAGCGAGGAGGTTTTTTTTGTCATTTGTTCCAGTGATCCGCTCACTTCCTGTTCTCCTGCCTTCATCTTCCCCCCACTATTAACACGAGAAGAAAAGCAGGAAGCTGTTGTTTGCGGCCCCAGAAGGAAGTATACACGCCCCCAGGAAAGTGATTGGCTGCACATCGACGTTTGAAATATCAGTGAGACCAAACAATAAAAAAAGTAAGGGGCACATACGACATTGTGCAATGCTTTTAAAATGTAACAAAAGAAAAAAAAATACAACGAAAGAAGGAAGGGAAATACAACGAAGATAAAATGTTAAAAAGGTAGCATCATGTGACCCAATAAGTAATCGTAACCCTTCCTTAACATTTTAAAGCATAAGCGTAAATCCTGCCTAGTCCCCCTTCTTCAGCCTGCCATCAAAGGAGAAACCAGGCCAAGCTAAACTCCCAGGACCCATGAGTGAACTGGGATTTAGCCCCTTAAACTTTCTTTTTAATCAAATGTGAAAATGAAAGTGGGTTGGGTGGGGAAACTGCTTCCCTCTCCGCTTTCCCCCCATTACTTCACTGAGGAAATGAGAGGAATAGTTCCAAATGAGCATTTCGCTGTTCTCATTAGTTCTGGAGCAGTGGGGATCTCCTGAGTAACATACATTTTTGGTAGACTAATTCATTAAAGCAAGAAGCCATTGCCTATCGCTGGGTGGCTGGACATTAAAACAGACGTAACCAATTATCTGATTCCCCCAGACCAGTTGTTGAACTTTCTGTCCATGTGCCCTTCATTTTTGCTGAAGCCAAGACATAGTGCTGGACTCCTGTGGTCTGTTGACTACTGGTCCACTAGGGGAACATGAAATGAAGCATCTATCCATCTAAATCAGCAGGAAAGGTATTAAGCTTGTCTCATCCATTGACTACCTGTTCTAAAGAACCTTGGGCTGATGACATTCATTCTGAGCTTAACTTGTTTAGTATCTTCGGATTTGAATGTGAAAACAAGCATCTCAGAATTTAGTCAGTACTTCTTATGTGATTGATAATTTGTTTTTGGCAGAAACATTTTAAAATACTTCATTTGTTTTATTAACATATAGTTTATAGCAATAGTGCTGGTTCACATAAGCTCAGTTAACCTACTATAGCCCACCCAGCAATGAAAATAATAATAATAGTAGATTAGTATAGCAAGCAGGCAGATATAATGAGAGGAAAGAATGATGTGAAGGTGGATATAGAAGAAGAATTAGAAGGGAAAGGAAGATGGGTACAGGAGTTAGGGTGAAAAGTACAGCTGCAGAGGGGTGCAGATAGAAAAAAGAGGCATTGCATTAAAAAAAGAGGTGTCACACTGTGAATACATGATCTCTTCTTTAGCATAAAAATCCAACACCACTACCAACGGATAAACATGGTGCTTCCAGTGATGTAGCAAGACCAAATATTGATCCAGTGATGTAGCAAGTCCAGGTATTGATAACCATGGGAAATTATTCTGAATTGATACATACAAAGAACGGTAAAATAAAACAACAATTATGCTCAAAATAGAGGGTCGACTAAGCCCTGCAAAGCATTTCATCTTGAGACTGCTCCTTGATTGTTCCGGAGTGAGAATGTAGAGACAGGGAAACATTGCTTCAAGAATAATGCAGTGCTCCTTGCATAAAACTGTACTACTTAGGTTCTTCCCTGAACCCAGTTCTAGAAGCTGCAATGGAAATATATTTACTTCATGGCCGAACTAGAAAAGATATTTAAGACATTTTAGCATTTAAAATGCATGTTTGTTTGTTTGTTTGTTTGTTTTAAATGGTAATAGAAGCTGCTGGAGAGAGGATGGTAATTATCGGGATCACAGCAGGTTGGAAGGGGACATTTAACTCTTTCCTCACCTTCTGTGGTCCCTACAGAAATAACTCTCCTGAAGCTGCCAATTGCCTTGGTTCCAACAGGGGATTTCTCCTCAATGCAAGTGGCACCTTCAGATAAGCAGTTTTCATCAGGACTGCAGCAAGGAAGTAAAAGATTAAATTCCCCCTCCCTGCCCAACAATCATCACTCCCTCTTCAAGAGCCTGGTGTAAGCATTTTAAAAAACAAACAAGCCATGCATTCAAATGTACATTTAAGGTCACATTTAAGTTATGCATTTTCCTCTAAAACGGCTGCAGTAGAGTTCATCTGGCAGTGTTCAACTAAACCATTTTATATTTTAAAACACACACACATGTTTATTTAGGAAGTTGTATTGGAAAAGTTTCATTTGGATATATTAACTTTGGAAAATTAAACTTTATTTTTAGTAACACCCAGGCCCCATTCAGACAATGCGCTAAACCATGCTGTTTTGTGGTTAAGCAGCATGGTTTAGCGTGTTGTCTGAACAGGGCCCCAATGTGCTTTTGGCCTATTGTTTTTAGGTGCCTTCTTCAGGGGCTATGAAACAGACAATACAATCACTGCCATCACCAGCAGAAGTCTTCCTCTTGGTATTAGTAACATTTGAATTATCATGTAGGGGGAAAAAATCACCCTTTTGGATTTCCTTTATAACCAGGACTGCACTTTATTGGACATATAATCTGTTTCATCTCTCTCTCTCTCTCTCTCTCTCTCTCTCTCTCTCTCTCTCTCATGCCTTTAATTAATCATGGAAACTTTTGAGTTTTTTCTAAGGAATTGGTTTTCTGTTCTGTCTCTGCATTCATATATATTTTTATATCTACATTTGGTCATCTGTAGTCTTTTTTCCTTTTTCCTTTTAGTTGTGAACTGAGCTTAGATGAAGTATCCATAATAAATATTATGAGATCTTGGGAGCAATTGTTAAGAATGGCAGACCACGTTTTCATAAATTCATCATCATCCTTAAACATGGTGGGTACTTTTAGAATTCGTGGAATTGTTTGCATTCAACAATGTTTCAATAGAGTAGAGGCATGGGGAAAAAACACACATCAAGGACCCACGGGAAAAGGATAGGAGAACAATTGGGCATTACTCAGAGAACAATTGGGCATTACTCAGTAATTTTGCAGAAAACAAAAATCGTAATGTATTAGATGTGAGGTTCTGGGGAGTAGAAAAGCTAAACACAGAAAATGATAGATCCCTATATAGAAAGGAAATGGAATGAATTCTGGACTAAAAATATTGGTCTCACAAGGCCTAATTGAGGAATTGGTTTTCCTCTATTGTAATCAAACTATTTTGTTTTTCCTTTGGTGACACCCTGTTGATTTTTCTGTGCAATTAGGTAACTACATAGAAAAAAAAGTGTAGTTACATAACCCAGAACGTCCCTTCTTATCTCTCTGAAATTACTAGGACCTGAAGGAGGGATTGCCTACACCCATGTATAGAATATTTAATGGGATGCCTTCAGTAATAATGTTATCTGTCAGTTACTGAGTTGAAGAGATATATCATTGTGAGTTCTCAGAAAGCAATTTTAAATCTAGTATGTACTTATTGTTCATTTTAAGGAAACTTGATTTTGTGTATTGTCTCTTTTATAACCCCTGAAGAAGGCCTCTAAAAACAATTGGGCTGAAACATATTGGGATTTATTGAACACAAAGTTATATTTTCCAGCATCTTGAAATGTGTTCTTTCTCTGTAAATCTGTGGTGGACGCTTTCTAGTTTGTCTACACTCAGTGTATTAACTCTACCAGTTCTACTTCTGATTTCTGTTCCCCCCCCCTTCTTTTCTAGAATGTTACATGCATCATTTGCAACCTGGCAATAAGCATCAGTTTTTCTTTTCTTTTCTTAAAACACATCACTAGTAGCAGACAGCAAGTTCAAATGGCCTGCTTCTGAATGGGCAAGGCACCCTGCTATATATTCTTTGTCACAGCAGCAAATCTTCTACAAAGCAAATAATCATTTCTGGCTTGAGGCAGGCTGCTTCTACAAAAGTAAAACACTTGTTACCAGCTGCTCCTACAAAAGCAGTTGTTACTGGCTTGAGGCAAACAGATTCTTTTCAGGTGAGCTAGAGATGGGAGCTACCTTAAACTATGTGTGATGAGTCTGAGATGTTTGCTAGCTGCCTCTGGGCAGGTTTTTGGTTCTCGTACATTAGATACATTTTTCTCAGAGAAAATTAAGACTGTAGTGTAGTGTAGTGTTGATTGCCATTTTGCACTGCAGGTAACATAAACACTATTTGAATTCTTGCTCTGTGTGTGTGTGTGTGTGTTTCCCCAAATTGATATATTGTCTGTGCTTGATTTTGTGTGTGTGGGAAATTGTTGTCGTATTGGCTACATTAGGTGCACAGAAAAAAGAAGAAAAATGTTGTTCTCCCAAGCAATTGACATAAATGCACACACTTTTTGAGCAGACTCTTTTTGCTTGTTTCATTATGTTGGTTACTGCTGCTGACCTTTTAAAAATAATTGTGCCATGCAATTATTTTTACTGAAATCCACTTACTTTAAAGGGACTTACGTCTTGGTAAGTGTGTTTAATTTTGCTGGCTTAGTTGCAATGCTGGCTTAGTTGCAAACCCTCACTCGCAATATTACTTTAGCTGCCTTTCAGGCAGAAAGATTATTAAGACTGTTCTCAAGAAAAAGAATTGAATATGTTTACATACTTCTTAAATTTTTGTTTGATTTTCATGCAAAGCTTCACAAGTTGTCCATTGCATCTTGCTTCCTAGTAGTGCCTGACATAGAAACTTTATAAGCATGGAGAATATGCTCAGCATGACATGGCAATGGAACGGAATATTGTTTCCAAGAAATGTCATCAAGAAGGAATGAATCACTGAATCACTTCCTCCTCCCTTGTCTAATCTGCCAGTTTTTAAAGTCATGAATCGTAGTAAGTTATGACCAGGCTTGGGGAGTGATGTTGTTTTAATAAGAAACAATGGCATGGGGAGTGCTGTTGTTTCAATGAGAAACAAATAACAAACATGTACAGACATTTGCTCTGGAACAAAAATGGGATGCAGGTAGAAATCCAAAACAACAACAACAACAACAGAGAAACCTTGAGAGCCAGTGTGTTAAAATGTTGGACTGGGACTTTGGTTCCCATTTGGAAATGGAAGATCAGTAGGTGACTTTGGGACAATCACTGACTCTCAGCATAGCCTACCCCACAGGGTTGTTGTGAGGTTAAAAAGAGAGAGGAGGACCATGTAAGCCACATGGGGTTCCTTACAAGAGGAAAAAGAAGATACAAATGTGATAATGATAACAACAACGACCACAGTGCATATGAACACTGTAGATTATTGAGGGCCAATGGCTTTTGTGTAGAAGTGTACCCACTTACCTGGGTGTAAGCCCCATTGAACTCAGTAGGACATGTATAGGATTGCCCAGTTAGTCAGGGGTAGGAATGGGCAGATCTGTCAAGCGTAATCCATTTGAGTTCTTTTTCCCCCACCACCATTCTCATCCCAGCATAATGATTCCAAACTTTTCCCCCTGCCCCTCAAAAATGTGCATGTTTTTAGTTGCATTCTTCAAATATGCACACTTTTGTGTGCATGAACCCATTGCTTAAATGTTCATGCTCTATTCAGAAATATAGTCAGTTTCTTTTGCACATTTTTCAAATATGCACACGTTAATATACTTTTTTGTTTGCTTCATGGAATGCAACACAAGCTCAGAAATGAACAGATTTCTAACTGCAAATTGCATTCAGTTTGGGAGGTACAGACTAGGGAGGTAAATCCATAAAAAAAAATGATAGAGACAATTTCTCGACCATTCCTAGTCAGGGGTAACTGAAGTTAACTTGTAACAGTGATACACTCTGCTTGCTAAAAATAAATTGCAGACTTTCCTTTGGGTTGTCTTATATTTCTCGGTTGAAATGCTGGAAGGCATCCTCTACAGGACAAAATCCCTTTCAGCTTTTTTGCCTAGCAGCATGAACTTCTCTTTGGATTGTTGGCTTCTGAATTATTTTGGCAAATGATGTGTGTCACTGTTTCAATAAATTCCTCTCAGGAAATGGTTTATTGCCCTGGGGATGTCTTCTACTCAAAATACATTGGGGCACAATATGCACTGCACTGTCTTTTGATTTTTCTCCTTGTTTTGGTTTCTTAGTTTGTTCTTAATAACTAAATGAGGTTGGTTTCATTTCACAGCATTTTTAAGGATCAAACAGTCCAGTTCTGGAAATCTAATTATTAAGTAAATTAAAAACAAACAAAGCTCAGCAGGAATTATTTTTGTAAACTTGTTATAATAGGCCTGGTCTGTAGCAAGAGTGACTTCTAAAAACCTGAACAGAAACTCCTGAAAAGAATATTATGAAAAGTTCTTAACTAAAGAGCTTGGGAAAAGAGAACGATAAGACGATTTCATTGCTCTTGTGTTTTATATGTTGTGTGTGTTCACATATACATGGACATAAATTGTTTTCTCATTTTATGACTTATAATTTAGTGTATGAATTTACACCATTGAAATACATTGTATTTGAAATGATGTGGAAGCCCTAGCTATTGTGTTCAATCTATGAACCTTCATTTCCAGATTAGAAGCTGCAATCACCAAGCGATGGGTTTAGACGAGTGAACATGGTTATAAGCTGCCTTAGGAGGACTTCTGTCCTGAAAGGCAGCTAAGAGATATTTTAAATTAATAAATAAACTTGGCCATTTATTTATTTCTTATAAAGCAGTGACTACAAGGCTTCTAAACTGTGTCATGCTTCTTTAGCAACGGCTACTGTCACCTAAATTTTATTGACGGAGACCTCAACTGTAGAAAAGTATTGCAACTACTGACAAAACAGCTTAATCGCATAAAGGCCTCTTACTCTGGGATCTCTCTTCTGTCATTACAGAGTATCTATGGGTGGTGGGTGGAGGGGAGAATCTTAAGTTGTTTCCAAGTAAAGTGGGCTTGAACAGTATCTGGCAGAAAAGTAATGCTTCACTGGAAGAGTAAAGCAATCTGGGAGCTCCCCACGGTCTTTTGTTGCTGTGCTTTGCGAAGTTCTGTGATTGGTCAGTCTAGGGAGCAGGAGGAGGTAAACTTAATTTACAATATAAGAACACATTATTTGATGTTATATTGTTATATTACTATATATTGAATTGTAAATTGTGAAAACATTGTGTGATATTAACTGGGGGAAATGTTCAACCATTTTTACAAAAAAAAAACATTTTTTTTTTTAAAAAGGCTTTGAAATCTCAGATAAAAGGTGGTATGCAAAAAACTTTTAATTAATTATAGTTCCATTTCCCCCACCCAAACTTGTCCTTTTCTCCCCGTTTGGCCCGAGTCTGTGTCCCATCTGTTTGGCTACGGTTGTACCTTGGGAAAACAGCTCATGTGAATGAAAGCAAATAGCTGAATTAATTGAAAAGACTTCAAAACTTGCTGACCCATTTGGCTACCTTTGACATGTGTGTTTCCTGTTCCACCTTGTGCACTGTCTTGTTTCAATTACAAAAATTTAGGTCCCCTCCAAAAGTAGATGACTTTAATCATTATTATTATTATTATTATTATTATTATTATTATTTCTTACTCGCCTCTCCATTTCAATCGACATGGGGAACAGCAGTAAGTATAAAATACATAAAATACTGATTAAAAACATAATATACATTGTTAAAAAATCCTTAAAAAATCCTAAAAGCATCCTAAAATTCCACTGGATAGGCCTGCCAGAAGAGATCAGTCTTTATAGTTTTCTTAAATGCTAAAAGACTGTTAAGTTGACGAATCGCTTCCAGCAGGCCATTCCACAGTCTGGGAGCAGCAAAAGAGAAAGTCCTCTGGATAATACCTGTCAGCCTAGGTTTGGCTTGCAGAAGGAAATTCAAACTTTCTAGTTTGAAATAATTAATGCACCAACATTTATGACTGTTCTATTGATTACTTGGATAAAGCACAGATAAGTTACAATTGTGCCCTCTACTGGATTGTGATTCTAGAAAGTTGACT
This sequence comes from Elgaria multicarinata webbii, assembly GCF_023053635.1. Lineage (NCBI taxonomy): Eukaryota > Metazoa > Chordata > Lepidosauria > Squamata > Anguidae > Elgaria > Elgaria multicarinata. The sequence goes on along the minus strand of NC_086187.1, from coordinate 10,320,303 downwards.
GATTCTGTTTAAGTTATAATAACTATATATATATATATATATGTATGTTTGAAATACCAATTGTATCCCTTCACTGTATTTAGTTGATATATAATTAGAATGAATAATCTGGCTACTGATGATAATTTTATATATTTTCCAATTTGCTAATATCTATATCTACTTCAGACTATGCTAATATCTGTATTATTATTATTATTATTATTATTATTATTATTATTATTATATTTATTTATTTATTTATTTATTTATATAGCACCATCGATGTACATGGTGCTGTACAGATAACACAGTAAATAGCAAGACCCTGCCGCATAGGCTTACAATCTAATAAAGTTGTAGTAAACAATAAGGAGGGAAAGAGAATGCAAACAGGCACAGGGAAGTGTAAACAGGCACCGGGAAGGGTGAAGCTAACAGTATAGAGTCAGAACAAACTCAAAGTTTAAAAGCTATAGGGAAAAGAAAAGTTTTTAGCTGAGTTTTAAAAGCTGTGATTGAGACTTTCATTTCTGTATTTAGATACAAAACCCCCCACAAATTTCCTCATAATCAGCATGGAAAGAACTTGAGATTATTATTATTATTATTATTATTATTATTATTATTATTATTAAAAAGTCATGCAGGAAATTCATCCATTCCTATCGCTGAGTAGTTATCAAACTTATTCTTCAGTTGCTTAATTGTAATATACTAAGGACCATAACTGGTGAGTTTCCTTTTCTCTTTAATGAGTGATCTGATTGTACTCTTATGTGTTTTCCTCCTTTTTGTTGTCTTCATTTTAAACTCTATTTCAGGATAAAATTCCATGTATATGAATCTGTCATGCACAGTCAAAATCTTAGTATAAGCACACTGTTAACTCCAGGGGTGGTGGAGGAGGAAATGAATGAATTATAATTGAAGCTAGATATGCAGTATAAGAATTCTATATTGAAATCAGGGCTCAATGTTTTAACACAGCAGGGACAGTCAGCAGTTTCCTGCAACCATAAACACATCACAATTTATTGTATCTCACATGGTTGGCTAAGGTTTAAAGCCATACCTGCCCTTACTATATGAAAACAGGAACCCAGGATAGTGAAAACATTACCGTGGGAACTGACTTATGAGTTGTACTGATAGTGGTGGACAAGCAGGGTCATGAACATCCATCTATTATTTTCTGCCTCTGAAAAACCTTAACAACTTTTGCTTGGTGGCAAATGTTCCTTTTCTGGGCAAGGTCGTTGAGTGGGTGGTTGCCAACCAGTTCCAGACAGCCTTGGATGAGGCTAAATATCTGGATCCATTTCTGTTGGGGTTCAGGCCAGGTTGTGGCACAGAAACAGCTTTGGTCACCCTGTATGCAATACTATTGACCCTCATATCTTTCTATAATAATTGTCTTTGTTGGGAGTGGGAGGTACTACATAGTAGTGGTTTTGATCCTACTTGGTGGGTCAGTACCAGAAGTTGGCACTTGGGGAAAATTGCTTGACCCTGTGGATTCTCTAGTATGGGGTTCAGCAGGAGTCATTTTTGTCCCCCATGCTATTCAACATCTACATGAGACTGTTGAGTGTGATCGGTATGCTGATGGCACTCAATTCTATTTCTTCTTTTTCATCTTCATCAGGTGAGGCTGTGAATGTGCTGGGTCAATGCCTGGCTGCAGCAATGGAGTGTATGAGGGCTAATAAACCAAAACTCAATCCAGACAACATTGAGATGCTGTTAATGGGTGGTTCTTTTGACTGGTTGGAGGGTGCTTAATCTGTTCTGGATGGGATTGTTCTCCCCTAAAGGAGCAGGTTCATAGCTTGGGGTTTGTCTTTGTTACTTGAGACTCAGGTACCTCAGTAGCACAGAATGCCTTCTACGAACTTCAGCTGTTGTCCCAGCTATGTCTTTATCTGCACAGGGATAACCAGGCTTAAGTTTTCTATGCTCTGATAGCTTCCAAGTTAGAGCACTGCAATGTAGGTGGGGCTGCCTTTGAAGACAGTTCAGAACCTGCAGCTTGTACAAAACGTAGCTGCCAGATTGATAAGAAGGACATAAAAAAATGCTCCTGGCCCATTTCCACAGGTTGCCTGTATGTTTTTGAGCCAGATGCAAGGTGCTTGTTCTGACCTATAAAGCCTTATTTGGCTTTAGACCATAATACCTGATGGAGCGCCTCTATGGGCATGAACGTACCTGTACACTGTGTTCATCATCTAAAGCCCTCCTCCAGGTTCCTCCTTTCAGGGCAGCTTGGAAAGGGGCAACAAGAGAGGGGGTTTTCTTGTTGGTGGCAACCAATTATGAAACAATCTCCCTGACAAGGCTACCTGGCACCAAGATTGCTACCTTTTCAGTGCCAGGTTAAGAGTCTTTGCTCAGACATTTGGCAGCATGTGATGTAGTTCACATAAGGTCCTGGTTTTTTTTTTATTGGTAATTTAAATATTGTTTAGATATATGTGTGCAGTCTGTTTATATGTGAGAATGTAAATGGGTTTTTATACTATGTATGGTGTATTTCTAATAACTTTTAGTCTTTGTGAGCTAGCAAGGGAGTGCCAACTATTGGGCACTAGAGAAATGAAATACATGAAATGATGTGAAAATCATGTGTTCTTCACAGATAAAGTGCCCTGAACAGGTAGACCATTTGATAATGTTCAGAGGAGGGCAATGAGGATGATCAGGGGTCTGGAAACAAAGCCCTATGAGGAGAGACTGAAAGAACTGGGCATGTTTAGCCTGGAGAAGAGAAGATTGAGGGGAGACATGATAGCACTCTTCAAATACTTGAAAGGTTGTCACACAGGGGAGGGCCAGGATCTCTTCTCGATCCTCCCAGAGTGCAGGACACAGAATCATGGCCTCAAGTTAAAGGAAGCCAGATTCCGGCTGGACATCAGGAAAAAAATCCTCACTGTTAGAGCAGTATGACAATGGAACCAATTCCTCCAGGGAGGTCATGGGCTCTTCCACACTAGAGGCATTCCAGAGGCAGCTGGACAACCATCTGTCAGGTATGCTTTAGGGTGGATTCCTGCATTGAGCAGGGGGTTGGACTCGATGGCCTTGTAGGCCCCTTCCAACTCTACTATTCTACGATTCTATAATAGTTGGATCCATTGCAGTCTCTCTGTGTGTGTATGTATGTGTGTGGTCAAAAGGATAATATACCATAGGAAAGTGACTACTGTGCAGTATGCTGTTTGATGGGGACCTTTCTTGGATGTTGCCACAGGCACTAGCCAAGTTGTGCAATCTTTTCAAGTGCTTTCAAAGAATTCATTAAGCACGCAGTCGTATCTGGAACAGCCCAGTTTATGGTCTGTAATTTCATAAATGCACCTTCATTTAGATGCAGGTGAAACGTCTTACTGGCAGTGTAGAATTTTATTTGTATGGATGGCAAAGAAACAGAGCTAATAGAATTATATGTAAGATTTCCTTCTAAAACCTATAGATTAAATATGGAAATACGGGTGGTAAAATGTATCTTTAAAGTAATGGTGCTATTACTTAGGCAATTCTGGACAAAGAAGAGAGCTCAACAAAAGTTATTTCCATTTTAATGTTTTGGCAATCAGGAGCTATATCTTAATAGCCCAGTGGGATGGACCTGTCCACAGCGATTTCCATTATTATTCAATTTTTATTATGACTGGAATAGTGGTTTGTTTAGAAATATTTACCCAAACATATAGCAGAAAGGAGCAGGGGAAGGCAAAAATGTGCAGTACAAAATCAATCTGTTTTGAACTACGCTAATCTAATTATTTCTCAGTTGTTTTGCGTGATATAGATGACACACACAACCTAGCCTTTTTTCCTTCTTCTTTATATTGGTGACATCCAGCCTTTTTTTCCAAGGTCGTTCTATGCAGGGATGTAGGAGAATTTCCCTCCTGTTTGGAAATCATGTAAACATGTCTTGTTCGCCACCCTGAATGTGAATGGGAGCAGTAGCATAATTCTCTACCAACCTTTGCAATTGCTTGAGCTTCTCGTTTAGGAATGTGCACTTTGCTGTATATGTCTGAATTTTGTAAAGCCGCCTTGAGGCCCAGCATTGGGCAAAAAGTGGGATATAAATAAATATAATAATAATAATAATTCATTCATTCATTGTTAATTATTATGATCACAGACCAGCAAAATCAACATCAAAACATAAAAAGGATAGATAAAAGTGACATAATAACCCTAATAATAATAATAATAATAATAATAATAATTAATACACTTGCGCAAAGGTATTATTTGCGCAAGTGTATTATTTGTCGGAAAATGTCTGAAAATATCCACCCACCCACCAAAAAACACACTTTCATGCAGTAGCCTATCTGGGGCTTGTGCACACATTTTGGGTATGTGCTTGAAAATGTGCATTTTTTCACATTTGAAAATACACACTTTTGCTGTTCAAAAGAAGAAGAAAAATCATGCTTTGCATCTCTGAACTGTTAATTTTATAGTGCTTTCGCAGCCTTTTTCCCCATAGGAAACCCTGGGAATTGTAGAGCTTGTGTGTGTGTGTGCTTTGAGATCATTAGAACAATTCTAAGGCAGCACCTACACTAACCTATACGTTTCAGGATTCCTTTTAGGGAGGCCATGGCAGTTCAACTAGTAAATAAACAGTATACATTTGTTAGGGTGACCCTATGGAAAGGAGGACAGGGCTCCTGTATCTTTAACAATTGTATTGAAAAGGGAATTTCTGCAGGTGTCATTTGTATATATGGAGAACCTGGGGAAATTTCCTCTTTATCACAACAGTTAAAGCTGCAGGTGGCCCTGCCCTCTTTTAAATCTGGTCACTCTAGTATTTATTTATTTTATTTATTTATTTTATTTATTACATTTTTATACCGCCCAATAGCCGAAGCTCTCTGGGCGGTTCACAAAAATTAAAATCATCATAAAACAACCAACAAGTTAAAAATACAAATACAAAATACAATATAAAAAGCTCCTGCACCTTTAAATGTTGTGATGAAGAGGGAATTTCACCAGGTTCTCCATATATACAAATGACACCTGCTGAAATTCCCTTTTCTATGCAACTGTTAAAGATGCAGGAGCCCTGTCCTCCTTTCCATAGGGTCACCCTACCTTCTACCTCTCCACATTTTTCTACTTACCACTCTTTTTTGGGCTTTGGTGCTATTGTTGTCACTCAACATAGGCAAATTGTAGGTTCTTACCACTAGTGATAACCTTTTACATCACATTTCCTTCATGTTTTGCGAAATCTTCACCTTTCTCTCTCACCCCTCCATTCTCCTTTTAATTTAGACATCCTATTCTACTTATATTGGATAGGGTAGACATTTTATAGTTTAATGACTGTACAAATTTATTATTATTTATTTATTTATTTATTTATATAGCACCATCAATGTACATGGTGCTGTACAGAGTAAAACAGTAAATAGCAAGACCCTGCCGCATAGGCTTACATTCTAACAGAATCATAATAAAACAATAAGAAGGGGAAGAGAATGCAAACAGGCACAGGGTAGGGTAAACAGGCACTGGGTAGAGTAAAATTTGAGAGAGAGAGAGAGAGAGAAACCAAGGCATATAGTATGATATCCTGTTTAACATCCACAGCCTATCAATTATAGCAACCGATCACAGATGGTACAGTATATCAAAGTTCGGTCAGTCAATTAGTTTGCTCATGATTAGATGTTAATGCTCCCCCTGGATTTAATACTTGTTCAGTGATGATCCACTGTTATTTTTTTATCACTGGTTTGGAATCTCTGTCTTCCTTTCCTGAACTAAGTTTGGCTCTCTAATTTTTAAGAGCCATCTACTTTGTATTCCTTCCTTGGACCCTATTTGGTGATTAGTTAAGACTTTACTTATCTAAATGCAAGGATGTCTCATCAATACCATAATGTGGAAATTACTGTACAGGTTTGTAGGAAGTACATTGGCCAGATGCTTAGGGCTGTTGATGGTGCTCCTAAAGGCTATTATTAACATCTATCATGCTTTAGTGGATGGGAATTTGGATTCAGATTTGGAAGAGCTGGATCCAGATCCAGAAATGCTTAGAAAGTTTATTTGCAGGCAATTTGCAGGTAAAACAGGATTATATGCATTATGTGATGTATCAGGTGTCATATTGTACAACTTCAGGATAGGGTCGTGGATATATTACTCTGTGTGTGTGTGTGTGTGTGTGTGTGTGTGTGTGTGTGTGTGTGTACAGTAGATCTACTGATGAGGGCAGAAGCCAAAACATTTAGCTTAAAAATATTTTTAAATACTCTTGTTGTTAGTCATCCTATCTTTGTTATATATTTTATCTTAAGACTGACTGCGTCCATAGTGTATCTAGACCCACCTTGTTGCTTTGTGTCATGCATTCGCTAGAAGGATCCTCCTCAGGGGAAGAAACAGAGGCCCCAAAAATAAGGGGAACAACCCCCAGGAACTTTGTTGCCTCAAGCGACAAACCAGTAGGCCTCCTGGAATACTCATTTGGAATGCTCAGTGAGACAGAATGTTCATTTATAAAGATGGTCTCCTCAAGAGAAAGCATGTTCTCTTGAGTAGGGCTCTGGCCAGAGAGCTCTGATGGACAGCAGCTGAGCCTGGGTGCGGCTGAGTAGCCTTTGTGATTAAAAGCCTGCAGTCAGAGCTTGCTAGTTGCTGGAAACAATGTCTCACCAGTTTCTCTGGCCTTGTCTTCTGGCTCTTTCTGGTGCTTGAATGCCTGTACTACAACTTTAGACTCCTGCTTGACTCTGCTACTGGATTGCGTATGTATTGGACAGCCTAACTGTGCTTTGAGCCTTTGCCTATCTGACCACTCCTGCTTTCCCTGAACTCCCTTGAATAGAAACCTACCTGATGGAACATTGGCCTGGGGTCAACCCTGTCACTGAGACTGCTACAGCCAGGGCACTTCACTGTTGTGCTGCTTTAAAAAATCTCTCCCCCCCCCTCTCTCTCTGTGTGTATAAATATACACAGAGAGAGAGAGAGAGAGAGAGAGAGAGAGAGGTGCATGTATATTGAAAGATGTATATCTTGGATGTATAAATGGGAAGCTACAATACTTTTCCCTTGATAGGACTTGCCATTGAACCATATTTTGCAGCAACTGAAGCATATTTATTCTCCTTCTTGAATTTGAATGGTACTCTTTTCAGTACTGTTGCCTGCATATTAATACTGTCTCTCTCTCCCAGCCACTGCTATCAACTGGTATTTTATTTAAATATTTATATTGTGCCTTCTAACCATATTTTTGGAGCAGCTTGCAGTATTTCTAAAGCAACAATATATGATGGCAAGCAGAAGTACTCAAAATAAAACTAAAATATGTCCTGAAACTGCATTTACTGATAGTAAGCCCTGTAGTCCTTGTTTACTTGGCTCTCCCATTCTCCCTTATTTTGCCCATCCTATCATCAAAAACTGAATTTGTACGTGCCTTGGGGACAATAACTCTTCTTGGCTGGTTGCACTGTGGAACGACATGCGTATGCTGATGATGCAATTTCATCTGTTGCGGTTTTAGCTTGTAAGTGTTTTGGAGTAGAGGTTCTTCTTTCACTCTGTAAAGCCCAATGCACATTTATAGCTCTGCATTGAATGATATCGGCCCTGTTCAGAAGACACCTTAAACCATGATGAATAAGGCTTTTTGCCATATTCACTGTGGTTTAAGGTATCTTTGGAACAGGGCCATTAATAATAATAATTTTTTTTTCTAACCCACCTCTCCATCCTGATCGAGGTGGGGAACAAGTATAAAATACATAAAATATTAATCAAAACACAGTATACATTGTTAAAACGTCCTAAAAAAAACCATACTAAAAGCATCCTAAAATTCCACTAGGTAGGCCTGCCGGAAGAGATCAGTCTTCATAGCTTTGTTAAATGCTGAAAGACTGTTAAGTTGATGAATCTCCTCTGGCAGGCCATTCCACAGTCTGGGAGCAGCAGAGGAAAAGGACTTCTGTGTAAGACCTGTCAGCCTAGTTTTGGCTGGCTGAAGGAAGGTCTTCCTAGAGGACCTGAGTGTACGAGGAAGATTGTACGAGAGAAAGCGATCCCGCAGGTAGCCTGCACCCAAATCATGTAGGGCTTTAAAGGTGTTAACCAACACTTTATACTTTGCTTGGAAACTAATCGGCAGCCAGTGAAGATAATTTAAAAGTGGTGTAATGTGGTCATCCCTAGGAGTACCAGTGACCAACCTGGCTGCCATATTTTGAACTAGTTGAATTTTCCGGACTAAGCACACAGGTAGCCCTATGTAGAACACATTGCAGAAGTCGAGCCTCAAAGTTATGGAAGAGAACAGTGTGGTGTAGTGCTTAGATTATTGGACTTGGACTTGAGAGATCCAAATTCTAGTCCTAGCTCAGCTATGAAGTTAGCTGGGTGACTTTGGGAAAGCCATTGATTGATTCTTGATCTAACCTACCTCAAAGAGTTGTTGGGAGGACAGAATGGAGAGGGAGGAGGACCATGTAATTGTAAGATGACTTGGGTTGTTGAAGGAATATATATAAAAATGTGGTGATGGTGATAATAATAAACATTTTTCTATAAAATATATTTATATTTTTCATATATGCTTGTTTTAAATGGTGTAATTAAGGAATTCAGTTGTATGATTTTGTTTGTGCATTCTAAATGGAATTGCCACATCTTATGGAAGAGTTGACTAGAAAGTAAGGACTTGTGTGAAATGCATAAGACATTTTTTATACAGTGTTTTATAAAAATATTTTAGGCTGCACTGTTCTTACCCCTTAATTTGCAGTAAGCACTGGTGAACATTTATTTATTTGTTTATTTAAAACATTTATATCCCTCCCTATATTAATAAGATCTCAGGGTGGCGTACAGGTAAAAGCATATAGTATAAAACAGTAAATATACACAGCTAAAAACAAATTAAACCATAAACTAAGTTAAAACGATGTATAATTTAAAAGCAGTAAAACTATTAAAACAGTTTTAAACACATGGTGAATTGATATGTATAGGTTTGAATTGTTAATCTTAATTGTTAAGATAATTAAATTATCCGCTTTGCTGTATATGAAAAACAGGGAGTGTGAGATGTTTACTAGCCAATGCAGTTATAACTAACAACTAATCCTGAAATAAAAACAGAGGTAATTATTGTTTTAAGAAAGGTTTACATAAATAAAGTAATGAACAAAGTTTATCCTCTTAAGGTCCTTTTTCAGAACTTACTTTGGTAAGGGCGATTTCATTATTCACCTGCCAATTGAAGAGCAGAATACACCATTACCGTGTTGGTAAATAAGATGTCAATGTCTTACTTTGCTCTGTTTACATTAGGTTATTGCTTCTGCCTGTCTCCACCTTTTAATGCATCATGAATTTTGACAGTCACTGACACAATATTTCCCTGATTTTAGAAGAGCAAAGTGAGGGCTGTTTGCTGCTTAATAAGAAGGGAAGCTACAAAAACTCACCTGTCAGCACAATTGCATGTGTGTGGGTTGGGGAGGCAGGCCCAGTTTAAAAAAGCAACAACAACCCTACAATTAATTTCGGCATCACTGAGGTGCTTCAGGAGAGGGAGGGAGGGAGGGATGTATTCCTGCCTCCACCTCAATTTCAGGAGGCAAGCCAGGATGTGGATGGCATGCATTGTTCAGGGTGAAAGCTAAGGACGAACAAACAGAAGAAAAAGAAAAAAAAAAACCAGACAAATGAGCTAGATTCTGGGGATACCGGATTCAGCAAGACATGCAGGGCAGAACTAAGCAAAGGAGACCAAAAGTAGTAGAAAAGAAGTTTAAGGCAAAGCAATGAGCTTTAAGTAGGAGTTGTTAAATCTTTTCCCTTTGTCATGGGGTAGAAGCTGTTGGGAGACTGGGACCAAAGAAAGAAAAGGATTGGATTTTATTTGGTGAGTCTACTTCTTCCCCAAGGCAGGGCTTTGTGTATTCGTTTGTTTGTGTGTGTATGAAAGGGGGTGGTGAAAACCATTGCATTATTAAAACTGGGTGTCTTTTGACACACACACACACACTCATACCTGGTACACACCCCAATACGCACATGCCATTGTCACCCCCTGGAGTCTGGTTTCTTCTACCCCATAGGAATTGATGGAGCCATTTCTTCCAAGGGGGACAGGGCATGGACTCTGGGAAATGAATTTTGAAGGTTGGGTAGGGAAGCCAGACTCCTGCTGGTCCTCAGCATTGGTTGCTCCCCTTCCCCCCCCCACTCCTTGATTTTGTCCTGCAGTGTTCTTTGTGGTGCAACATATTGAAATGTCTTGCTCCTTCAATTTGCTTTGGCCCTGAGAAGAAACACTGTGAGCGTTCCAAAGCACTCAGGGGGCTGGACTCCATGGCCTTTTAGGCCCCTTCCAACTCTACTATTCTATTATTCTTTAAATGAGTGTTTTATAGCACACTAATTACTGCCCCCTCACGGATGTTTGTGGATCATTATCTCAGTTTTAGCATCACAAAATAATACTTTGAAAACCTGATTCTTCTGAGATATATTGGATGCGTCAGAATTTCCTGCCGTGTGCAGTGGAGATTGCGCTTTAAATTGCCCACTAGAGGGTATTGTCCCATTAAAATATGGTTGCTATTCTCTTTGTATAATACTGCTTGTTTCAAATGCTGAGGGTGAGAGATGCGGTAAGGAAATGTGATTTCCCATTGTCTGAAAGCCCTCCAAGTTTGGGGACTGAAAGGCTTGCATCCAATTTGAACTTGGGTCTTTTGAACCTCCTGAGCATGAATCGGAACTGGGATTGGATAATTTGTTGTGCTATTCCAGTTTGGAACTGAGCAAGAGGTTGGTCAATCCCACATCATGGCTGATAAAGAGATATTACAGAGATAGTATGTTTCGGAATTAATTGTGACAGGAGATTGAGGCTTTTGGTGGATTGAGCTGGATTGATAATGATGTGGAATTCATGAGGCTTCCTGTAGCTTATCACAGAACAACACATTGTTTTTTCAACGTGGGTAAGGAGTAAGTCAACTTTGTAAGATGACATTTCAAGTTTTATTACACAAAAACTAAAATAGCATTTCAAGTTCAAGGCTTCATATACTGGTTGTTCACACTTCAGCCCTTAAGTAGGTGAGCATTTTCTTAGGTTTGGGGTTTTGTTTTGTTTTTAAGAAGATCTTACTAAAATTGACAAATGTCTTCAGAACTGGGATAGAAAGAAATAAGCTCCTCATCTTAACAGCTACATAGCCAGCATGAAGCTGTTGTTCCTCTCCATACTGGTCATAGGTCCTCTGCATACCAGTTCTCTCCATGCTGCGAATACTGTATTGATTAAATTTGGCTGGTGCAGATGTGTGAAAATGTCACTCCATTAATTTTTGATGGTTTATTAAAAAGTCTCAAATTTCTTCATGAACGAGACAGAAAGAGTTCAAGTGTAACCGAAAGCAAAATGGACAGAATCGTCCATTCTTATTCTCAAAGAATGTGGTGAGTATTTTCCAAGCTTCAGAAGTTATTCCTTCAACTCATAGAGGGCAGTGTGTGTCAACACACACACACACACACACACGCACACACACACACACACTGTTTGTTTGTTTGTTTGTTTGATTGATTGATTCTTGGTCTCCTATCTTTCATGTTGAACTAACTCAGTAGTATCTCTGAATCGGGCTTTGGTTGTCTGAGCTGTAGGCTTATTTGTTTAGTACTTGTTTGCCTGATATAGAACCTGAGATCTTCCCTGCCCTTGACTAGGTCATCTGGCTCTGGACCTTTAGACCTCAGATTGCAGCAGAATCACATCCTCAGCAGTGTTCTGTCTCTTGAGTTAGGCCAAGGCCAGATACTCACAATGCCTGTTTAGGCCTCTGGGAGTGAGGTGATGGAGAGTCTTTCCTAGTATGAGCATATATGTATACTACGATCAACTATGATCAACATTGGAGGCCCTGAGGGAGGTTCAGAAGGTGTCAACAAGACAGAGGTCCTTCTCAGTGTGCCCAATCCCAGTTATGGAACATTCCCTTGTGAGGTCTGCATTCTTATCTTTACTCCTGGGCAATTGAAAGCATATGATGGGACACTTTAGTTTTTAAACTGTTTTACATTTCTGAATTTAACAGCAGCTGTTGAGATCTTTTCCAGAGACCCTTGTTTCTCAGGTGCCCTTGACTTTGGTGGTAGTTAGGCAGGTGTTGTTAGGAATAAGGAGCTTCTTTATAATCCAGTTGTGGCTCCTCAAGGATGCAACAACCATGCTAAGGCAGTAGGTCAAAACTATTTTTATTTGCTCATACTTTTAATTGGTGGTTTGATTTTTCATGTTGCTATGTTTTGCTGGTCTCTGGCCATTTACTGTTGTTGGCTTGATTAAAAGAAATATTTTGCCTTCTGCTTGGGTGTCTTGAGAATGTTATCAAAAGGAACGGTGGGATATAAGTTTTCTAAAATAAATAGGATGACTAATTTACACATCTTCCTGTCCATCAGTAGCTTTCAAGGCTGCTAATGTGTTCAATAATGTGATATGAAGAAATATCTAAAGTTCAAAACTGAAACATTAGGGGAAATATTTTTATCTTGTAACTTCAGATGAAATTCGTTTGTTGCCATCAAGTGGTTGGGTGTGAGAAGAGTTTATGCCTTCTCTACAGTACTAGTAGTTTACTCTTTTACACATTTTTTTGATGTCTCTTGACACCAGACATGAGTAAATACATTGAAATGCCTTGTAAGTGTAATTTGATGCTCATTCCTGTCTTGATGCCTTCCATAACAATTGGGAAACTAGATACACTCTACTCCCATGGTAGAAAATGGCTTTATTATTATTATGGTTTATCTTTCTCTCTCCCCCCCCCAAACTGTTGTCTTTGGGAGAAAAAGCACATCTATTTTATGATGCTCTCAGAGTACTCTATGTTCTTACATTTCAAAGCCTAAAAGAGATTTTGGCTTTAGAACTAGGAAAGAAGTGGAAATAGTTGTCAACAAAAGGCAGAAACAGTGCCAAGTTGTAAACTGTAGGACAAAATGGATGTGTCGCTACAAAAGCTCTGTGTATGAAGCTACATTCTGAAAGCCAGTGTGGTGTAGTGGGTAGTGCTTGCCTTGCAACACCAATTATGGGGACAGAAGCAAATAATAATAATAGTTTTTATCTATTTATTTATTTAAATCTGTAAGTCAGATTTTTCATGGGGCAATAAATAAAATTTAACTTTTACACTAAATAAAAATAGACATTTCTGATTAGAAGAAAAATCATGAAGGATTAAGCAGCAATAAACAAAACTTACCTTTTATAATAAATACCAAGAACAATTTTTGAGTAAAAAAAAATGCATGCAGGATAAGGCATGTGCAGAGCTTTTATCTGTGATAACTAAATGGACAGGCAGTATTCTTCAGCATATCACATACTAGAGTCAGGTGACAGTGGAGTGCTTTCATACTTTCTACTCTGACTTTATGGCTCAGGTCCAGGTTATATGAAAGACCGTATTCTCCCTTATGAGCCTGCCCGTGCTTTGAGATCTTCTGGAGAAGCCTTTCTTTCAGTCCCACCATCTTCACAGGCATGCTTGGTGGGAACCTGGGAGAGGGCCTTCTCGGTGGCTGCTCCAGTGCGCTGGAACTCTCTTCCTGGGGAAGCTAGGCTGGCTCCCTCCTTGATGGGCTTTCGGGAGCAGGCTAAAACTTTTTTGTTCCAGCAGGCCTTTGGAGAATAATCTGGCCCTCCATTTATGTTAATGTCTTATAATTTTGTTGTGTATTTTAAAGGTTTATGGTTTTGTCCCCCCCCTCCCATGTATGTTTTAAACTTTGTAAGGCCGCCTTGAGGCCCAGCATTGGGCAAAAGGTGGGATAATAATAATAATAATAATAATTAATAATATCTGGTTGGCTTGAAACACATATTTGACACGAGGGATTTTCAGACTGGACTAGGACAGTTCTTATAGGGTTGGCATTTGTGAAGTAAATGACTTCACATCAATTCTGTCCTCTCTCTCTCTTTGTAAATATATACCAGCCTTCCTAAACCTAGTGTCCTCGAGATGTTTTGGACCCTTTCAGCCACAGTTAGCATGCTCAATGCTAAAATATTCATTCATGTGGAAGGATGCAAAAGTACATCATAATTGTCTCTGATCACCCTCGAAATGGGGAAATGCCAAAACAGGGGTGTGTTTGCTCCAGTCCCTCTGCCTGATCCCAATAAAGACAGGCTGTTATTTACCATCTAGGTAGAATCAAGTAGAAAACAGGAGATGGGTAGAAAAGAGAGGAGGACCCTTGAAAGTATGATATGTTGACAGAAGGTTACTCAAGAAATATTGAATTTATTGTCCTTATTAGAAATACCTTCTGTTTCCATAACATGAGATTTCTTACACGAAAGACAAGAACAGTGAATCATTCTCTTATGTGCTTCCAGCTGCTTTAACCATCCACATATTGTCTGGAAATATGCCTAACCCCATTAAGTGGAATTGGTGCTGGACCGTCATCTATCTTCCAATAAAGCACATAAAAAAGCCATCTCAGACTGTGATAATACAGTTTAAATCCATGTCAACTCAAATAGCTGTTTATATCTGACTAATGACTAGGTGGAGATAGTTGCATTTCTTTTTATTTTATTTTTTTATCCAAGTAAAACTATGATAAGATTATCAGCAACGTCCTTCATTCTGTTGCTTTGCCCTTCAGCCTCTCTGTGTCCCTAGCCAGTCCCAGTAATTAAGATGAGACCATTAAACATGTTCTTATCCGTATGGTTAAAGGTGGGGGCAACTGCCTGTTAATAGAATCAATTTGGGATGAAAAGAGAGCATTGAGAAAGAGCAAATCTTCCAGCATTTCAATGCAGCTGTTCTCCAGAATGGTTTAAATTTGGTTCTTGTGCCATAAACCAGGCATAGAATTTTAATAGTTGGTTTCAATGAGCAATGGGGAGGACACAACCAAACCTATTATGGGATGCTAAATTTGAGACAGTGAGTGGGAAGAGGGGAAAGGGGGGGCATGCAATCAAAATATCTGTTCAACAGTGTACCATAGCAACACTCCATAGATCCTTCCATCAGAGAAACCAGCCACTATGTGACTGAATAAACTGAAGGGAACCCTCTGAAGGGTAAAGAAAGATCTCATATTTACACCTCACTCAAAGCCATTTTCCTGGTAAAACAGGTGCTAAGCACTGATACCCAGAGGATGTACCAGAATTGTCAAAACCTAGTTTCCCATCTGATTGGGTGCTCCCCTCTTCATGTGGCAATCATAGCCCTTTTTCGAAAATACCATAAAATGGGGTGAATTTTCAGCACGTTGTTGCTTCTGTCTTTGTTTCCCTGGAGAACCTCTGCACTAAAAGGACTTCCTTTCTCTCAGATGTATTCCCACATTTCTCAAGTCCCTCCTGCTTGGAGAATTAAAGCAGAATATTGTAGGTGTTGACAGTTGTTGGTAAGTCATGAAGGCAGGATCTCTTAGTAGGGATAGGAGCAAAATTTGTTCAGTTCATATTTGAATGTCAATGTACCTAATTTTGCACCTTTGAACCACTACACAAACTGAAACTCAGTTATCCTTCAAAAATCACCCTTTTCTGAATTTTGCAATGGAATTCTCCAATCAAAAAATGTGTATATCAAAGAAAAGAACGTTCAAATATTATTCAAAGCTTGAGCTTTAATAGCAATTCATTTCCACCAGCACCTCCACAGCCATGCTCAGCAAAAAGATGGGGAGCCCTGCTTTTTTGTGGAAGTTTTGTGGAAGACAAGTACCTCCGTCTTGTCTGGATTGAGTCTCAGTTTATTAGCCCTCATCCAGTCCATTACCATGCCCAGGCACTGGTTCAGAACAGCCACTGCCTCACCTGGGTTTGATGAAAAGGAAAGGTAGAGCTGGGTATCATCCGCATATTGATGAAACCTCAGTCCACATCTCTGGATAACCTCCCCCCAGCGGCTTCATGTATATGTTAAACAGCAGAGGGGATAAGATAGAAGCCTGTGGAACCCCATGGCTTAGGAACTACGGCACAGAGCAATAGTTCCCCCAGCACCACCTTCTGGAATCAGCCATCCAAGTAGGAGCGGAACCACTGCAATGCAGTACCTCCAACTCACTGCTCAGACAACCTATCCAGAAGGATACCATGGTTGATGGTATCGAAAGCTGCTGAGAGGTCCAGGAGAACCAACAGGGTCGCACTCACCCTGTCTCTCTCCCGACAGAGGTCATCCCACAGGGTGACCAAGGCAGTTTCTGTTCCAAAACCAGGCCTGAAACCCGATTGAAATGGATCTAGATAATCCATTTCATTCAAGAATGCCTGAAGTTGCCCTGCAACCACCCGCTCAAGCACCTTGCCCAGGAAGGGGATATGGGGTTAAGGGGGTGACATACAAATGTAATACATAAATGGAATCTAACTAGATTAGAGGTTACTTGGAAGGAGCAGCTGTTCATCTTTACTATAGTGCACATAACTTTCTCTTTGTTGTACCCATGAAGAGCAGAAATTTTGCATTGATCGTTGCTGCTTCCTAAAATAATGTCCTGGAACGGCAAATTGGAATCATGTTAAAGCATGTTCTGGTGCACATGAGTGATGAGGTTCATGTGCTGGAACATCTTGTTTTTCACTGCAAAGTGCACATATTCAGAAAATGAAAAGGTGGAAAGAGAAACAGCCCCATCATAGCCCGAATAAATAGCTGTGGAGAAAGGTAGGAATAGCATATAATACCAGCAATGTCAACACTATTATTTCCACTTTTCTGACATGTCAGCATGTAATTTGCAACATTCCTCAGAATAATAGAATTTATTCAGTCAATTTATCCTTAATGTTTGTGGCATAAATGGGTTTATGCAGTGCTTATACATCATGGTAATAATACTTGATGCATGCTTTCTTTACAAATTGGAAACATTGATTTTTCCCCCTCTAGTGCATCCTCCACATTGCATCAGGGCCCATTCAGTGCTCATTTTAGCTTCTGTGCCCTGTAAATGAGCTGATTTTTCAGGAAACCTTGCTTCTATCATAAGTGGTCCCACAAGTGCCTTTTCATACTATTACTGTATTGTGCCTCTATCTAGGCTAGAAGGGTGAAGTGGGGTTGATTTCCCAAACTTGATCCAAGTACATTTTTTTTTTTTTGCTTTTCATGAAATATATATTTTTCAAGTATTACCATCCAAGTGTAAGAGAGGGGCTTTTTAATTACTATTTTTCAAATAATAATTTGAATGAAATGTGTTCACAGAATTGCTACCTTCTTCACTCTAAAAAAAATTGCCCCCGCCCCAGTTCCATTTTTTACACTGTCCTAAAATATGTCCATATGTTTACAAAACTGTTGACTGAAGGCATTGATGTGTTCAACAGAGAAGAGAAGAACTAGTCTACTAAGCCCACAGAAAATGATAAAATAAATTGAGCTGTGATTAATCCCCTCTTCAAAATTCATAGGGAAATGCATTTGAGTGGTTTCTCATGTCAGAATTCATACATAGATTCAAGTCTGGTCAAATATGTATGTTTTCCCCCCTCCAAATTTCTAAATTTGGTAACTCCATAAAGTGTGTTTTTCTATGTACAAAGGACTCATACGACAATTTCCCTATCATAATTGCAACTTTTATTTCATGTTGTTGTTGATATTATTATTATTATTATTATTATTATTATTATTATTATTATTATTATTATTATTGTCTCAAGTGTTTTAACTATGTTAAGATATTTTAAACATGTGTATGTTTTAATAATTTTTCAGCCTTATGTGTAATGCATTAATGATTGTGTTTTTACAGGCTTAATGATGTCTGCTACTGTTTCTCATTGGGTCTGTGACCTTAGAATAAATGATGACACACACACACACACACACACATAATAAATGACACACATAATCACCCACACATACCCTTTTAAATCTGCAATATTAGTCTTAGACAACTTTTTTGTTCTAAAAAGTTGTTTTATGTTATGATCTAAATTTGGGACTTTGAAGTTCCATTGAAATGAAGTATGCATTTAAATCTCTCCTACTTAAAAGTGCTTAAGCCTGTGCAGGCAAAACATCTGACATCATTTTAGGGAAGTTAAATACATTTTGCTAAGATCAGTAAAAAAATAATGTAGGTCTTCGAGGGAGTACTTTGGCATTGTCTCATGTAAGTCTAGTTTTTGTTGTTATTATTTCATGGTGGTAAATGGATATAACACTCACTTTTCAGAGCAGCGGTTCATTGCTCACTCTGACACTGATTTCTCCCCCATAGCTGGTAACAGAGGAGAAATCTGCTTCCAGAATAAATGACACATTCATAAGTTTAAAAACCACTTGATCGTACTATTGATGAGGTCAAGGATTACTTAGAGTTGTGTTGTGTCGCCAACAGTATTAATCTGGAAGACTGATCTATTTGTCAAAGTTGATTCTTTGAATTACCAAGATAAAACTAGACCACTTGTGAAAGGAAAGACAGTTCATTGATAGAAAATGGATGCAGAATAAAAATACAAAGAAAACTCACACATTTCTTCAGCTAATGAAGCTGGCAATATCCTCGCAGCTGGGATCAACAGCATATTCGAGATCGTTCCTAGGACCCAAAGTTCTCCAGGCTAGTTGTGCATATTCCCCCACTGAGCAAAGCCAAATTGGTTAGGCCTCAGCCCAATCTTTTATATCCTTTTCTGACATCCTAGTACATGCTCAAAGCATTGCAGGCAAGCAATGATTTACCCTTCCCTGTTACTAAGATGTTCCAATATTCCAACACTGGGGGTGGAGAAAGGAACCCTCTTCACCTCCCTAGCAAGGTAGGACAGTAAAGCAAACTAAGGAAATCAGACAGCTGTGCAACTGACATGAGGATTACACCCTTATCATGTGGATTGGTGCCTGCTTTGTAGCTGTCTCTCTGTGAGAGAAGCCTACAGAAAAGCTGTCCAAGAGTCGATGCTAGGTAAACAGCAATAGGACATTTGTGTTAGTTGATATGACGCCTCACTAGTTCTTCCAGAGTGAAACCCACTACACTTAATTGAAATGGTTGAAGTTGCAATGTAGTTATGTATCCATACTTGTTGGCTGACCCAATGTTGTTGCTTGACTGCTCCATCTTGCTCACTTTCATGCCTTTGTCAAAGTCATTCTGGCTTTGTTTCCTGTGTTTTACACAGGCCATAGCTAGACCGGGTGAAATCCCAGGGTGATTCCTGGATCGTCTGCATTATGCACAGGGGTTCAGGGAGAGATGACCCCTCCCTTGCTCTGGGATCTCACCCTCCCCTTTGGCCCCAGTTTTTCTGCAGTCCCGGGCTGAGCCCGAGACCGCAGAACATGTGGCTGGGTGCCGTGGGCTGACCTGGCTCCATGCAATTCCTCGCTCTGTGCCCATTGGGGTGTAGGGAGCGGGGAAACTAATTTAATGGTTTAAAAAATGCTTACCTTTAGCACACAAGCATTCTTAATTTTAAAAAATGGCAGATGCGATGCCTCTGCTTCTGAGGTCATCACGCGTCGCAAGTAAATAAAGGAGGGACCTCATGATAAACAAATCGCGGGATCTTTCCTCCTCTGTTGTGGGCTAAACGGTAGGTCTATCTAAGGCCACAGTAAGCCAAGGAAAAGGGTTCAGCCCCATGAGATCTCATTTGGCTAGAGATGGGGGTTTAGGTTGACTGACCCCTTAGTACATGTGACACCTTTCAAAATGGTTTAGTATGCACTCGCTGATATGAAGGTTAGAGTTTCTGATGAAATAGGCAAGGCAGAAGACACCTCTTTATCTTTGATATACCAAAGTAGGCAATGATTCTGTCTTTATTTGATAAAAAATACCTTTTATTTGTATTATTTGAAAATAGTTGTTCAGTTGGCACATATAGCATTTGTTACTTTATTTCTTTGCAAATTATGTCACCTGAAATTAATTTTCAGTGTTGTATGTGCAGAACAACGGACAAGAAGGTTGTTCGAAAGTGGAATCCTAAATGAATGAGACATGTATTGATATTCAAACTGGGTTGAACCTTCTCCAGTTTCAACTTTAATGCAGAAATAATTTGAGTGGGCTAGAGTATTCTGTTTTGTTTCCCCCCTCAAAAGGCTTAGTGTGCAAATATTTTCACATTTTTTAAAAAAGTGCTCAGTGCCATTGTTTCCCATAGCTTTGTTCTGAATCAGTTTTCTCCCACCCCTGGCTACTGGCTACATCCTCCTTCAGAATTAGGGTAGGATCACGCATGTCACAGCGCAAATCCCACAGTGAATGGGATGATGTTGCAACACTTCAGATTTGGAC
This sequence comes from Elgaria multicarinata webbii, assembly GCF_023053635.1. NCBI lineage: Eukaryota > Metazoa > Chordata > Lepidosauria > Squamata > Anguidae > Elgaria > Elgaria multicarinata. Next base: position 10,299,960 of record NC_086187.1, on the reverse strand, counting down.
AAATGATTATGCCATTGATGGGAACTGAGGGTGATGATTGTTTAAATGAATGGGCAAATATTCCCAGAGAGTGGTAGTGGTGATGGGACGGAGAAGAATTGCTGCAAAGTGCAAGCACTTTTTAACACTGCCTAAAGTGTTCACAAAATACCACCAGCAAAAACAAAACAAGTAATTTTAGCTCAGTGCTGGTTGACATACAAAAGGCAAGGGTATCTTATACAAAATTGTCCTTGACACAAAACTGCAGCTGTCTGCTTAATTTACTTGTAGGCTAGGCAAAGTAGCAGTGTGGTTAATTTGACTTTATATCTGTAGGTTAGCATGGTTCTAATTACTTTTTGCACGGCAGGCTTATTAAAATTACTGCTCCTTAACAATACAGAAAAGAATAAATGTGCAGAAAGCATCATCATTGGCATCAAGAGTGTGTTATATGTAGATAAATAAAATGTGTTAC